>NC_136068.1:1575920511-1576333011 GCF_964261635.1 Lissotriton helveticus | reverse complement strand
TGCTGTGAAACGAAAGGCTTCTTTCTAGCACACAACAAAAATAAACTGTGCTGAGATTTCAGATTATGTATATCAGAATTAGAAAAGTACAACATTAAGCAATGTTTTTGTAATTCAGAAGTGTAGTGGAAACAACTATTTGATTACAACCAAAACACATCAGTATACTCCATTAGTGCACAGTAAAACTGTATGTCTGTGCAAATGCAATGGTCATTTCAATGGAAAATGTGTGGTCTGTAATGGTAGTGCGCTACCACACCATGCATATTCCACCCTACGCCACTCCAGTTCAGGCTACCCCAATCTACCCCACTCAGCTTTAATCTACCCTGCTCCACTCCAATCTATTCCAATCCACTCTACCCCAATCTAACCCACTCCACTCCAATCTACCCCAATCTAAACCACTCCAATCCACTCCAATTTAACACAATCTAGCTCACTCCAACCACATTCAACTCCAATCTAACCCACTCGACTCCAATCAACCCAACTCCATTCCAATGCACCACTCCACCCCAATTCATCCTACTCCAATCTACACCAATACACCCCACTCCACTCTACCTCACTCCACTCCAAACCACCCACCCCAGTCTACCCCACTCCAATGTACCCCAAACTACCAGACTCCACTGTAATCTACCCAACCCCACTCCAATCTATCCCACTCCACCACAACATGTGCCACCCCAATCTACCTCACTTAAATCTACCCCACTCCAATCTCTCCCACTCCACTCCTATCCACCCCATTCCATTCCAATCTACCATAATCTACTCTACCTCAATCTATCACAATTTACCCCACTCTACCTAATCTACTCCTCTCCACCACAATTTGCCCCACTCCACTCTACTCCACTGCAATCTACTCCACTCTAATCTACCCCACAGTAATCTCACCAACTCCAGTCTAATCCATTCCACCCAATCTACCCCAATCCACCTCATTCCAGTCTACCAGTCTACCACACCCCATTCCAATCTACCCCAATTCACTCCAATGTACCACACTCCACTCTACCCCAGTCTACCCAACCCCATTTCATTTGACTCCAATCTTCCCCAATCCACTCCAGTACCACGATCTACCCCTGTCCACTCCAATCTACCCAGCTCCACTCTAATCTACCCACATCACCCCGCTCCACTCTACCCCAATTCACCCCACTCCAGCCTACCCCAATCTACCTCACTCCATCCCAATCCAATACATTCCACTCTACCCCAATCTACCCAACTCCACTCCAGGCTACCCTACTCTACTCCAGTCTACCTCATCCCAGTGTACGCCACTCCACTCTACCCCAATCTACCCAACTTCACTCAGCATTACCCAGCTCCATTCCAATCCACCCCACGCCACCCAATCTACCCCACCCCATTCCACTCCAATTCATCCCAATCGACCCGACTCAACTGTAAACTACCTAACTCCACTTCAATCTACCTCACTCCACCCCAATCTGCCCCACTCTAATGTACCCCACTCCAATCTATCCCACTCCACTCAAATCTAACCCATTCCAATCTAAGCCACTCCAATCAAATCTACTCCACTCCAATCTACCCTAATGTACCCCACTCCAATATAAAACACTCCACTACAATCTACCCCAATACAATCCACCCATTCTACTCCACCCCCTCTAACTCACTGCACTCACATTTACCCCACTTCACTCCAATGTACCCCACTACAATCCATCCTATTTCACCCCGATCTACCACAAACCATCCCATTCTAGTCTGTCCCAACCCATTCCAATCTACCCCACTCCAATCTACCCCCTTCACACTAACCTACCACACTCCACTTTACCCAAGTGTACCCCACTCCACTCCACTCTACCAGGCGCAGCCTGTGCTGGTAAGAGCGTTAGGGCGGGCGGCAACAGACGACGAAGAGGTAAATTTAAATTTTAAAAACAAAAAACACTTACCTTGAGCTCGCAGCATCACCGACTCTGCAATGCAGTGATCCCGAGGTCTGTTTGTTGTTTTTTTAGATTTATCTCATAGCCAATTGTCGGGTCCCCCACCCGCACCACTGCTCTTACCAGCACGGGCCAAGCCTGCACTCTAACACAATTTTCCCCACTCCACTCTACCTAATCTACCACACTCCCCTCCACCCCAATCTAGCTCACCACCCCAGTTTACCTCACTCTACTCTGACCTACCTCAATCTACCGGACTCCACTCCAATATACCCCACTCAATGCCAATCTACCCCACTCAAATCTATCACACTCCAATTCAGTATAACCCATTCCACTCCAATCTACCATAATCGACCCCACTCCAATCTACCACAATCTCCTGCACTCCACTACAATCTACCACACTGCAATCCACCCAGTCTACTCCATTCCAATCTACCTCACTGCACTCCAATTTACCCCACTACAATCTACCCCACTACAATCTAATCCATTTCACCCCAATCGACCTCAATCCACCCCATTCCAGTCAATCAAAATCCATTCCAATCTACACCACTCCAATCTATCCCCTTCACTCTGACCTACCACACTCCACTCCACTCCTCCCCAATCTACCACACTCCACTCTAACAGGCGCGACCCGTGCAGGTAAAAGTAGTGGGGCGGGGGGAGTCGAGAGACAACGACGAGGTAAACTTAAGTTTTAAAAAACGAAAACCACTTACCTTGTGCATACCGCATCGCCAGCGAAAGGTAAGTGTTTTTTAATTTAAGTTTACCTCATCGTCTGTCGACTCCCCCCACCCTGCCACCTTGTCCCACCACACTTAAGTGCACGGGCCACACCTGTACTCTACCACAATCTACCCCGCTACACTCAACCCAATGTACCACACTCCACCCCACCTCAATCTAACTCACCACCCCAGTTTTCCCTCACTCCACTCCAATCTACCTGACTTCACGCCAATCTACCCGACACCACTGCAATCCACCCCTCCATCCAAATCCACCCACCTCAATCTACCCCACTCTAACCACTGCACCACAATCTACCCCGCTTCAGTTTCATATAAGTAGATGGTGTAGGAAATCGCTACAAAGTCACATTTATCATTAGTAAATAATTTTACTCAAAACACCCAAATGTAACACCTATAGTTTCTTGGACTGCTAAGTGTTAGTCATCTTCATCTGGCCAGGTCTTTTGTCATCCACAGAGTCGGTATGCGTAACCTAAATATTACCCACAATGCACACTGGAACTGCTTAGAATGGCATCAAGCAAGGACCAGTCACACTTTACTATTTTGAGACTTAGAAAGCAAACGAGGAGGTACAGAAGCTATTCTGACAAATATACATTTTATAGTTCAGCACATCAAAGCTTTTTTTTAAATATGGACTTTCTACTACATCTGTGCAGTATATGATTGCACACAAAGTGTGTCTTTTTAGGCATCAGCCAAAACCACATAGCCGTGGAACTGTCCTGGCCCTACCTTCACAGCCCATACCTTAGTTCTGCTTGCTCTAGGCATTGGACATGCCTGCATGAAAACTGGCTGCTTTTTCACTCACACACAAAATAACCTTCTAGACAAGCGATTTTCAAAGTGTGGTTTATTCATATTAACATTTATGCATATATCATTTTCGATGCAAGTCTCTAATAAGGAGTTAATAAAATAGTTCAGACAGACATTAACTGCAGGGCGGTGGGCTTAAGAGGACATTTGCTTTGCAAGTCACATGACTTTTTGCAGACAACCAAGCACCAGCCCCCAGAGGCCCTGAAGTTGCCATGTGACTTTCCTTGCCATTTTCATATAGTCCATCTTTCGAGGCCAGCGGCAACCCAGAAGAGGGCAGTGCGGCACTCAAGCTAACCGTCTGATAGTCAGACATATTGGTAAAGCATCAATTTGGTTTCTCGAAGTTCCCTTTAATCTACCATCAAAGTCTGATGTTGCAAAGCTCTTAAAGGTTTCAGCATCACTCTTGCACCAGAGCCCTCCGGCATATAGCAATGCATTTGGATCACTATTTATTTCTTATGTATTTCATGCCTCACACAAACACAGCCAAGGCCACTGCTCTGCATTGGAATTGTTTTGAAGTAGACCACTTTGGTTATGGACTTGTTATTTTGGTAGCACACCACTATGGGTGTGCTACCAAAATAGCGAGGTTTTTATGCTTATGAGCATTTGTATTCACGGCTAGTATCGACTACCAACGTATCATTAAGATAAGTAGAGGGATAGTATAGCACGTATTGCCTCCACAACGCAGACTTACTTTGACAATATGTTGGTAGTCCATATTGTGAAGACAAAATAAGTTCAAGTCAAAATTCCCGATCTCAATTTTTCAAAATAAAACCATTCACAGATGACTTTATTAGGGACACTCAAAGCAAATCTGTCTAAATCAGGAACCATCAAAGTTAAAGGCCTCACAAGGGTGTTCCAGTCAAGTAAAGGTTATTAGTAGATTTCAAATAAGTGATCATCCTTGGCAGGTTCCCTGGAATCAGCAGGCAAAGGCAATCACTAACATTGCAAACGGTGGTAGAAAAACAATAACGGCCCAATTCACAAAGATAAACTTAGACTTGAAGTCAAAGTTTAGAGTTGAAGTCTAAGGGCCCGATTCACAAAGGTAAACTAGGACATGAGGTTTAAGTTTACCTTTGTGAATTGGGCGCTTAGACTTCAGGTCTAAGTATAACTTTGTAAATTCGGCCATAAAAGTGTACTGAAGGAATGCAATAAACTCTAAGTAAGCATGGGCAGTGTCTAGTGTGAAAAGCAGTTGGGGCATGTCTCCATTGTAACATAATGCAAAAAGGCACAGGCATAAGCTAGCATCCAAAGCAAAAATCAGGCAAGCATCCAGAAAGCCTGACTTTTTCTATTTTGGTGAATGTGTGCTACAATCGTTTTCTTAAAAAACACTACATGTGGGAATCTTCTCTCTTAAGGGTCACAAACTTGAGCTGGGTCAGAACAAGAGTTTTTGCAGTGCTAGGTGAAGCATATATTTCACTCCCTCCCATCCCAAGGCATGACAGCATCCTCACTGCTTGCAGGGAGTCTCTGGTGCACCGCTCATAGTAGTGCCCAAGAACAGCAGTTCTTACCATGTGGTCTGGAGATCCTGGGGGCCCGCAACACATACTCAAAGGGTTTCCGAATGATTAGAAAATTAAATATTACCAGGTTGATACAGTATATTTAAATAATGCAGTAAAACTGAAAATCAAACAGAGTAGGGACACAGGTGGACTCAACTGAATTTAGGAAAGCTCTAACCTTCCCATTTAAATTAAAACATAGATTTAAAAAAATATATATTTGTTTGTGAATTAAATAAAATATTTAATCATTGCGTATTTATTTGATGAATGTCTGATTCCGCATTTTTGTGTATTGTTTTGTGGTTCAAATCATCAAAATTGCTTAGGCAGAGGTCCCTGGCTTCTAACAAAGACTCAGGATTCCAATAATGGTTCAGTGAGGAATCACCGGATTCCAGTAATTATTAAGTGGGGGTCAAAAGGTTAAAGAACACTGCCCGAGAAAGTAAGTTTATAGCCTGATTTAGAGTTCAGTGGTAATGGAAATTCCTCTGATTTATGGCAAAAATTGAAAAATTAAGAGGACAATACAACATTTCCTCCGCTGTACTACCCTGCCATACGAAGAATTTTACTCAGCATTGTCCCTTGGATTTAGCACTTCCTCCACAAATCAAATGATTTCCTGTTGCCACTCAGATCTAACTTAGGACCCAGGTTGACTTCCCATAGATTTAGCCCTAAAATAAAGACCAAGCTAGTCCCCCCAAAAATGTACGTAATCTCAAACAAGCACAATCTCATACTCAACAGTTCCAAAATGGTCCCTATCCAATATAACTCACTGTGGACTTCTAGGTCTGGTGAACAGTCACCTCAGGCTTCATGGCCTTTCAACAGAGTAGAGTTACTTAACATGAACTTTTACCACGTCAATATACTTATAAAACTTGATATGTATCTTCTAAAGGACCCCTGCTACAAGAAGGCAATCTTCGGAGGTCAACCAGTATAGGAATTAAGCTCTCAATATCTTGTGACAGAAATATGGTATTCAGCTGCATCCATTGCAGTCTCAAATTGTGATTGAATTCTAGGCAATTTAAGTGAGTTGATAGCAGACACTGGGCTCCTACTATTGGCAGAGTATGAATAACAATTTAGAAATTATTTTGCTTTATTGAGTGACAATGCACCTAGGGTTGGATTATTATGAATGAGTTGAGCATCAGGCAAATTGAGAGTGTTGTATATAGGACATTATGGGCTTGAATAGGGTTGAATCAAGTTCAGTTTTGGTTATCATTAATTAGATTTGGGTAGGTTGGAGTGAATTTATTTTGGTTTGGTAAGACTGAGTTGGGTTGGGTTGGGTTAATTAGACTGGCTTGAGTAGGGTTGGCTCTCGCACAGTTTTGGTTAGGAGGAGTTGGGTTAGGTTGGCTTGGATTGGATTGGATTGGAACTGGTTCAGTTTTGGTTAGGGTAAGTCAGACTGGGTTAGGTTGGATAGGCATGAGTAGGCGCCGGCTTGGTTTGGTGAGGGTGGGTTAGGAAAAGTTGGGTTTGGTGAGGTTAGCTTTATTGGGTGCATCCTTCCTTTTATCCGAGGTGGGCTGACCTGGAGGGAAGCTATAAGGCTTTGTTTCAGCTAGGCTGGCAAAGTCAGTCACATTGCAGACAAAAGGCGCTACCCACATCTGCCATTTGTTGGATTGAGAGCCCAAACTAGGTGTTGCTTTCAAGTTTTATTGGTTTCGTTTTTCCTTCTTTGTCTCCTCATGTCAAACTTGGTTAGTTTTTCAATAAATAAATCTGTTGATATATGTACAGGTTTGGCTGCGGTCACAGGGATGAGAGGGTTTTCTGGCTGTAAGTTGGGGTTGCTGGCTCTAAGTCTGGCTGGATTCCTCCGAAGAGACTGGAAGAGAGAGATGATCCAGGGCTCCCAGCTCTGGAAGAAGAAGAGAAGGTTTGTGCTCAGTTACAGGACAGTTATTGTAGACATAGGATATACAGTGGCAATCTGAGCTTACTTACACTACAATATGGGTGTGTTAATTTGCCCAAGTAGACTCCCTTCTGCTTACAGTGAGGACATAAAGAATTTCCCTCCACCCTGCTACTGAGGGAGAGGACAAATCCCTCCTACCTATTCCTCATGGAACTAGACCTTTTCCGTCCAACACAATAAAGAGGTAATGGGATATTTTGCTTCAACCTTACATGAAGGAATAAGTCCATTACCTCTGAACTGTTACTCTTGGATTAAGACTTGCTTCCCGACCTATTACTGACGGAATATCATTCACTGCCACTTGCTACTGAGGCAATGCAATCTTTCCCTCCTTTATGTCAATGGAGCAGTAATACCCTTGCTTAAGACCTGCTACCGAAGGAATAAGGCATTATTCTCCAGTTGTTACAGGAAGAATACACCCTTTCTCTCCTACCTTTAAAGTTATTACTGGTAAGACATCATATTTCCCTCTGACCTAATGCTGTGGAAATAAGTCATGCCCTTCCAATCTGTCGCTCAGGAATAAGATATATCCCTCTCATGGAAGAAAACATGTCTCTCTAACCTGTCAGTGAGGAAACAAGGCATGTCTGTGCGGCCTTTTATGGAAGGGACAGGATATATAATACCACCAGCCCTTTGCTGAAGGAATGAGCTGTGTCTCCACAGCCTTCTCTCTGAGAACATGCATAGCATAACATCAGGCATGGGCACCCAGTCTGTCACGAGAAGCACGGGGCATGTCCCTTCAACGACAGACTAGCCATAGGTTGAGAAAAAACATGTCCCTCTGAAAATGAAAGTGAAAGAATAGGACATGTCTTTCTGAATTCTCGGCGTAGATATAACGCAGCTCCCTTAGCATGTCGTTGAATGGATAAGATCTGGTTCTCACTGACTGAATAAGACAAGTTTGTCAATGGGGGAGGATACATGTCAATCCAAGGTGCCTATGTGTCACAACTTGAAAAAGGCACGCCCCCCCACCCCCGCTCTGACAATAAACGGGTACGACAGGTACCTCTGCATGTCATTGAAGGGAAAAGTTATATGTAGCCCTCACGTGTCACCGAGTGACCCTCACAGAGGGCATAATACATATCTATCCGACTAGTGCTTCTAATACAATGTGCCCCTGCATCCTGTCTAAGGAATAGGACAGATCCCCGTCGCTTTGTCTTGGAGCGGATAATGCGTGTAGGTCTGTCCTGGCATAAGACATATCCCACCGATCTGTCACTTAGGGGATAAACTAGGCCCTTCGTCGAGACATTGAGGAATTGAGATCTGTTAGTGAGGGCTGATAAATGTCTCTCTGACCTATCACTGACAGAATAAGACACATCTCTGCAATCTATCAATGGGCGGCTGAGCCCGACCCTCGACTTTCTCTTCTGAGACCTTTCAATACGGTGAAGGGGGAGATGAGCTATTTGCACATCCCACTCAGGTTTACGAATTATGTTTCAGTAGTTGCAAAAAGATTAAAAGTATTCAATTAACAGTGACTTCGGCTGTGCAGGAACTGAGGGAGACACTTACCTTTGAGACGAAGAAAGGTGAGAAACTCCAGAACCATCTGAAGGGAGTCTTCATCCATGGAATGGAGCTGAGAGCCTGTGTGCAGAGGCGAGAAGAGGAGGCACAGTGAGGGGAGACGAGCAGCACAAGAGAATGAGAGGGAGACATCATGAAACGTGAAGCGCCCCACAGCGAAGAGACATCCTGAGAGATGATGAGAGCTGTAGGGAGTCATGGGGAGAGGTCAGGCGAGCAACAGAGGAGAGATGACATGGTGGGAGGAGACCAACATAGGAGAGAAAGGGAGGCGAGGTGAGATGTGAGGAGAGCTTATGGAGAGAAAGAGGAAGACATGGTGTGATGTGAGGAGAGCTACGTGGGAGAGAGGGTGAGGTGGTGTGATGTGAGGAGAATTACTTGGGAGAGAGGGAAACATGGTGAGACGTAAGGAGACTTATAGGGGTTGGGGGACACAGGCATCCCGAGAGTGAAAGGAATATGCAGAGAATGCAGAAATACATGGTGAGGAGAGCTAAAGCAGGAATAGAAGAAATAGAGAGGGCTCAGTGAGAAGAATGAGAGATACTGGTGAGAAACAGTCAGGAACGTTGAAAGGCGAGGAGGCATGTGGAAGTGTAAGCTGAACTATAGACGGCAGAGAAAAGGAGAAGAGGTGAAGAGAGCTAAAGAGAAGAGAGAGAGAAGCAGACGTTGTCAGATTTGAGGTCGGCTACTGGGGAGAGACAGTCAGACAAGGTGAGGAGATAGTAACATTAAGTGTTAGAAGGGCCTAGTTCCAGAATCAGAGTGTCCAACTGCAACCAATTGGACACTACCACAGGGCTTGGGGCATAGAGGAAAGCCCTAAATTTTCCTCTGAGAAGGTATGGACCTATACAACCTCCTCTAAAATCAGTGTGAGGGCCAGGAGCATCATGGACAATGCAGACTCGCTTGCAGTATGTAGAAATGAAGTCAAGTGGCAAAGATGTATTTCTTGTAGGTTTATTCAGTCTTAGTTACAAACAGTAACAGGATAATTACATATACAGGATACTACACAGTCCAAGAAGGGTTCTCACAGAATCTTCTACCTATGATCTCACAGATGCTCCTGATGTTGAGTTTGGCCTGCGGTGATGCAATGCCATGGGTGTTTCACTTCCTCAAGATGTCCTCCATGCAGGCTTCAGTCAGAATTTTGTTGCATGCACTGCATCCCCAAATGCGATGCAGTGAGCGCATCGAAATTCATTTTATTTATTTATATGTTTACTTACCTGTAAAGCTCCGTAATCCATACATTACTACCACCCACCCGGCCCCTCTCCCTCCTCACGTCAGCGCTCTGCAGGTACACCCACTACCGACCGCGGCTGTTCAGTCAGCTACACATAGGTCTCTCTCTTCCTGGTCTGGTGCACGCTCATCTACTCTCAAAGGGAGATACATTACTTTTCCTTTAGAGAATGTTCCAGTAGCAGAGATTCTCCAGAACCTAGACCTAGTCCTTGCCTGGAGGTAGTCAGCAATCAGCAGCAGTCTGTGCTAGTACCATTGCTCTCTCAGATAGTGCACAGTCTTTCAAAATCCCACAGGAAGTACAACAACTGGCTGGATATGGCTTGTATTTAAACTATTTATCCTGCTTTGTGACACTGGTGGAGAGCCATAGCTAAAATACACAATTTCTATAAAATGTAGACACACTGCCACCTTTAAAAGAGTACTTCTTTCCAGGCCTGCTTAGCAGACAAGGTCAAAGGTTGTCATTAACCGGTCAAGTTATGTGTCTTAGCTTTGACCACTACCAGATGCTTTCATCAAATTCCTCGGGTTAATAATCGATGCAGGAAGTGGGTACAGAGAGCTCAGGTACTGACATAAAGAAATTGGATGGAAAAGATCCAATGTATATTCATTCACAAATGACATGACAACTGCAGGGCGCCAAGGCAATGTAATTTAATATTTCCACAGGAAAAAGATAATGACAACTTTGAGACTAAATAATATTTTGTGCAGGCACTTACGGTGACTTCCCCGGAACACAATTCTGCTGCCACACTGTATCCCAGGCACAGAGCACTCATGTTACATGCCACTCTCTCCACACAACACACTACACACCACAGGTAGGCACTTTTCGTCTTTTTTTTAACTCTTTTTATTGAACAATTGGGGTGAAATGGTCACTGCATACAGTCAATTATTAATTACAGCCGTGTCACATTTTCGCAAATCAAGCAGTTACTTCGTACATGAGGCACTTTCTGTCTTGAGGAACAAGCAAAAAGGATTGTGGGCCTCCAGATATGAACAGTTGAAACCACCTGTCATTCACCCATAGCCTTATAGGACGAGTCTGAGGCCATCCTCAGCTATAGGTGGCCAGAGAAAAATGGAAGCCAACTCAGTTATAGTGCACTGACCTAGCTTTGTTAGCTGTTCAAGATGCTACCCAAAAACCATTCAAATACTTTAAATGGTGTCTAAAAACAAACATTCTAGGAGTCGACATTTTACATATCTGGATATTTCTGGCAGATCTACCTGTAACAGGGCTCAAGTCCTAAAAAAAGAAGTGGGGGGACTAACCTAGTTAGGCAGTATGCAAGTGATATCACAGTGCGTGACATCATGACACGTGACATCACGGCACATGACATCACGGCGCATGACATTACATATGGCATTAGTTGAATCAACATCATAGGAAGTGGCATCACAAGCCATGACTTTAATATGTAGGTGTGATATAAAGTGCTCGGAAACTCTGCTTTGGGATGAGTAGTGATATACAAGAAAAAATAGTGGTACTTAAATTATTTCAATGCCTCCCCAGGGGTAGTAAGTGCTTGTTAGACCTGTCAGCCTTAGGGTGGTCTTCCCTACATTTTTGCCCTTTTTGCCTTCCATTCTTATCCTATATTTTGTTTGACTTAGGACTCTGGGCGCCTCACCACTGCTAAACCGTGCTGAGGTGCAGGTGCTCTCCCCTAAAACCTTGTGAAGCTGGCATATCTGCCACAAGCCACTGCTACCGCAGTAAGGTTTAATCCTCCATAGGCTAACATTGGGAACCTCCCCTTATAGACTAACTTCTGACAGGGACCTAATAAGTCTATCATGTTTGGTCTTGTTGGACTCGGGGCGGGGAACCCTTTCCAATGATATATAGGGTTTGGGCATTCCTTCGCTAGGGATCCCACTTTTATAAAGGGGACCTTTTCCTGCCTACACTTAGATTAGGCTGCAGACTCCCCCTCCCCTCTGCATACTGATAGCCTGCCTGGGTTGGGAGGTGGGAGTGGTGATTCACACCTTCTTCCCTGGGATGAGCTGTGATGGGCTGCCCACTGTAGCCTTAACGGCCTGTCTCTCGTCACTGTGACAGCTAGGTCAGGGAAGGCAGGGAACATACCAGAACTCCCTGGACTCTTCCAGAAGCCCCTGCCCCCAGACCCTTCCAGAGACTTCCACCACTTTCTAGCCCCTAGACTAAAAAGATATATAAGGGAGGGTCCTGGCCTCACATTCTTGTTACACTGCTGGACCTGGAAGAATCCCTGCTGGAGTGAGGACTGCTGCGCAAGAGGATTGCCACTGGGAAGGAGGCTGACTGCTCCAAGGAACTGCTGCCCCACAACCTGCTGAGCTGCCCTATTGTCTGCTGATCCTGCCCTGCATGGGAGACTGCAACATCACCACCAGAGTGTCTCCACAACATCCCAAAGGAACTGCTTTTCTTTGAACAACATTTTAAAGAGTCTTCAACCTTTTAAAGATTGCCTTTTTGGGACTGCACCCTTTTTAAGCTAAAGGAAACTACCTGTCCTTGGACCACAGCGTTTTAAAGACTGCCCTTTGGAAAAGCAACAACACTCTCAAGATTTGCCCTGCAACGCTGTGCCTGCCCTCAGCACTGCATGCCCCGTGATCCTCCCGAGGGCTCTGTGATTGCCTCTGCTTCTGGTGCAAGCTGACTGAAACTGGCCCTGAGGTCACCGCCACTGGGACCGGAGCGCGCTGTGTAGCGCTGAGAAGCGAAGCGCTGTGTGGCAGGAGGCTCCGTTGTTGCCCCAGACTTGGAGGCACTGTTAAGCGCTGTGCTAAAGGAGCGCTGTGTGGCCGTGACCCCCACCCGTGCAGCACCTGCTGAGCCTGAGGCCCCAGGGGGAGAGGAGCCTCACGCCCACAACCACCACCCCAGGAAATGCCTCAGTGCAACCAGGCTGCTGCGAGGGGGCGGGGTGCGGGTTGGCCGGGTACCTGGAGTGTGAGCTTTGTGCTTGGCTGGGAACCGTCCTTCACTTACCGGCCTACGGGGGCATAATTACTTGGTAATTGACACTGGGGCATTTTTTTTAGCATTACCAGCAGCGCCTGGGCAGCCGCACTTCCTACGCTGGGAGCATCATTTCTATGAGACATAAAGGGGGTGGTGATGGACAGAGTATCTGAATTAAGCAGAACACTCCTACCCAGTCAAAAGATCATGGCTTGATCCATCACCGTTTTTTAGCTCACTGCACGGCTAAAAAACGGTGATGGATCAAGCCCTGATCTTTTGACTGGGTATGAGTGTTCTGTTTAATTCAGATGCTCTGTCCATCACCACCCCCTTTTCTGAATCATTTTGGCCACTACAGGAGTGGCAGGGTATGCTCAGACATGAGTCCCTTGCTCACTGCACCATCAGGATTCAAGCAAGCCGGGCCGAAGACGGCTGCAATGCCAGAAACCGGTCCCCGGAAGCTTGTTTCCTTTCCAGTAAAGAATTGGCTTGGTAGTTTGGTCTGCCCTGTTCCCATGATGCACTGGGCCAGGGACAGACTAATTTGCATGTAGCCAGGTTCTGAACTAGGATGGTGCAGTGAGCTAAAAAACGGTGATGGATCAAGCCCTGATCTTTTGACTGGGTATGAGTGTTCTGTTTAATTCAGATGCTCTGTCCATCACCACCCCCTTTTCTGAATCATTTCTATGAGAGGCACACTTACTACGCTGCAAGGGAACTTTGGCATAAGAACCTTCCCACAGTGAATTTTGACCATAAGAACCTACCTCAAGTGAACTTTTGCCATCCAAGGACACTGTGAGAAAGACATTACCAGCAGGAGCCCTTGGCACACATGAGCTTTTGGTGATTTGATCAGGCCTGGGAACTGGATTCATTCTTATTGGTTATTGATCTTGCTTGGAAACTGGAATCCTTTTTAGTATTGATCAGGCCTGGGAACTGGATTCATTCTTATGGATTATTGATCTTGCTTGGAAACTGGCATCCTTTTTATTATTGATCTTGCCTGGAGCTGGATTTACCTACTTTTGGTTCTCGCATAATTTTTAGATAAAGACATTTTTATTCTTATACAAAACTGGTGTGGTGTTCCTCTTGTGAGTGTTTTTACTGTGTCATCGCCATTGTGTGTTGCACAAATACTTTACACATTGCCTCTGAAGTTACGCCTTTGCTGCTCTGCGCCAAGCTACCATGTCGGAAGCGGTGGTCCCTACTTGGACTAGGCTGCATATCCCTGTCAACTAGAGACCCCGGTTCTAACAGTGCTATATAAATTACATTTATATTGTGTAAATACTGGGAGACACCAACACATCAGACATTCTTACAGTGCATGCATATCTAGTAAACAGAGCCTGAAGAAAGTGAAAAGCTGCCCCTAGTAAGTATGTGTGAAGTGCTAACCTTTGCTTCTAGGTGTGAGGGTCCTGAGTGCTCCCAGCCAGGAGACTCGAACAAAAGGAGGCCTGATGACCTCTCAATATCGCCCTTTGTTAACGGCCCAGCAGGAGTCTAAAATAAGAAAGGCCCGTCCCCGCCTGCACATTGTTGCTTGATGCTTGTTGCTTCCAGCAGAGGGAAAGCAGACAACGTGCATGCGCTGCTAAAAGTGTCCTGGTGTTTGGCAATTACACTGGGACGAGTTCAGCACATTAGTTAGAGGGTCCAACTTTTTGGCAGAGTGGACAGCGTTCACCCAGTGTAAATATTTGATGGACGCTGTCCAACTGTGTGTACCCCCGACTCGTTCCCTGGCCTGTAAATAAGAAAGGAGGAAAGGAACAGCATGGAGGAAGCTTGGTATAGTCTTTCTGGGCGTTTGTTGAAGTGTGCATGGTCTCCAGGATTACCCTGTTGAGCTTCTGTGGGAGTTTGTTGCATGGACGTCAATTCACCAAAATGCCAGGGGTAGCGAAACGGACATTGCACTCCATTTGACCTATATTTTGACTCACACACACCCGCTTACACGTACTAACACATTCACACTCTCACCCGCAAGCATACATACAACATACATTTAAAAGCATTTTTTACTTAACTTAACTTTCAGATAACTGTCATATTCCAGCTAATGTACTCTTTTTTGTGTTACATTGATGATGAATAATATTATTGACTATTTGTATAATAATAAAATGACAGGAACCAGGCAAGTGGAGCCCCTGCCAGCGTCCATTACGAAAGCTTCCCCTGTGTACCAGGACAGGGCTAGATAAAACAACGCCTTGGGTAGCAAGGGGTGTAGTGTGTGAGCGTATATTTAGTGCTGTTTGTTGCACGTCCAACCCTTCATGTAATAGGCCTTGTTATGTAATGGAATCGCTAGGGATTCCAGAAGAGCAGGACGGCAACCAAGCGGGGACGTGTATGGAGAAGGAGACAGGAACTGAAGGAGCAGCTGTTAAATCTGCGTTTGATTACTTGTGTCAAGCTATTGAGCCTGAAAAAACATTAATCAACTCGTCATTTCTACTGTAGTGACGAGCATCCCAAACTGTAAGGACCTATGCCTACCTCCTCCAGATTTGATGAATTACCATTATGGTGGCCATTACACATTTTGTACTACAAGGTGCGAAGAATGAAATACCGCTTATGCATGTCGGTGGCATTCTTATTCACTCTCCGAATCGAATGTTTTGACCCGTTGACCCTTTCAGCCTTTCCGACTGATTTAACGGTCAAACCCACACTTACCTGCCACGCGCTCGTGCCTACCTCCTCGTGCTCACGTCGTACGCGTGACGTTTTAACAATAACAGAGTGACGCAAGGAACCAGGAATATAACACATGTCAACCACGCATTCTCCGCCAGCTTCATTGCCTTGTTTACGCAGCTGAACGATCCAGAAGAAGTGTAGTGGCGCTTACTAGTTGTTGCACGTCACGTAAGGACGTGACGTGCGGCGACCATCTTGGGGAACGATGCGCGCGCATCTCATTAGGAGGCGCGAAAGCAGACACAGAGCAGCGCTGGCTCGGCGCTCTTCAGGGAAATTGTAATTTAAATAAAGAAGCGTGCAACCAACCATTTGGGTCAGCGATTCATTGAAACCAGAGATACTACAGTGGCGACGAGGTCGGGAAGCGACCAGAAACTTAAAAAAAATAAATAAATAAATAAATAAATAAATAATAACGAAAAAACGGACCCACCACGAGGGAACTCCGGGAGAGTCAGCAGAGCTCCAGCCAATCCAGACCCTGTTGTAGTGCGGATCTGTGTGGCCATATGATCCCAGCAGCACCAACTGGACAGAGCCCGGACCTATGCACCAGATAAGTTCCCATAAACCTGAAGAGTGCGGCAGAGCCCATAACTGCCCAAACAGGGAAGGCAGCAGGAAGGTGGCACAGAGACCTTGTGCAGCCAAGACAAGCGCGCCACATCCAAACCTCCCATATACACGTGAGGTACCGAGCTGGCCGCCACAAAGCAGGGGGAGGGGGCTGACACTGAGAGTCCCCAGGCACAACCCAGTAAAGAAGAAGCGGACAGCACCCCAGGTAGCCCCACCAGCAAAGGGGACAGGGCACCCACAGTCAAGGAAGAGAAGATGAGTACACCAGCGGGATATGCCATAGCGCCAGTCCAGTTCCTACCGAAACCAGGGGAACCACTGATGAAGTGGAAGGACTGGCGAGAATATATAGACAACTTCATAGGGGTCCTGGAGGACGAGAATGAAGAGAACTTCAACCCCAAAAGGAAGAAACGCATACTACTACTCAATCTGGGGCCAGAAGGACTCAGAATCTACAAAAGCCTGGTGCCCAAACAGAGAGGAAGCACGGACGATGACGTGTACACCCACGCCATCGACGACCTGAATGAACACTACCGACCCACTGTATGTGTGTCAGTCGACAGATTCAACTTCCAGCAGAGGAAACAACGGGCTGGAGAGTCGATTGAGGAATACGTAGCGGCCCTGAAGAAACTAGCGGCCACGTGCAGGTACGGAGTGTGGGAGGAGGAGTTTATCAAAGACCAGATAGTGATGCACACCTCCAGCACGAACGTTCAGGACAAGCTGTGGGCAAGTGGAGACACCACACTCAAAGACGTGATGGTCATCGTCAAGAGGGCATGTTGGACCTGGGCCTCTTGGCAGGGTCATCCCTAAACTTTTTGCCTTCCTCCAATACTCTCTCTGACCTGTTTTTGTTGGTTTAATGACTCTGGGCACTTTTACCACTGCTGACCAGTGCTAAAGTGCATATGCTCTCCCTGTGAAAAGTATACATGTGATTGATGTCCATGATTGGTTCATTGGATTTACTGTCAGTCCCTAGTAAAGTGCACTAGGAGTGCCAGGGCTTGTGAATGCCAATACTGCTAGTGGGCCTGCAGCGCTGGTTGCGCCACCCACAGAAGCAGCCTTAAAATGTGTCTAGGGTCTGCCATTGCAGAACCTGCGTGCAGTCTGGTACTGTCATGCTGGCTGGGCAAGTGCACACACTTGCCAGCCCCTAAACCTTCCCTTAACTTCATATTAGTCACCCCTATGGTAGGCCTGAGGGCAGGGTGCATTGTAAGTATAAGGTAGAACATGCCCTGATGTGTGTGGCATGTTCTAATAGTGAATTACTGCCAAATTCGTTTTTCACTATTGTAAGGCTACCAGTTCCCTTCTAGGCCAGATGGGCTGCTGGAATTATTACACTCTATAATCCCAGCAGGCTCAGGGAACATGGTAGAAATTAATGTTTAGTATGCCTGAACTCAGAATAATAAAATACTTCTTTTAGTAAAGTTTATTTTAATATCCTGTGTTTGCAAATGCTACTTTTAGAAAGCTAGCATTTGCTTGTCTAACTATTTCAGCCCGCCTCTGCTTTTGTGTGTATCTGACTGTCTGAGTTGTGTGAGTGACAGGGCTGGGAGTTGACAGGTTGTGAATAGCAGGATGACACCTTAGTGGGTGGTGGGAGTTTCCCCTGAATGATGCATCAGGCTGTGCTCTGCCTCCACAATGCTGGCTCCGCCCTCCTGGGGAGCGACTGATGACTCAGCCTGCACCTGGCCCAGGAAGGACCGAAGCTTGTCAACAAAGTGCTCAAGCTGCCCCTGTCTTCACAATGCCGGCTCCGCCCCCCTGGGGAGCGGCTAATGTGCCTGCCCTCACACTGAATGCAGAAACAGAAGTACCCACCACAAGTGCTCAGGAACTGAGAGCAGTTAGGCAAAGGCCCCCCTGGCCTGTAAGAACAAAAGAAACTGTGTATAAAAGTAGGAGCCCTGCTCCTTGTAAATTAGAATCCTGTTTTACCACGAAGGACCTCTGCCCGCCTAGAAGGAGAAGAGACGCTGGGAGAACTGGCCTGCTGCTTGCCTTGCTGAGAAAGGAGAGGAAAAGACTTGATAAGAAAAGACTTTGCTTCTTTGTGCTTAAACATTCTCCAAGGGCTTGACTGAGCTTGCCCCCTGACCTGAGCCACAGGACCATCTGGCTCAACCTGCCCTCTGCTCGTCTGCCGGTAATTAACCGGGATATCTACTACTGCCGGAGCTGTGACCTTGGTGCCCCCCAGCCCCTCCCTGAGGCCGTGACCGACTGTGTCTCCTCGTCCCCGCCGAGGAAGAGCTCCGCTCCGTTGAGCCGCTCTTCCCCCGCTGAAGAGATCGCTGTGTTGACCGCCTGGGAAGGCTCGCTGCTGTGGTGCCCCCCAGCCCCTCCTCGAGGCCGTGCTCGCCGGATTCCCCGTCCCTGCCGAGGGAGAGCTCCGCTCTGCTGAGCCGCTCCCCCTCCGCCGAGGGAAACCACTGAAATCACCGCCCACGGAGGCTCGCTGTTGTGCCTCACCCTCCCGCCAGAAATCCCCACCGGACGTAAACAGGCCCAGGGGACAGACCTCCGCCGGACGGACGCCTCGGGTGCCAGCCTCGCTCTGCCTGAGCCGCTGGGCACCTCGCATCTGTCCCCGGAGAAAAGCCGCCACCGAGACCGTCATCGGGCTCGGGGCCCGCAACGTTTGTTTTCCCCTTGCTGACTGCTCCTGCCTACAAGTGACCAAGGTACTGTACTTATCCCCCCGCGGTGCGAGCCGTTCCTTTCACCAGACTCGCACCGCTCTGCTCTGTGTGCCTCTGCCGGCAGCGCCTCTCCGGGAGCGCGCTCCAGCCCCTCCCGCTGGAATCCTTTAGCTGTCGGGTCCCGCAGGCTGCAATCTGAGCCCCGGCCCAAGTGACTGGGGCTGCGCTGGGTCCTGGGGCCTTCCCTCCTCCTGGACAGCTCTGAGGTCGGTGTTCCCCCTCCGTGTGGGTCCCGTAGACCAGGGGGGCCATCCGCTCCACGAGACCCGGCCGGGCCGATCGCGCCCCACGCCAGATGCGTGAGACTTGGTAGGGTGCCGTGATTTCTCCCGTGTAGAGTGCACAGAAGCGCTGCGAAGCGCACAGAGGGCCTAAGACTGGCCTAAGGTCCCTGGAACCGGCCCAGGAAGCGAGAGCAAAGCAATTTGGGACAGAGAAACTTGCCAAGAAGGAATGTTGACAGAAACATCCGCTTGAAAGACTGAAAGTGCAATTTAACCTACAACAAAGAACTGTTGGTGGAACATTTGAAAGAGAAGCTTGCCTATTTACAACCTGTGGGCATACAGAAACGTTATTTGATCTTGTGATAAGTCTGTTCTAAAGAGTATATTTAATTTTTACATAAAGAAGCGTATTTTTATATACTCACAGCCTGGTGTCCATTTGTGGGGGGATTGGTATATTTTACTGTGTGTGTGACTACAAATGCTTAACTGACTAACGCCTGAAGAATAGCCTTGGCTGCTCACGCCACGCACCTAGAGGGTGAGCAAGGGTAATTCTGAAGGGTCATCCTTTGCCCTGACTTAGAGGAGAGGGTCCCTGCTTGTCACAAGTACCTACTTGCGCCAACCAGAGACCCCCAATTCTAACATTGGTCGCAGCGGTGAGGATTTGCGAATTTGCATTTGTAGTTTGCATACAGTGAATTACTGATCACCACATAGTGAGAGCAGATCTATAACGTAGCCACAGGTTTCCATTTTTTATTTTTGCTGGGAGATCTCCATGTGCTTGTGAAACGTCATGCCTGGTTCAGTGAGGATGGAAAAGGCAGCAACCAGATGCCTGTCGCCAGAGGAGTTGGCAGACAGGGCAGCAACCAGGGCGCATGAAATAGAGATGGCGAAATTAAAAGGACAAATGGAAATGGACAAGCACAAATTGGCAATGGAAAGCCAAAAATTAGCCATGGAGGCGCTAAAACGCCAAAGAGATCACTACTTGAGGATGAAAGAACTTGATTTGGAGCTTGAAGCCAGGAGGGCCTCAGCCCAACATCCAGAGATTTGTGTAGCTCGCAGATTGAGCTTTGCTGAGTTGGAGGTGGAGTCCAGCTCAGCTGGTGGCAGCAACATTCAGGTATCTAGTGCTGACAGCATAGCGCGCGCACCTAGAGATATGGCACCTGACTTGGAGGGGGTTAACATACACCAGGAGGTTCAAGGGCATGAGGTAGCTCCAGTAGTGCGCAGCGTCCCTGAAGGGAATAGGGTGGCTGGCGTACGAGTTCATGGTCCTAGTGGTGGGAGGGATTCCCCCATGGTTGAGGTCCTGGTGGGTGAGTGTAAGGACCGCCCAGAAGAGTGTGGGTTGTGTGACAGAGACAGTTCGCTACTGTCTGGCCAGTCTCAGAAGGATGGTGTGGAGTATGTGTGTGAGGCGCTGGATGGTGAGGTGAAGGATAATTTGGTTAACCCTGCTAGGGGGCTGTGTAATCCAATTGTGGGAGAGCATACTTTAAGTCCCAGTTTTCCAGAGCTATGCCAACACCTGTTTGAGAGTGAGTTCTCTGACCCCAGGGAACTCACATTGGAGGCAGACCTTGCGGTGGATTCCAGAGGGTCTGGAGAGGCATTGGGGTGTGATCCTGTAGGGAGTAGCTCAGGTATCTTCCAGCCCAGAGTGGTGGAAGTGGCGCAGAGTAGCCCAGCTAGGTCCTGTAGCAGTGAGAGGGGTGTAGGGCCTCACGTCCTGTCCTTAAGGGGAAGGAGTGAGAATGGGTGTTGTCCCGGTAGTGCCCAACCTCAGTCTCAGAGCCTGGATGGTTCTTTAAGGGAACACCAGGTGGGGAGCCTAGGCTGTCCGGATGAGTCACCCTCTAAGGGAGATCCCCCAGTGGCTAGAGAACGTGGAGGCTCTGTAAACAGGGCTCCAGTAGTTCTGGTGACTGGCAGTACCACTCCAGTTGGGAGGGTGCAGAAGTCCAGATGGAGGGGCGAGAGGGGGAAAGAGTCCCCAGTGGAAGAACCAGTGGGTCAGGGGCCAGCCAGCAGGGCTGCGTCCCCAGTGAATGACCATGGGGACACCACTTCTGTCCTGGGGGATCTTCCCACACTGTCAGAGGGACAGAGGCTGGGAAATCTGCGCCAGGCAGACTGTTGCACGGCACAGGAGCTATGTGCCACCCTCAGGGGGGGCATGCGTGCTCCCCGGGAAGTCCTGGTGCGCCAGGCAATTGTTCAACTGCAGGGTTGGGTCCCTGAGTTGGAGAGTCAGGTTCAGGTGTTGTCTGACCTGGAGGGTGGGACCACTGTAATCAGTGTCCTGGCCCATGTCACTTCTAGGGGTACCACTCCAGTTGGGAGTGGGCAGTACTCTGGAAGGGGGTGCAGAGGGAGGGAGTCCTCACCTCTGACCCCGGTGCGACTTGAGGGTTTAGACCCTAGGTTTAAGGGCCAGGTGCAGGGTGTCCCCCCTGACCTGGTGCCCCAGTTGCAGGATAGCACCCCTGAACTGGTGGGAGAATTGTGCAGATCACCTGCCACAGGTGCCCTGACAATTCTGGAAGGGGGTACCACTCCAGGTGGGAGGGTACAGAGCCCCAAGGAGGAGGACCGGGTGTGGGAGAGGCCACCCCAGTGTTTGGTCCAGCCACCAGGTACAGGCCTGGGGCTGGTGGGTCAGTGCCAGGATGACATACCTGACCTGACAGGAGGGAGAGTGGACAAAGGGTGCCAAGCACCTGGGGCTACTGCCCCCCGCTCTCTGAGGCCACAGAGGTTTGAGAGCCCTGAGAGGCATGAGGCCTGGGTCTCAGCCCTGACTACCGTCAGTGGCCACTGTGATTTGATGACTGCCTGTTGGGACACACCTGTGAGCCAGTTAAGGTTAGAGGCTGCACAGGTGGTGTCCACAGAGGAAGAAAAGGGTGCCCCAGGGATTGGCTTGGTGGACCCTGAGAGTATGGACAGAGGATTTGAAATAGGTTCAGATTGGCGTAGAACTGGAATGTGCCCCTGCTGTTGCGGGCCAGGTCCAGGTTCTATCGCCCAAAGCAGGGAAGCCCATCACAGTGGTGATTGGTCTACCCTGCGTTTTGGCTGGAAGGGGGTTGTGTTGGACCTGGGCCTCTTGGCAGGGTCATCCCTAAACTTTCTGCCTTCCTCCAATACTCTCTCTGACCTGTTTTTGTTGGTTTAATGACTCTGGGCACTTTTACCACTGCTGACCAGTGCTAAAGTGCATATGCTCTCCCTGTGAAAAGTATACATGTGATTGATGTCCATGATTGGTTCATTGGATTTACTGTCAGTCCCTAGTAAAGTGCACTAGGAGTGCCAGGGCTTGTGAATGCCAATACTGCTAGTGGGCCTGCAGCGCTGGTTGCGCCACCCACAGAAGCAGCCTTAAAATGTGTCTAGGGTCTGCCATTGCAGAACCTGCGTGCAGTCTGGTACTGTCATGCTGGCTGGGCAAGTGCACACACTTGCCAGCCCCTAAACCTTCCCTTAACTTCATATTAGTCACCCCTATGGTAGGCCTGAGGGCAGGGTGCATTGTAAGTATAAGGTAGAACATGCCCTGATGTGTGTGGCATGTTCTAATAGTGAATTACTGCCAAATTCGTTTTTCACTATTGTAAGGCTACCAGTTCCCTTCTAGGCCAGATGGGCTGCTGGAATTATTACACTCTATAATCCCAGCAGGCTCAGGGAACATGGTAGAAATTAATGTTTAGTATGCCTGAACTCAGAATAATAAAATACTTCTTTTAGTAAAGTTTATTTTAATATCCTGTGTTTGCAAATGCTACTTTTAGAAAGCTAGCATTTGCTTGTCTAACTATTTCAGCCCGCCTCTGCTTTTGTGTGTATCTGACTGTCTGAGTTGTGTGAGTGACAGGGCTGGGAGTTGACAGGTTGTGAATAGCAGGATGACACCTTAGTGGGTGGTGGGAGTTTACCCTGAATGATGCATCAGGCTGTGCTCCGCCTCCACAATGCTGGCTCCGCCCTCCTGGGGAGCGACTGATGACTCAGCCTGCACCTGGCCCAGGAAGGACCGAAGCTTGTCAACAAAGTGCTCAAGCTGCCCCTGTCTTCACAATGCCGGCTCCGCCCCCCTGGGGAGCGGCTGATGTGCCTGCCCTCACACTGAATGCAGAAACAGAAGTACCCACCACAAGTGCTCAGGAACTGAGAGCAGTTAGGCAAAGGCCCCCCTGGCCTGTAAGAACAAAAGAAACTGTGTATAAAAGTAGGAGCCCTGCTCCTTGTAAATTAGAATCCTGTTTTACCACGAAGGACCTCTGCCCGCCTAGAAGGAGAAGAGACGCTGGGAGAACTGGCCTGCTGCTTGCCTTGCTGAGAAAGGAGAGGAAAAGACTTGATAAGAAAAGACTTTGCTTCTTTGTGCTTAAACATTCTCCAAGGGCTTGACTGAGCTTGCCCCCTGACCTGAGCCACAGGACCATCTGGCTCAACCTGCCCTCTGCTCGTCTGCCGGTAATTAACCGGGATATCTACTACTGCCGGAGCTGTGACCTTGGTGCCCCCCAGCCCCTCCCTGAGGCCGTGACCGACTGTGTCTCCTCGTCCCCGCCGAGGAAGAGCTCCGCTCCGTTGAGCCGCTCTTCCCCCGCTGAAGAGATCGCTGTGTTGACCGCCTGGGAAGGCTCGCTGCTGTGGTGCCCCCCAGCCCCTCCTCGAGGCCGTGCTCGCCGGATTCCCCGTCCCTGCCGAGGGAGAGCTCCGCTCTGCTGAGCCGCTCCCCCTCCGCCGAGGGAAACCACTGAAATCACCGCCCACGGAGGCTCGCTGTTGTGCCTCACCCTCCCGCCAGAAATCCCCACCGGACGTAAACAGGCCCAGGGGACAGACCTCCGCCGGACGGACGCCTCGGGTGCCAGCCTCGCTCTGCCTGAGCCGCTGGGCACCTCGTATCTGTCCCCGGAGAAAAGCCGCCACCGAGACCGTCATCGGGCTCGGGGCCCGCAACGTTTGTTTTCCCCTTGCTGACTGCTCCTGCCTACAAGTGACCAAGGTACTGTACTTATCCCCCCGCGGTGCGAGCCGTTCCTTTCACCAGACTCGCACCGCTCTGCTCTGTGTGCCTCTGCCGGCAGCGCCTCTCCGCGAGCGCGCTCCAGCCCCTCCCGCTGGAATCCTTTAGCTGTCGGGTCCCGCAGGCTGCAATCTGAGCCCCGGCCCAAGTGACTGGGGCTGCGCTGGGTCCTGGGGCCTTCCCTCCTCCTGGACAGCTCTGAGGTCGGTGTTCCCCCTCCGTGTGGGTCCCGTAGACCAGGGGGGCCATCCGCTCCACGAGACCCGGCCGGGCCGATCGCGCCCCACGCCAGATGCGTGAGACTTGGTAGGGTGCCGTGATTTCTCCCGTGTAGAGTGCACAGAAGCGCTGCGAAGCGCACAGAGGGCCTAAGACTGGCCTAAGGTCCCTGGAACCGGCCCAGGAAGCGAGAGCAAAGCAATTTGGGACAGAGAAACTTGCCAAGAAGGAATGTTGACAGAAACATCCGCTTGAAAGACTGAAAGTGCAATTTAACCTACAACAAAGAACTGTTGGTGGAACATTTGAAAGAGAAGCTTGCCTATTTACAACCTGTGGGCATACAGAAACGTTATTTGATCTTGTGATAAGTCTGTTCTAAAGAGTATATTTAATTTTTACATAAAGAAGCGTATTTTTATATACTCACAGCCTGGTGTCCATTTGTGGGGGGATTGGTATATTTTACTGTGTGTGTGACTACAAATGCTTAACTGACTAACGCCTGAAGAATAGCCTTGGCTGCTCACGCCACGCACCTAGAGGGTGAGCAAGGGTAATTCTGAAGGGTCATCCTTTGCCCTGACTTAGAGGAGAGGGTCCCTGCTTGTCACAAGTACCTACTTGCGCCAACCAGAGACCCCCAATTCTAACAGGGCAGAACTCGCACGTAGGTGCGCCGACGCAACCAAGAAAGACACGGCAACCAGTGCCATGGTAAACAGGGTATATGAAGAGGAACCTCGCAGGGACCAGAGGTACAAGGGCCCCGCACCAAAAGGATCCAACAAATGGCAGGGCAACGCAGGACTGCAAGGAAAACAAGCAGGCAACGACAACAAGAAAACATGCTACAGGTGCGGAAGTTGGTCCCACGAGGCACATGACAGAAGATGTCCCGCATTCAGGGCCAAGTTATTGCACTGCGGCATCATCGGCCATTATGAGAAAGTGTGCCGGAAGAAAATGTCCAAAAGCGTGGTGAAATACATCGACCAAGGGGAGGAAAACCAGGATGGGACCACAGAGGAAGAAGTAGTCACCGTCTTATGCATATATGACCAGGTATTATGCGTGGATGGGAAAAGGACAACCAAACCGGTATTAGAAATGAAAATGGGCGGAATAACCATCAGCGTAGTGGCGGATACAGGCTCCCCCTACACAATAGTTCGAAGAGCGGTGTGGGACGAAACATTCAGACCGAGGCTAGGACCAGAGTTGGAGAAACTGGACATCCGACCAGTCACATATACGGCGATCGCATCCCAATGGTGGGATTCCGACTTTTGAAGTTCGAGTTCAGAGGCCGGTCAGCGTTCTGCAAGCTGTACATCTCAGAGAGGGGACCATCCGTCTTGGGATGGCTGGACCAGGGCGACCTGGGAATCAAATTGGACCCAGGAGGAAAAGAACAGATCCTGCTCACGGAACCGGAAACATGGCCCAATTTGACTAAATGGAAAGAAGACTACCCAAAGGTGTTCGGAGGTACAGTGGGGAAACTGGAGAGATTCCAACACAAGATTGTACTCAAGGAGGACGCCATTCCCGTCGCCCACAAAGTAAGAAATGTACCCATAGCGGTAAGAGAGGCAGTTCAAACAGAGCTTCAAGACTTGGAGAGGAAAGGGATAATTGAACCTATCACCTCTGCAGAATGGCTCGCACCGTTGGTGGTAGTCATGAAGCCCAACGGGAAGGTCAGGCTCTGTGTTGACCTGAGAGAACTAAATAAGAACATTGTCGTGGAGAAATTCCCCCTCCCAAGGATTGATGAAATGTTGGCGAAAACCAGGGGGGTCAAATGGTACTCCACCATTGATTTGACCTCCGCCTACCACCAAATAGTATTGCACCCGGACAGCAGAAAACTCACGTCATTCATCACCCCATTCTGATGCTATCAGTTCTGCCGCATGCCGTTTGGACTGGCCTCGGCAGCTGCAGTGTTCCAGAAGCTAATGCACCAGCTGTTTAGGAACATGACAGGTGTCCAATATTTCCAGGACGACATTCTAGTAATGGGTCGAGACAAAATGGACCATGATCAGAAGCTCGGAAAAGTGCTGGAAACCCTGGAAATCAAAGGCCTCACAGCAGAATGGACAAAATGCCGATTGGGCCTGGAGTCGGTGACCTATCTAGGCCATGAAATAGGGGTACAAGGCATCACACCAAAGGCAGAAAATGTAAGGGCAATCGCTGAAGCTCCGCCCCCCACCAACAAGGAGGAGGTTAGATCATTTTTGGGTATGGCGGAGTACTACAGTAAATTTGTGGTACACTTTGCCTCAAAGACACACCATATGAGGATGCTGACCAGGGAGAGCACCAGTTTCCAATGGACACCAGAGACACAAAGTGAGTTTGAGACAATCAAGAAGGACGTCATGGGAGCGGTGCCGCTCAAAGGATACGACCCACAGGGCACCACTGTGCTCACAACCGACGCCAGCGACAAGGGCCTGGGCGCAGTGCTCATGCAAGATCGCGGACAAGGACAGATGGAGACGATCAGTTTTGCATCCCGGGCATTGACCGCTACCGAAAGCAAATACAGTGTAATCGAAAAGGAGATGTTGGCCGTGGTGTGGGCCATGACGAGATTTCGGCAATTTCTATGGGGAACCCGATTCCTGCTTAAGACAGATCATAAGCCGTTGGTGAAGGTGCTAAAATCTAGTGGACACGCCAACGCCACTCCCAGAATATCCAAAATGACTCTGAAACTACTTGAATTCAGGTATGATGTGGAGTACATTCCAGGAAATCGGAACCGAGTAGCAGACTACCTGAGCAGAGCAGCAGCCATGGAGCCAGGAGAGGAAGACCCAACAGACCAAAGGGAATTGGTAGCTCTCGTGGAGGACCAGGAGAAAATCATCAGCTACCAGGAGTGGACAGAGGAATACGAGGAGGACAGCGTCATGAAAGAAGTGAAGATGCACATTGTCAAGGGCTGGCCAGACAAAAGACACGTGAGTGAAAATATCAAGCCATACTATGAAGTAAGGGAAGAATTGTCGGTAGGGGACAAGGGAGTGTTCACATATAGAGGAGACAAAGTGATCCCCCCAAGGAACCTCATCACCAAGTTACTGAACATGTTACACGAGGGCCACCTAGGCATAGGAAAATTGAAGTTAAGGGCCAAATAAAAATACTGGTGGCCAGGCATGGACATAAGAGCGGAGAGGCACGTCAGAGAGTGTCCACAGTGCCAAGGAGCTGACAAGACGCTCAAACCCCTGCGCCCTGCGCTAGGAAAGTTCGACCCCCCGCAGAACCCTTGGGAAGAACTATCAATAGACATATTAGGACCCACCCTTGATGACCAGGGCACTCAGAAGTATGTATGTGTCCTCATGGATCGATACTCCAAATGGCCGGAGGTGAAGGTGGATGAGACCATGGACACTGAAAACATTCTGAAATTTTTGTCAAACACTTTTGTGAGAGAGGGCATCCCCAAGTCTATCCTGAGTGATAATGGCCCCCAATTCACGTCCGAAAGATGGAACAAATTTATGCAGAGGAACGGCATCACAATCAAACACACAGCGATCTACCATCCAGCGGGAAATGGCTTGGTGGAGCGGTTTAACAGGGTTGTGATGGGAGCCGTACAAGCTGCAATTTCCTGCAACAAAGATTGGGAGAAAGCCATAGAGAACATGATATGGGCCTACAGGATCACTCCCACTGGAACTGGATACATCCCATTCCAGATCTTGAGAGGGCGTGAACCCTTCACGCACGACAACCGGATTTGGAAAGAGAAAGTTATCACCAGCGAATGGTCTCCCGCGGTGGTACGAGCCAACCTGCAAAAAGGCACAATCCATTTATGCCAACCACTACAACAAACGGAAAAATGTGAAAGGGTCAAAGTTGGAGATAGGCGAGTGGGTAAGAGTAAAGTTGGCAACGCTACAGAAGAAAGGAGACAGTAAATATAGTAAACCCATGCAAGTAAAGGAAGTGTACGACCGAGCGGCCCTGCTGAGTGATGGGAACGTGTGGTCCCAGGATCGCATGGCCAGATGCAACAAGATCTTGCAATGGGAGCAGAACGGAACTGAATGGGAGGACATGGAAGACCCGCAGGTAGAGAAGGAACAATGTGCAAGTGAGCAGCAAGAAGGGGGAAGTGCCAGAGATGAACGACTGGAGGAGAGAAGTGCGAACAGTAACCAAGGAGCTGATATGGACATACCAAGGAGGAGTACGGACATGGGCGCGGCTGCGCTGAGAGAAGAAGGATGCATCGAGATACAGAGCCAAGGGGCCCCGGCGAACCCGGCCAGGGTGACCCGGAGTGGAAGGTCTGTGGTGAGACCCTCCAGGTTTCGAGATTACAACATGGACAGCGAACTGTAAGTGACTCATTCAATGTGTGGAAAAAGGGGAGATATGTAGTGGCGCTTACTAGTTGTTGCACGTCACGTAAGGACGTGACGTGCGGCGACCATCTTGGGGAACGATGCGCGCGCATCTCATTAGGAGGCGCGAAAGCAGACACAGAGCAGCGCTGGCTCGGCGCTCTTCAGGGAAGTTGTAATTTAAATAAAGAAGCGTGCAACCAACCATTTGGGTCAGCGATTCATTGAAACCAGAGATACTACAAGAAGCTCCTTTCTTTGTACTAACTTAGTCGCCTGATTACTCAGCAAGATCAGAAGAGATGACAAATGCAATCGTGTGCAAGTGAGGACTATATAAAACATTTTCAGCACCATTTCTAAAGCATTTTTCTATTTTTTATGCGTT
The DNA here is from genome assembly GCF_964261635.1 of Lissotriton helveticus. NCBI lineage: Eukaryota > Metazoa > Chordata > Amphibia > Caudata > Salamandridae > Lissotriton > Lissotriton helveticus. The sequence continues at coordinate 1,576,303,808 of NC_136068.1, read as the reverse complement.
GTATACGTGTGTAGCTTCTGTGTACTTTTGGAGTATACATTTCAAAAACTATACAGCTTAGGCTCATAGGGTATAGCGACCAAACATTGCGTCAATTCAAACCTTCCTAAAAAATGACTCTCTCTCTGGGTCCACCTAGTTTACCTTAGAATGAATGGAGGGAATATTTTGTCAGTTACATTGGCACAATTGAGGATGAAGTAGCCACATTAATAATGTGCATTATCACCAACAAAAAGAAATGTCTGTTGCAACACAGTCTAGGTCCTGAAGGCCTCAGAATTAGGAACCACATGGAGAAGTAAGAGAGAGGAGCTTGTGCCACAGTTGTTTTTGGGCACATTATCACAAGTTTGAATGAATATTTTGCTCCTTCTGTATGCATAGAGATCACAAGGTCCCATTTTTATTCATCTTAAGCAGAAGAAGGAAGAATCACATGACTATGTAGCTGTTTTGCAGACTCTTGCAATTAACTACAAATTTGAATCTTTACACAACAGTCTAATCCATAATCAGATTCTCATGCTTCCTAAATGTCAAGCAATACATGACAAACTTTGGGTTCATGGAGATTCCCCTCCTAAGGATGTTATTACAATGGCAAAAAAAGCAGAGTCATCAGAAAGATGCGCCAAAGTGGAAGATACCAAGACATGGGGTATGTAAACATTTCCCAAAGTTTATAAAAAGAAAATTGGAAAATTAAAAGGATATACACACTTTGCCTACAGTTGCATTTACTGGAGAGGGAATCATTTTTTTCCTAAAATCAGATGCTAAACCAAATATTCATAAAGGCAGGAGCATTCCCTTATAGTTAGGGATGAAGTGAAGAATGAACTCAATAGATTAGCAGATGCTTGGATAATCAAAGTAGTTGGATCCTCCGAATGGATTTTGCTATAGGTCGTGGCGCTCCATGCCAATGTAAAGATCAGTTGTGTGTAGAGCTTAGATTTCTTAACAAAGACATTGTGCCTCAACAATTTCCTTTGCTAAGAAGTAATTAAATGATTTCCCTTATTGGAAAGTCAGAATGATTTTCCACAACTGATCTCTCCTCGGCATATCACCCAATAAGTGCACATCCAGATTGTAGCATTTATTACACCCACCATTTGGCTGTGTTAAATTCTATAGGATGTCCTTTGGCCGCCGTTAACTAGAGGTTGATGTTAGAACTATTTGGTGTATTCAGGGGGTATTTTTGCCTCCAAGATGGTATCTTGGTTTTGGGGAAAAGTAAACAAGAACACTATACTTGCCTTTCTGAGGTTATGAGCACGTTAGAATAAAAGGAACTTACAACTGGAAGAGTAACAAATGTAAGTTTGCCAAGCAGAAAGTCACCTATTTGTAGGCCTGGGCGGTAAATTCCGTTCCGCTTGTGGAATTTGTGGAATTTGGGTAATTTCACGTTCCGCAGAGAACGCAAAATTGCCCAAAAGTCTGTGTTCCGCGACTTCGCAAATTTGTTTGCTTGTTCGCATACTCAAATAGCAATTGCAAACAGGAAACAGCATTGCGAAAAAGCAATTTTGCCTGTTTGCGTGTTCGCAGAGATTTTTTACCGTTTTCGGAGATTTGCGTAATGTGATTACGCAAATTTGGCTCACCCCTACCTATTTGGTCACAAATTATGCAATAATGGTATTAAATCTCAAATAAAATGAGTTTAAGCAATCAAAAACACATCTGCTCCTAAATCAAAGGATGACCTCTGATCGCTCCTAGGTATGGTGACGTTTTATTAATAATTCAAGGGAATGCAGCCTTCCCATTGCGTGTATGGTGGCAAACCTTTGTGGGGTAGTGGGGTTTGGGCTGAGTTTGGACCACAGAAATATTTAAGCCGAAAGAGTACACTTCTGAAGAGGCGTATTTTACAGTGCATCACTTGCAGCACATGCATCATCATATCACATAAGAGCTGCAGGGTTGGCACTTGCAAGCGCACCAAGGCTCAGTCCCTGAAACAGAGGCATTTTTTCATCCACTTGATCTTCAAACATATTCACTTACTGAAGCACCTTCTCTATCAGATTAAACGAGGCTGCTCTTGGGCAGACTAATTTGTTTTATGACCCTTCCTAACTTTGATCTGTGGTTTTAAGATCATATGAAGACAGTAGGAAAAACAAATAAAAACGGCAAGAATAATTAAGATGACACAGCTGTGGGTTGGGAGTCAAAGAGTGCCAAATAGTTAAAAAAAATAGTAGCAGAGAGAAAAGGAATTTATTAAAATGGTAAAGAAAAAATTATTCAGAAGCAAATAGAGTGAGAGGACATGAAGTAAGGAAGGAGAGTGGAATGCAAACAAAGATGGAAAGAGAAAAAGAAGTAGGATGAAACAGGTACAAAGGGAGAATAGAAAAAAGATAGAAAGATGGAAAAGAAGAAAAAGGAAGGTAAAACAATAAATATAATGAAGGAATATGGAAATGCAAAAAGAATAATGGAAGGAGGAAAAGAAATAAGGAGAGCAGGAAACAGAATGAAATAATGAAAAGAAGAAACTATATGTTGGGTGATGGAAGGAAACAACAAAAATAATTAACACATTGAAAGAATATAAAATAAAAGAAGGCTGGTATGAAGGGGAGAAAGATGGAAGAGGGTGATGAGAAAAAAGGAAGGAATAAGAAAGAATGGAATAATTGGAAGAAGGAAGAAAAGATGGAAATAGTAAAAGAAAATGAAATCCAAAATATAGAGAAGGACAAAAAGAAAGAGTGCGACCTAAAACAAATAAAGGATGGAGAGACAGAACAAAAGATGGATAGAGAAATGAAATGGAGATGAAAAGTAGTAAAGAACAAATTATAGGAAATAAAGATGGAGAGAAAGAAGGAAATGAAGAAAGAAGAATACAAGAAAAAGAGGAAAAGAAAGAAGCCAAATAAAGATAAATACAGTTTTTGACAAAATTCCTTTCATGCTGTATAATGCATCACGATGCCCCATTTTTTGCAAATTTTCCTCTAGAGAACAATTTTACCTGCTTTCTTAAAGAAAGGTTTGGATATCGCACTTTGCTCTATTATCTAGTATTAAATGTCTGAAAATGAGGTATGTATTTTATTTTCCAGGTGACTCCCTTGTGTGTCAATACAGTGTGACCACGGGAGGTGTGGCAGTGGCTAGTGGTTCACACTTTACAGGGTTCTGACTATGATGGGGAGAAAGAGTTTTTAGCAAGCCTCATTGTTTAAAACTAGTGTGAATGCTTTCTCTTTGGTACTGGGATTCACAGTGGGAGGCCTCCCTTAATGTATGAATCTGCAGGTTCTGTCAATAAATCCCTTAAAAGAAAATATACTGAATCTGCAGTATGGTGCCAGAATCTGTGCACTTTTCCAATATTCTTTTTTATTATTACCTTCGCTCTCCTCCTATTTTTCTCCCCCACCTCTCCATATCCTGACTCCAACCCTCCACATTACCCTTCATATTTTATTCTTTTCTCCTTTTCTCTTATTTACGCTATTTTACTATTCTCTCCCAAATCTATTTCGTCTTAAACTTTTTGCAAGGTGAGTATTTTCCTATGTAAACACATTTCTATGATTATGATGATGATCTCATATACAGTCACGGACTCATCTTTATATTTGATCTATTTGTATTTAATCAATAATATATGCTATTTCAATTTCTTATTTATACCATTTACATTTCTATTAATTATTATCCTCCTTTCATTCTCTGCCCCTCCCCTCACTTTTCTCCTCTTCTCTGCTTTTTCACTATTTATCTATTTATTTCTTTAATTATGTATTCACAATATATTTATTTATATAATCCATATTCATATGCTTTAATTCACCAACAAATGTCATGTATTAATTGTTACTTTTTAGCCTTTTAGAATTTCTCATTTATTTATTCATAATTTATTACTGCCGCCTTATCCTTATTCGCTTGATGTATTTTCATTGTAAAATTCAATAAAAAATGTCAACACAAAAAAAACCGTGCTTGCTATTCTGTCTATGAATTTGTGGGTCAATTTCTGTGAATTCATTCTGTTGATTGAACAATCAAGTCAGGCAGCCTCATGAAAAAGGTGTTGAACGTGTATGTTCTGTGGCCTGTATTTCTGTGCCACCCAGAAAGGCGAGGCAGTGAGTGTTCAGATGGGCCAGGGAGCAGAGAGAGCAGTTTAGTAACTCGTGGGGCAGAGGGCAATGAGTGTTCAGGGGCCAGGGACAGTGGAGTACTAAGTGTGAGGGCACAGGAAGGGCTGTGTATGAGCAGAGGACACAGTATGTACAGAGGGGACTGGAGCTTTATGCCATGCTACCTGAGGGTTAACCAAAGTCTTTTGCATTGAAAGAGATTGTGGTTGTTGCTTGAGGATAGCTAATATCCCCCCTCAACCACTAACCCCTTTCTCACATTGGTGTTCAGTGGTAAGATTCAGTACTTGTGTTTGTGTAGCGCCGTACAGTGATTTTGTGTAACACTAAAATCCCATATAAAAAATTGAATATCAATTCAAGTTTTTTTTATTTCTCCCGATTTGGCCATTGTTTTTCTTTTTACAAATTTCTTTCGATTCCTCATCGTATTGTAACCAATAACACAATTTCTCACATACGTCCACTGTGAGAGAACGCTTGGTGCACCGCTCTAGGTCACAGAACCGGTTTACAGACCTTACGCACATTACGAGAGACAGGGACAGGTAGATTTGATGTGATGCTAGGGCCAAACAAAAAGTAGCATAACAGTTTCACATGCAGTTGAGCACTTAGTGCAGGTAGGTGTACATTTCCATTTACCATGCAGGGGACATTCAATTCCCAAGAAAGACGCAAACCATTCTTGCTCTATGTTGGATTACCAGGACCACACAAGCACCTTCTTTTGGAAGAAGATGCTGAGAAAGCAGCTGAGACTTGTAAGAAAACAGCAATGTCCACTTTTCCCTAGCCACAGATTTCAGGAAAGTTAACTTAAACCTGAAGCAAAACTGCCCCTCCTCAGCGTGGGTTCTGACTAAAGGTCTCTTAAAACATTAGCAGAGTAATTATGATCCTGGGTTGAATTGTTTTCACCCTTTCCAAGAAACATCCGAGACTGGATGCATTTTGATTGAACAACACAGAGAGTATAGTTTAGCGTTCAAGCTAGCCCATATTAACAGTGGAATTTACAAATCTTAATAACAGTGGTACCAGGAAGAGCGAATGCTCATTCACTTTGAAGCTGTTATGGCTCTGATGCAATGCTCAGACTTACTGAGAGAGCTGTTTTAGCCAGAGAACTTTATAAGGGGACAAGATAATTCTTCTATTGTCAGGCCCTGATTATAAAAGGGTCGGTGTCATCTAACGCACGAAGTAATCATTGGATGAATTAAATATCTCATCCTTCATTACATTTCGGCTGCTGCACCCTGCGGGCATTTAGCAGGGGAAAAGTATATGTTATCTACCGTACCATGTGGAATTTGGTGCGGTAAGCACCTCAATCCATATGTTGTTCCCCAAAAACTCAGCATAGGTTTTATTTATTGCATCTGATAAATAACGAACACTGATGTATTTTTATTTATCAAGCGCAATAAATACCACCTTAATTCCGACAAACTCGGCATCCAGGTCGGAGTCTATCCATGGCCAACTAGTTTCTTGCCCATAAAGATTGCCAGGTCAACAATGCACCGATCTGCCTTCAGGGTAGTAGCACAATAGGGTTTTGTTTGCATCCTAGGATTTGACCTAATCTCCTCAGCATTTGGTCGTACTGATTTGAAAGTAATTAGTTGTTTTACCCCATGACAGTTTTTCTGTACTTATTTCGTTCAGTTGCTTGGGCTATTTTGTTTTCAAAAGAGGGGCATTTCACATGTATTAGCTGTCTCGAATGCTCTGTTGTTGGAAGAAGCATATTTGTGCAAATGTAATATCTTGATAATCAGGATGAGAAACATGCAAGGTAGCATGAGACTCTACTGCCCTGATGACCTGTGGGGAAAAAGCCATCTGGTAACCTGGTGAGATGGTGGAGATTTGCCTGCTCAACCACCCTTCCAGGGGTACAGACCAGTTTGAAAATATACAGTCATCCTTACAAGCTGACCCGCCACAGCATAACATTGTGGTACCCACTGATTTACTTAAAATGGTTGGTATGTGGCTTTTTTAGAGGTTCATATTTGGACTCAAAAATGTTTTTGTGTGTATTGACTTTTGAGCACGAATAGTAAAATAACTATGTAGAATTGCCCAGTCTTTGTCCTTGCTTTGGACTGCCAATAAAAAACTGCACAATTTTGGGCAAAGTTGAACTCTGTGGACCATGTGCTTTTGTGAGGTCAACTAACCACAGTAGTCGGACGGTGGCAGAGGGGACATTCTTCGCCAGGCCCTGCACTTTTTAAGGGGACCCACAATCATGCAGGACCATATTTATTTAAAGATTATGAAAGCAAAGCTGTATCCTTTACTAATGATGAGGTAGCTAACATGGTTACTTCCACTGATGTGCTTAATCTTTCCCAGCAGGACACATTAGTAGACTGAGAAACCGTTTCTCCTTCTATGAAGGCCTCCTCTTCAATATGATGGCCAAGGCCCCACAAGAACCTCTGACATGCCTATGCTAACTACATGCAAAACTATGTAACTCCCACATTTTGGCAATAAATACTGACCCACAGCAAGGATACGGTATGATAGGGTGCCCACCTCCCTCCAGGTGATCAGTTACACTGTTTTCCAGTTCTTGGAGTTATCCTAATGCCTTATGGGTGTTGTGGTCTGGTTTTGCTTCCATTGGACTACTTAGACTAACACACCTGGAATGAATTATTTTATTTGAAAAGAGCAAGAATGGAGGCAGTGTTCTTAATGACCCAAGGCACCCACGGGTATACGTGTGCTCTATAAATTAAAATAACATAACATAACATAACCTGGAGTGAAATGGTCACCCTGCAGCATGGCAAGAGCGGTAAGAAAGGGCCACTTACTATAACCATCGAATCCAGGCTTGTGTAGATCGTCCAGCGCCTCGCGCTTGCCAGAGGGTCCTCCCTTGTCTGTCAGGGTTCGGTGGGCATCTGGGAGAAGAGGACATGAAGGCACATGAAGCAAGAGGTAGTCAATGAGCTGACACATGACGACTCACGCAGAAGAGGGTGGCACCAAAGCAAAAGGAAGGAAGACAAGGAAAACACTCCCGGGGCCGAGTGAGATCTAGGAAGTAAAGACACGGAAGATACCGCTGGGTGTGGGATTCTGGGAATGACGGTGAGATGGATGAGTAAAGGGATGAAAGGGGGCAAGTAGGAGAGGGTGGGGGAAGGATGTGTTGTGGAAAGGAGAGAGTGAGTACGAAATAAAACAAGGAAGGGTGGAGGAAGGAAGACGGAAGCAGTAAATGATTGGAGTGGAGAGGAAAAGAAAGGAGAGGAGGGGGAGGGGAGGGCAGGGGAGGGGAGTTGAGAGGAGAGGAAGAGAAGTGAGTGGAGGTGAGTGGAGGTGAGAGGAGGGGAGGGGAGAGGGGGGATAGGAGGGGATGGGAGACAAGGGCAAGGGAGGGGAGGAGAGGAGAGGAAGGGAAGTGAGTGGAAGGGAGGGGTGAGGAGAGGAGAGGAGGGGAGGGGAGGGGAGAGCAGGGGATAGGAGAGGAGGGGAGGGGAGTGGAGAGGAGGAGAGAAGTGGGGAGGGGAGGGAAAGGGAGTGGAGGAGATGGAAGGGAAGAGATACAGAAGCAGGAAGGAAGGAAGGCAGAAAGGAGGATGGGTGAGAGGAAACCATAGAACAATTACAAAAAATAATTGAGAAAGAAGAATAAGCGGAAGAAAGTGGCAAGAATCAATAGATGCGATTTCGACCCTGAGCATGAAAAAACCAAATATAATACGAGCTGGAGCTGGAATTAAGAGAGAAACAAAATTAACAGATTTAATGTAACCCTGGGCGTAGTTTGCGTAGTATCGCTACGCATAGCTACGCAAAGTGCACTTCGCACTATGCAAGCTACGCTTAGCTACGCGAACTGGCTAGTGTGGTAGGGAAAATGCTGTTTGCACTGATTGCACAGTACCGGTTGCTTGTCCGCACTGTGCAATGATTGCAAACGGCATCTTGCACAGTGAAAGCGGTCACTTTCTGCCGCTCAAGTAGATTTGTACCCGAGCGGCAGCTTTCTCAACGCGGACTGGTAGTTTCTTATCATGAGCGGTCGCGAGCATACGCGACCACTCGCAATGAGAAACCTGACCTCCTGGCCTTGAGAATCTTGCCGCGAGGTTTATTTTCCATGCTCGCTATCGGCAACTTGACGTTGCTGATCGCGAACGAGGAAAAAGTCTCACCGGGATGGTGATTTTGCTGGCTCGCAGACGCCAACTTGACGTTGAGTACCGCAAGCGAGCAAAAAATGCCCGTTACGTGTTTTTGCACTGTGCTACGTGCAATTCGCATAGCCAATAGTTGCGCAAACTACGCACACTTTGCGAGCGTAGCGTAGTGTTCCGCCCAGGGTTAATTTAATGTCAACCGATCACATCGCCTGAATCTAATTCTTGAGTCTCCTCGGACCAATGCAAGTTCAGCAATGAAATAAAGCCTGCAGATAAATACTAACGAGCAGCCATGGACTGCAAGGGCAGGGTGTCCTGGTAGCCGGAGGAGAGCTACGGTACGAGATGTCATGTAGGCCGGATTTAATCTACCTGCGACTGCAGAAGTCTGCTGATGAATGGTACTGCTGCTTACCAATGCACCGGAAGTCTTTTGAGTCACAAGGCATTATTTCAGGCCATGTTTAAAGTCTCATTTTACTAGTTTGTGTATTAGAAGGGCAAATGAATCAATGGGTTACACGTCTATACATGTGCCAACATTGCGGCAGAGTGCAACTTAACAGGCATGGCCTGCTTCTCGTAGACATCCTGGGTGCATTTGCTCTGCTGCTGCGCCTTCTTGACTCTTTCAAAACTGATTTTGTTGAACTTTTTGGCAGACATTGATGAGATTGTGTGTGATGTTATTGATCAATCCTTGTCGGTCTTGTCTTGTAAGATGCCTTTTACAGGCAAAGATAGAAATCCTATATCAATCATAGGTGTGAAGGTCAATAGGAGAAACCAGGAGATTTCACTGTAGGACACCGTTTCGGAAAGGTCATTAGGACAGGAAAGTGTCAGTCACATGTCAGGGTTGAGTACCTCTTTGCAGCATAACAATCTTACCAAGAAAAATAACTCCCAACTTCCAAAATGGTCCACTCCGCCCTCTGCAAACATCAATATGGACTTAAAATGTCTGAAAAGCATTTTGATCCAGGGGTCAATTATATGCCCATATAAGGAAGCCATTTAGATGTTGGTGTTTTTCCACCCAGCCAACTCGCATCTTCCCCCTCTCATTTAGAGTAGGGGGAATTGATGACTGACCACCAGGTAAGTCACTACCAGCTAGTCATTCAAAGTCAGCAACCCAAATACCACAGGGTTACCTTTCATTCAGTGAGAGGTCCAACCTATTAAGAGGGGTTCTCCTGAGAAATATTTTCCCTGCACAGGTCAATCATGGTAGGCATGATGGACATGAGCAGGGAAACATAAACAATGGTCAACACATTAAGGGAAAGGGAGAAATCTCCCTGGTCATCAGGAACACTGTTTTTGTTTTTTTGCAGAAACAAACCCAGCTTTGGGGATTTCGTTTTAAAAAATGAAAAAGAATGCCAAAGGAGCCAAAACACATGGCACCCCATTTGGTATTCATTCTTTTTGTAAGTGCATCCGTCTCATGGGGGGGGCGGGGAGATTCAATTTTGGTGGAGGAATCTGCGACATGGAGGTCGGTGAGGATCTCGCAGTATAGTGGACTGAAAGCCTCCTGCCATGTTTCTAATGACATCGCTTCACCTGCTACTGTCTACTGTCCCCTATTCAACAAGAAGGTCGAAAATCTGGAAATGATGTGGAAAACATGAGTTACCACTGAAATGAGGACTTATTTTATCCGCCAGTGTCTGTGGTATGGATGGGTGGCTAGCCGTGCTTACTGTGTCTCTGAAATCCTGTCCCCGGGTGTCCAGAACTGCCTCTCCTAACGGTGAAACCTGGAAGAACAGGAGGAGAGCAAGACCCAGCTCAGGTCATTTGAAATCAGTGGATCACAAGCTTCATCCCTACAGAATTTACCCCTACATCATTTCAAATTGTCTCTCTCCAGCAGAAATTAGGCCCATGGCATATTTGCTAGTGTGGGAGTAACCAGCATCAGCTATGACATTCATACCACCTAGCCAATCTTTTAAGCATTTTAGGTGGGCATATTATACCATGGTAATGACTAGCATACACTGTAATTCAACATCAGTTGGTGGCAGAAGTGGGATGGAGGATGCAACCAAGTCTTATCTGAGCATAAAATAGTAAGGCAAAGTAATGGTGTCAGGGTATAGCACATCAATCTAATGCTTAGGATTCTACTCTGAATGCTGCAAAGCTACCTTACCATGCAAGATTTCAGCCCCACCAGCATCTAGCTCAATTTCTGAGCCTCTCCACTTGAGGATACACCACGCTGTTTATTGTATACTGGTCATACCTCATTATCACACTAAACTCAAGTCTCTTAACATTGTAGGTATCACTGTAACCATTGAAAATACGATGTTACCTGTTCTTGCACCCCTTCAGATTGGACAGGGTGCTAACACCATGATTTGGTCCTGGATGCATATAAAACAAATTCATACAATATAGTAAATAATAACAATAAATGAGCTTGTAAGGTGCCCAGTTACACTAACTAGTGTGTCCCCGTGCTGTGGCTCTTGATGCTGTCAGTGGCACACGATTAGAGCAGGTTCATTTTGGCTCTATATCTGAAAGAGCCATGTCTTTAATTTTCTCCGGAATAGATTTTCGGATTGTTCTATCTGGAGGTCCTGGGGAAGAGCGTTCCAGTGCTTAGCGGGCTAGGTAGCAAAAGAATCGACCTCCAATTCTTGCTCTTTTAATTACTGGGATCTGAACCTGTCCCGAACCCCTGGATCGTAAGGCCCTGTTAGGAGTGTAGGGAGATGGTAGGTTATGTAGGTACTCCAGACCCTTTCCTCGCAGGATACATTGACTGATGTATAGAGCCTTAAAGAGAATTCTCTCATTCACCAGGAGCCAATGTAAAGTGGCTCGGGCATTCTTGGAAGAGGCTCTCCTGGGAAGCATCAGGACTAGAAGGGCCATTGCATTCTGTATACATTGTAGTCTCTGGACGCTCTTACCACTGGCTCCTATGTATAGCGCATTCCCATAGTCCAGGCGGGAGGTTGCCAGTGCATGGACTAAAGTTTTCCTGGCCGCTACGGGGTGCACATCTAAAGTTTTCCTAAGGCCCTTCATTATACCAAAGCACTTGCCTGCCACCGCCCTCGTGTGGTGGTCAAAAGAGAGCTTAGGGTCTAGCCACATACCTAAGTACTTCACCTGATCACTAGGGGTGGGGGTGGTGCCCAAAGTCTGTGGCCACCACCTCGGAGACCACATCGAGGGAGCCCTACCTACAATCAGGACCTCTGTCTTGCATCCGTTCAACTTTAGGCAGTTGTTCGACATCCAGACTGCCAGCTCCTGAAGACATGTAGAGACATTGGTGGCTGCCTCTTCATGAGATTGGGATAGGGGTACCACTAGTTGTGTGTCATCTGCATATGACACAACACTAATGGCATATTTCTCAATGATGTCTTCGAGAGGGGCCATATAAAGATTGAAAAGAGTGGGGCTCAATATCGAGCCCGAGCCCTGTGGGACTCCTTGAGCCAGCCTAATGCTCTTAGAGAAATATGGCCTTTGAGACACTTGGAAGCTTCAGTCCTGTAAGAAAGATCTTAACCATTTCAGGGCCAGCTTGGTTAATCCTCCTTCCTTGATGCATTGTAAGAGAAGTGGATGGGCGATAGTGTAAAAAAAAACACGCTGAGATCTAACAGGATCAGTGCCACTGCCTGCCCCTCATCAGCATGTCTACGAATGGTTTCTGTGGACAGAAGCAACGCTGATTCTGTGGAATATGATGCCCGAAAACCCGATTGCGTGGGGTGGAGTAAGCTGAGCTGGTTCATATGTGTTGTTAATTGAGTGTTAACTGTTTTTCTGCAACTTTAGCAAAGTATGGCAGAAGCGAAACCGGTCGTAAGTTTTCCAGATGACTTATGTTCACCTCAATTTTTTTCTGGATGGGGATAACCACTGCCTCTTTCCACCTTTGGGGAACCACCCCTGATTCAAACGAAAGCTTGAGGAGGTGACTGATATATGGGACAATGATGTCCATGCTCTCCCTCATATTTTCAGGTTTCATGGGATCTCTGAGCCTGACTTGATGCTCAGGGCCATAGCTTTAAGAGTGTCCAGGGAGGTGAGGTTAAATCTGGAGAGGCAGAGTGCCTCTTCCATATTGTACATTCCCGTCCTATCTGACCTTCCGCTCCCTGCTTCTTCTGGGAAGGTGGTGTAAATCCTTGCCACCTTCTCTGCAAAGTAGTCAGCTATCAGGTTGCAAGATTCTACTGAATCGTTACTGGGAGCTGAAGTTCTGGCAAGAGATGATAACTCTTATAAAATTATAAATAGCTCTCCAGAGGAATTTTTGGCTTGCTCTATCTTTGTATTATAGTCGGCGGCTCGAGTTTTCCTTATAAATGAGTGGTAGTGTTTGAGACTGGTTTTGCATATAGCCTTCCTACTCTCTGAGAAATCTTCTCTCCAATTTCTTTCCAAACCCTAGCAAGATGACTACGTGACCCTTAGTTCCTCATTGACCCAAGGTGCGGATTTCAACTATCTCCTTGGAACACTAGTGGTCCAAGTAGCCGCACTATCGAGTGCTTCATTGATCCGTATGTCTAGTGCACTGCAGGCAGATTCCACATCATTCCCTCCAGGTGGCCCCCTTGCTAAAGGGTGTGATTGAAATTGGCTGCTGAAAATCCAGCTCATTTCCTCTAACGTCTCCCTCCACCTGATTTCTGCAGCGCTGGGGTCTTAGCTATCCTAGTGATAAAAGGGATCATGTAATGATCTGTCCATGGAACTGCAGTAGGAGTTTCGAACGTTAACTCCCCCAGGTGGCGAAAATAGGATCTAATAAATGGCCCTGATGATGGGTCGGGAAAGGGGATTGTAACACTAGTTGAAGAGCTGCCAGCTCATGACAGAGCTTTTGTGCTGGGACCTTCTCTATGTCGTCAAAGTGTAGGTTCAAGTCACCCAGCACCAACACTTTAGCATATCTCAATGCTAGTTGTATTACATGTTCTCTGAGATTGGTAGCAAATTGTGAGATCGGGACCGGTGGTCTGTAGATTAAAACACCTTTCATGGCATAGTTATTGCTTGCCGTGATTGCCTCACTGGCTTCCACTGCCGCTATCTCCAGGGAGCATTCTATTGTCAGTTTATGGATGATGGCTACCCTCTACCCCCACCCCCCCACACCCTCTGTTCACTGGGCGATCTAATCTGACGATCCCGTAACTCCGAGGGAGGGCCTCAAGGATTTAAGGCGCAGAATCCTTGTTCAGCCATGTTTCCGTTAGCAACATGTTGTCTGGTTGGTTATCTGTGAGATAGTCATGTAGCTCATATTTGTGCTTACTTAGAGATCTGCAGTTAACCAGTATCATTTGGCAATCTTGCTCCTTTTTAGTTTCTTTCTGAATTGTCTTCAGCGCATAGGGGCAGTGACTACATTTTTAGGTCTCGTCCTATTAATCACGCAAGCGATAATAGGACGAGAGTATAGAGACTCATCCAAGCTCTGAAACCATCGTGGATTACGTCGAGTGCATGTGCACATGCACGCGCTTTTTACCATTTGCTCCCCGAGCCGCCTACCTCCGAGAGCTTCACTTCAAATGGATCCGCTCCCCGCCCACTGCTTCACACTTTTCACGGCCAGCAAGCCGTGTCTCGCATTTCTCCCCCCCCCCTCCCCACAGCAATGCTAAGAGCTTGTTTGTTTTACAATCGTGGCAGGATGGCGTGCGCAGCCGGGACAATGGTGTCTTATTAAGCACAACCAGACCCTCCGTTAGCAGTCCTTCGGTGTCCGCAGTTGCTCTGTCATGACTGAACTGCATAGCTCTAATTAGTAATGTATCAACTCCAGTGTTAAATTTTAACTGTTGTAGCGGAATGAACGGCTGAGACACCAATGGCGACATTCTTGCCCGTGGTCTGCAAGTTGCATGCATGTCACAACAGCAAGTGCTCAACCCACTGTACTGTTCCACTAGCTGTCTATGCAAGCACTTTCCAAGCATGCCCTGGTCCAGGACTCGCAGGGACTGAACTCGGCAGATAAGGCTTTCCCTTCCGTCAACAAATGCCCACATTGTCAAATCACTATTTTTTTGGCGCTGCTCGATAAAAGAGAAACTGATTAGTTTGAGGAGCGGTGAATATTTACTGTACTTCTCTGCACTCGGACCGCCGTTTGCTTTTCCTTTTCGCTTGGTGATGGTGGACTTTCAAAGCTTTACTCGTGAAAGGGCCAGTGTCGTTTAACGAACAACTATAAGCAGGTCTGCTGGAATTATGCGCAGGGATGGCTCAAATTATGCAGCAGAGTTGACTAAATAATGTGGTGGGAAAAAGTAAATAACGTGCTGTAATTACCACCCGATTCATTGATGTTAAAGGTAAGTTACAGCTTATCTTCCGTAATCCGCTGATGTATAGACTTCTTCACAGGTTCCAGCAGCAGTTACCATCAAATTAAGACGCAAACCTTCAGCACAGCACATTAAACAGAGCATGCACACACATCTTGCTTCAGACACGCTTACCATCATCACATTTGCAAATCAATGCTATTTTTAAACTTGTAAAGAACCGCAATATAGGTATTTTGTAAGGAATGGTCGACTGCATGCATTTGTGTTTGCTGCAGACATTATTCATTGTAATATCGGAGAAATGAACCTTAAAATACGGCTCAACCGGTAATAAAACAGGCCCACAAACTGCTTAAACTAGCCCCCGACTGATCTCTCTGACCAGTCTATCGGGCACTGCCTGATTGCACACACTCTCTCTCACACACACACTCTCTCTCTCTCTCATACACACACTCTCTCTCACACACACACACACTCTCTCTCACACACACACACTCTCTCACACACACACACACTCTTTCTCACACACACACACTCTCTCACACACACACACTCTCTCTCTCTCACACACACTCTCGCTCTCTCTCACACACACTCTCTCTCTCTCTCACACACTCTCTCTCTCACACACACTCTCTCTCACACACACTCTCTCTCTCTCTCTCACACACACACTCTTTCTCTCACACACACAATCTTTCTCACACACACTCTCTCTCTCACACACATTCTCTCTCACACACACACTCTCTCTCTCACACACAGTACAGCCTTCTACCATTCTCTCCATCAACACTCTACCACTCTATGCGCCACCACTCTATGCGCCACCACTCTATGCGCCACAACCCTATCCACCACTCTAGCGCCCACACTCTAGCGCCCACACTCTCACACTAGCACCACCACTCTACCCGCCCACCACTTTACCCTCCAACTCCACCCTCAAAATCCACCATCCAAATCCACCATCCAAGCACTACTACACACTCCAAATACACCCTCCGACTACAATCTCCAACTCCACCATCCAACTACACCTTCCAACTCAACACTCCAAATCCACACTCCAACTCCTTCCTCCAACTACAAATCCACCCTCCAAAAACACCATCCAACTCCACCCTCTAACTCCAACATCCAAATCCACCCTCCAAATCCACCCGCAAACTACAACTACGGACTCCAACTCCACCCTCAAAATCCAACTCCACCCTCCAACTCCACCCTCCAACTCCACCCCCAACACAACCCCTCAACGCCACAGCACCACTCAATGCCACAGCACCACTCAGCACCACTCAATGCCACATCACCACTCAATGCCACAGCACCACTCAGCGCACAGCATCCCTCAGCACCACTCAACGCCACAGCGCCACTCAACGCCACAGCACCACTCAGCGCCACAGAATAACTCAGCGCCACAGAATTACTCAGCACCACTGAATGCCACAGCACCCCACAATGCCACAGCACCCCTCAATGCCACAGCACCCCTCAAAGCGACAGCACCACTCAATGCCACAGCACCACTCAGCGCACAGCATCCCTCAACACCACAGCATCACTCAACATCACAGCATTACTCAATGCAACAGCATTACTCAACGCAACAGCATCACTCAATGCCACAGCATCACTCAATGCCACAACATCACTCAATGCCACAGCATCACTCAATGCCACAGCATCACTCAACGCTACAGCATCACTCAGCACCACTGAAGGCCACAGCACCACTGAAGGCCACAGCATCACTCAGCACCACTGAACGCCACAGCATCACTCTGTGCAACCATTCAACAAAAACTGGTTCTAATATGTTCTCTCAATGTTTCACGATTTATTACAAATGTCACAAAAAAGATGTTAATATTTCACTTCTGTTCTTGGGTTTTCATCACAATAAAATACACTGAACATAATCTTCCCAAAAGTTATTTACAAAAGTTTAAGCTATTGCCATTATAAATTACAATAACTTTTATTTAAGTACTAATTATTTAAAAAAATAAAAGCCATTGTTATTTGTAATATTAATACATCTAAGTCATGTAAATACAACACATATTGCATTAGAAATGCTATAGGTGTCACGTTTGTGAAAGTTAAAACTATTGGTATTGTAAATGACAAAGCTATTAATTTCGCTATTTTCAAAACCAACACATAAATAAAATATTTGTCATTTACAATACTGATACCTCAAACTTTCCTAATGCGAGACCTATTGCATTGCAAATGCTTGTTGTACATTAGATCCTGTCTGTATGCTGTGCTCGCATGATTTAAGCATAGGGGGACACAACGTATGTAGTTGCTTTGAGGTATATGTGTAGGTGGTTAATAAACGGGCAGTGGTTCTGGCCCCAGGCCCCGAATTGGCGCGAACGGGCGCAGACGGGCTTGCCTTTGGAGCGCCGGCAGTGCATCCGCTGCGCGTCCTTTGTGTCATGCGCTTTAAATAGTGTCCCCCCACCGCCACACCAGACCGCTGACTGCAGCCCAGAACCGGGAGACCAGAAGTGCTTCCCTCTCTTTCCCTGCCCTCCGTTCAATCGCCACTAAAATACCGTGACGGACCGGGGCAGAAACGAGGACATAATATGCTATATGGTGTAGTGTTTGCGAAGATTTGCGGTGGGAAATGCATTAATGGTTCTCTCAGATAGCCAGAACCATAAAAGAACTTGCTGTATTCACTCTGCCAAAACTTGTAAACCACAAATATAGATGCTAATTGTTTTCTGCACAAAGATGTATCCAGTACCACTGGACTCAGACTGCCGCACCCTTAGGTTTACGCGAGTACACAAGGAGTAGCCTAAAGTAGGAAAGCCTTTGAGTGTTTATTAGGTGCCAATGTGAGACAAAGAAAAAAAATGACGTTTTCCGATTATGCAGTATCTATGTATGAAAACGTTTTGAACTGGGCAACAGAGAAGAGCAATTGACAAGCATAAGTGTGCAGTGGTCACGAACAGGAGGTGAGGGAATCTTTCATTTGCCCCCATCTTTTACATTGGCTTGCCCATTAATTTTAAGTGCTGGTTTTACAGCTCAACGGTGTAATCGACCTATTGTTTCTTATGCACTTACAGTGGACTTTGGATCCACACCTGTCAAAGAACTTTTTGTAGCAGCTTCTTTCAGCTCTGGGCTTGAGACTTTGTCAGTTACATCTTGGTGTTATGTTCTGGGCCTATGATCCGCCCCTGGCGCAAGGGGCGTGCAGTGTTGAAGTCATGTGACCTGGTATAATAAAGAGAGGCTCCGCACGCACGTACGCAGGCAGAGACGGGCGCACGGAGAGCCAGCAAGTTATTCCCAGTGTCTGACTCCGTTATTTCTAGGGCCACGTGTTAGGCCTAGTTAGACCAAGATACCCTACAGAGTAGGCCCCTAGTTGTGATCCCCAAGGTTGTCACGACCCCTCTGCAGGACACAACAATTGGCGACGAGGGTGGTTGCTGAATCCTCGCTGGGTGTGGG
This sequence comes from Lissotriton helveticus, assembly GCF_964261635.1. Lineage (NCBI taxonomy): Eukaryota > Metazoa > Chordata > Amphibia > Caudata > Salamandridae > Lissotriton > Lissotriton helveticus. The sequence continues at coordinate 1,576,285,652 of NC_136068.1, read as the reverse complement.
TACCTGCCTCCTGCCCCGTGTGGCGGCCGCGAGCCTGTCCCTCGGCTCGTGGTGCTCGTGCCGTGCGGTGTACCCCACCCCCACACGGACCGCTTGGAGGAGCGACCTGGCGCATGGATGTCGAGTAGGTGTTTCTAGTCCTAGCGCCGCACTGTGCCTCTCAGCCCGTGCGTGAAGCGCGCTTCCTTCCGCTCAGCCCGTCGATCAGGGCGGTGCCCCGTTTCAGCGCACGCATCTGGTGGGCGCGCCGGGTGCCTGATCTGGCACGACCTGGAGGATGGCCACAATTCCGCCCATCGAACCCTTTGTGGTGGAGGGTGCGCCCTCAGCGCTCGCTCCCAAATGGAAGGAGTGGGTGGATAGACTCCTAGTGTTCTTCGAAGCTACGAAAACACACAAGGAACAGAAACGGGCCATGGTGTTACATCTCGGTGGCAAGGACATTCACTCCATTGCTCGGACCCTCACGGAGGCGACCCCCAGAACTCATCACACGCTGATCAATGCCCTCAATGCCCATTTTGAGCCCATGGCCAATCAAGATTATGAACGGTTTGTGTTCCGACAAGCGCGTCAGCTGCCGGAGGAATCGTTGGACACATATCACACTCGACTCAAAAGATTGGCGCTGACGTGTGGTTTTCAAGATACCACTGAAGAGATTCGGGGGCAAATTATACAGGGATGTGCATCGGCCAAACTGAGGGAACGGATTCTGGAGGAGTCTGGCAAGCCGCTGACGGAGATCCTAACTCTTGGCCGCACGAAAGAACTTTCTAAGGCCAGGGCTGCGCACATGGAAGCTGCCTTGCAGGCATCTGTCAAAGTGGAACCGGTTAACAAGATACAGGCCCACACGCCCACCAAGTGGCACAAGAGACCGCCCACTCAGGGTGGGGCGTCGGGACAGTCATGTGGCTATTGTGGAGGTCCGCGACACCAGATGGCAGAATGCCCAGCACGTGGTAAGCGGTGTTCGGGATGTGGCAGGCAAAATCATTTCGAAAAGGTGTGCCGTTCGAAGAAATTCCGCAAACCACGCCCCGCTGTGCAGGCCATAACGGAGGGGGAACAGAGTCCCAGTGACATGGATGACGATGAGGAAGAAGAGCGGTCGGTGCACAAGGTGCACATGATCGGCACCGCTGCCCGCCGCACCAGGCCACTGCCTCAATGTGCCATACAAGTGGCGGACCAAGACTTAATAGCGGTAGTGGATACGGGCGCATCCATAAACCTTATGAGTGTCTCCCTCTACAGGACCATGACCACGCCTCCGGTGCTGAGCCCCACCCACATCACCGTCTTTGCGTATGGGCAAGACACCCCTCTCAAGATCCGAGGGAAATTCAAAGCGGTCATCCGCCATGGGAATAAGACTATCAGAACCAACATCTTTGTGTCGGAAGAAGGCCAAGGCATGCTGCTGAGTTGCAGAGCAGCCGAAGACCTGGGCGTGGTGACATTTGCCTTCGGAGTCCATGAGGAATCCGTTCAACACCTCCTCATGGAATACCCGGACCTTTTTGAGGGCATCGGCAAGTTCAAGGGTCGAGAGATTCACCTACACATTGATCCAACGGTGCAGCCGGTGGCTCTGCGACACCGTCGTATTGCTTTCCATCTACGGCCGCTGGTGGAAGAGGAACTCCATAAACTGGAAGCGGCGGGCATAATTGAGAAGGTCTCGGGTCCCACCCCCTGGGTCTCGCCCATCGTGGTCACCCGGAAACCGAAGCAACCTGGAGCGGTCAGGATCTGCGTGGACATGCGCCTCCCTAATGCCGCCATAAAACGGGAGCGTCACATTACTCCCACCATCGATGACCTCATCGGAGAGATGGCAGGTGCCCGCTGGTTCTCGAAGCTGGACTTACGATCAGGATATCACCAGTTGGTGTTGGACATGGAGTCGCGCAACATTACCACTTTCTCCACCCACATTGGCCTTCGACGATACACTCGGCTCAGTTTCGGAATTTCCAGCGCAGCAGAGGTATTTCAGAATGTCATCCAGGAGTTAATTGCCGGAATACCTGGAGTGATAAATGTCAGTGATGACATAATGATACATGCCCGCACCATCCCTGAGCACAATCAAAGGCTGGCCCAAGTGTTTCGAAGACTCAGGGAAGCAGGACTAACGCTCCACAGAGAAAAGTGTGAGTTCCTGCGGGACCGGATAGGGTTTTTTGGATACATTTTCTCAGCCGATGGTGTCAATCCAGACCCTGACAAAGTGAAAGACATAAAAGATGCGCCACCCCCTCAGACCGTCACTGAAGTCCGGAGCTTCCTGGGCATGGTCAACTATTGTGGCCGGTTCATCAGAGACTTGGCTAATCTCACGCTCCCCCTACGGGACCTCACCAAAGACTCCACTCCATGGAGCTGGGGACCTGAGCAGGAAAAAGCATTCCGAGATATCAAAGACTCTCTGTCCAACAACACCACCCTTGCCTTCTTTGACCCACGAAACTTCACGCTCATTGCAGTGGACGCTGGGCCTGCGGGACTGGGAGCGGTTCTCATGCAAAGAAAGAGGGACGACATTGACTGGACACCGGTCGCTTTTGCGAGCAGATCCCTCACGGACACGGAACAACGGTACTCGCAGATCGAGAAAGAAGCAATTGCCATTCATTGGGGGTGCCGACATTTTCACCTGTACATCTATGGCAAACCATTCACGGTGGTGACTGACCATAAACCCCTGCTGTCTCTGTTTGCGGGAACCTCATCCAAACCGCCGCCTCGCATAGAGAAGTGGCTGCTCCAATTGCAGGAGTACAACTGCACAATTGAGTATCAGCCTGGAGCAAGGAACCCGGCGGACTATCTATCACGACATCCCAGACCAGCCACGCCCGAAGAGATGGAGGAGGCTGAAGAGACGGAGGCTTATGTCAAGTGGGTGGTGGCGCGATCATGCCCTCGTCCCCTCTCTATCAGGGACATTGTGAACGCCACAACACAGGATGCCTGTCTCCAGAGGGCTAAAGAACTCATTCACACGACCAACTGGCATCGGGCCAAGGATGGGTGGAAGGTGCTCACCTCCGAGGCTCAGAAAATAATGGAAAGCCTGTATCATGTCCGGGAGGAGCTCAATGAGGATGAAGCGGGATGCCTTCTGAGAGGGCATCGCTTAGTGATACCCTCAGCCCTAACTGATCAAGTAATACAGTTGGCACATGTAGGTCACCAAGGAATAGTCAAAACCAAGGCACGCTTGCGGACAAAGGTGTGGTTTCCCCTGATGGACGATATGGTAGAGAAGGTGGTGAGGACATGCGCTGCGTGTCAAGTGACCGGGGAAGCTCCTCGTGAAGCCCCGATTGCAGTGGAACCTCGCCCACAACAGCCATGGGAGAGGGTCAGCATGGATTTTGGCAGTCTTCCGGATGGCAGGTATACATTGGTCATGATTGATGACCATTCTAAGTATCCGGAAGTAGAGATAATAACCAGCACCAGTGCCGAGAGTGTCATCCAGAGAATAGAAAAGATCGTTGCCACTCATGGGGCCATGTGTGAGCTCCGCACGGACAATGGGCCCCCATTTCAAGGACAGGAGCTGGCTACCTATCTATCATCACTGGGCATTCGGCATCAACGCATCACTCCGCGCTGGCCACAAGCTAATGGGGAAGCTGAACGCTTCATGAGGACTCTGAATAAAGTAATTCGCATTGCCCATGATAAAGGACAGTCGGTGGAAATGGCCATTTTCACGTTTCTCCGCAGCTACTGGCAAACCCCGCACTCAACTACGGGGATAGCCCCGGCGCATCTCCTGATGGGACGGATCATACCCGATTCCATTCCTCACCATCCACAATGGGCACCAGCAACTGTGAATGAAGAACTAATTGCACGCAAACGAAAGACTGCCTTTGCTAAGATTAGCCAAAAGAGAAGAGCCAAGGTGACACAATTCAGCAGAGGGGATGTGGTACTTCTCCGCAACAGGGTGACTAGTGGAAAGTTCCGTTTGAACTATGAAAGAAGACCGTGGCGAGTAATTGGTGTGAAAGGAACCCGTATCACTGTGGTCCGAGGAAGAGAGACTGTAACCCGAAATGTGTCGCACTTTAAACATTTCCATGGGGACTCCAAAACATCTGGTCAACCAACTCTGCCGACAGAAATCGAAACTGCCCAGGACTTGCCAGGCCGGGAGCCGACGCCTAGTCTCGAGGTCACCCAGAGTAGCACTCCAAGGGCGGTGATCAAAGAGATGGAGGGCGGCGCTGAGGCCCAGGAGGAGGTGTCAGATCCGGAGGAGGCCGACATGGAGGCGCCTGAGACTAACACCGCCCCAGAAACAGACTGCTCAAGCCAGAGGGGCGTGCATCAAAGGCTGAGAAGAAACCCGACGCCTTCCTGCCGACTACGCGATTACCTCACGTAAGACTGTTTTATGTATCAGTATTTGAGTACAATGTTCAGTAACGTGTCCTACCCGTTGGTAGGGATTTTGGAAAGCGGACTTGGGGTCTATGAAGATTATTGCAATAGACTGTCCATCAAGATTGCAAGGTTGAAGTTGTTTGGGTTTTTCTTGTTTTAGGAGGAATGTTATGTTCTGGGCCTATGATCCGCCCCTGGCGCAAGGGGCGTGCAGTGTTGAAGTCATGTGACCTGGTATAATAAAGAGAGGCTCCGCACGCACGTACGCAGGCAGAGACGGGCGCACGGAGAGCCAGCAAGTTATTCCCAGTGTCTGACTCCGTTATTTCTAGGGCCACGTGTTAGGCCTAGTTAGACCAAGATACCCTACAGAGTAGGCCCCTAGTTGTGATCCCCAAGGTTGTCACGACCCCTCTGCAGGACACAACACTTGGCTCAAGCAATGGATTATTTGTCTTTCATCTAATGCCTTTGGGTGTATCCTTCTGCCTTTAATCAAGTTGGTTGCACTGCATAGCATGATGTGATTCTTTTTTACAGTTGGCCTCTCCCCCTGTCAGCTCCGCGTTTTTCTTTTCGACCATCTGCACTTCTCACTCGTGTGCCCTCTCCTCTTAGTTCCCCTGAGGGCAGCTTGTCCCTCCTGCCTCTCCCTGGCATTGATTCTCCCTCTTTCCACTGTATGGCACGCCTCCTAAATCCCACCTTCCTCGTGTTGCTTTCTCAGACCCTGACCCTTTGTATCATTCATCGTAGCTGCCGCCCTCCATCTTTCCCCGCTGTCTCCTTTGAGGATTATTTATTATTGTTTTTATTTTCGTAGAAATGAAAAGCTGTCCTTGCCTTCCATACAGTTCTACTTCAGTTTTCTTTCTAAAACAAATGAAGGGGCATATTACCAACAAGTAGCGATAATTATCGCTAAATAGGCTTAGCGACGATTTTTTAATCGCTGCCTATCGCTGGATATGTTAGCAGAGAAAACATGCTATTAGCAACGTTTTTCTCCATTGTGCTAAAATATCCAGCGATAGCGGCGAAATGCGTGAATATCGCTGAGAATACAGCGATATTCACGCATTAGCGTCAAAATGCTCTTAGCCATGTTATCCACCTCCCATTGGATAACATGGCTAAGAACTGGTTTGAGCAGGCGTTAGTTTTTGGCGATAGCGGGAATATTTCCATCGCTACGCCTGCCTTGCTAATAGGCGATAGCGACATTAGCGACTGCTTTCAGTCGCTAACAGGTTGGGTACGCCCACTTTGCATGTCATTAGCGATAAATATCGCTGACATGCAAAGCAGGCCCCAAACCGCTCGCTATGGCCTAAAAGCTGTCGCTAACATCAGTTAGCGACAGCTTGCTAATAGAGCGATAGAATTATCGCCGCTTAGCGGCCGAAAACAGCCGCTAAACCGGCGATAATTGCCTATCGCCACCCTTGGTAATATGCCCCGAAGTTCGAGTGGCAAAGGAGCCTTCAGTGTAGTCGTTCTTTTCTTTGGCTGCCAATGGACATAGAAAGAAGGAATATAATGATGACACCCTTGCATTGCCAATACCGGATTTATTGAAGCAACCGTGCTTTAAATATAGTTTGACTTTGGTTCTTAAATGTATTTGGCTTTAAAGTGTTTACACCGTGTCTACACACATTACCACATTAAACTCATACAATCTGGCTTTGCCTATGCTTGTTAATGTTAAATCTTATCTTATTTCCCATGGGACAAAATCACTTGATTACTTATTTCTAAGGATATGAGAGATTTAAGCACAATCTATGATCTAAGGCAAACATTTGTCTCTTGTGAAGGGAAGGGATAGTTTAGGGAAATGCAGCAATGGTGAAAGACAGTACTCACGTGGTCCGAGCAGGTACCCAGCACTGTTTAACGTCCATCCTCTTTTGTCTTTGGGCTAGAATAAGACAACAAGAGGAAAGAAGGCAAGAAGAAAAAATAAGGAAGCAAGAATAAAAGATATTAGAATTCGTTTAATTTATGACTGTTGATTTTGCACGTTCTGTTATTTTAGGCAACTTCAGATTCATTTAAACATAGTGGGATTGGCCCTTCACTAATGACAAAGAATTTGAGATTTCCCTGGAGAATGGAGAGACTGATTTCTAAACAAGAACGATGAACCTATGCTGACTTGACATTCAATTGGTTCTGTAGACTGAAGAGCTGATACAGGATACTCCGTACAAAATGTGACAGACCAACCTGTTCGCCAAACCTTCAGTCCCCCTGTCTCATTTAGAACCGGGTGGACCACCACATTTCTGTTAACTGAGTCCCCATTGGCTATGTCGAAAGCATTACACCACCACCCTATATAGGATGAAAGGCATGATGACCTTTCTCTGTCTGCTACCTCCAGGTAAAACCTAGCCCTGAGGGCCATAAAAATACAAATAACTACTCCAACACCCAGATAAAAATCTCCATGGCCGTGGGTGTCATTTATTTAGTTGTTTTTAATGAAAAACTCAGACTTTGGGAGTTTGGTTTAAAACAACAAAACGTTTGTTGAGCTTTGGTAGTCAGCTGTCCACCAAACTTTTTGCAGCTTGACAGGAACAGATATAACGGCAGTTCCTATCAGGGTACCAAGATCATCACTGTGCAAAGGTAATTTGTGAGCTTGGTGGACAGAACTCCATCAGGGTGGCAGATGTAATATCCTCCGCCACCTAGAGCACCGCATGCCAACCTCTAAATCTAGCCCTAAATCTGAGCATGGCCTGGGCGTTAAGGAAGAAGAACATGGGATGTGAATCAGAGGGCAAAAGTCTCACTGGCAAAGTAGAAAATAACGTAGGTTGACCCACAGATGATAGAACGCAACCTGACGATCAGAACTGCACACCTGATTTTCACATGGAGATTGGGAACATCAGTATGCCTAGGAGATTGCAGAATCTTAATCTAATCCAGAGTTTAGAGGATCCAGAACTGAGCAACTGTAAATCCAAAGCTTTGCAGTAAAAGTGAAGAATGTACATCAAATGTAGGCATTGGGAACCTCAGTTTGACCTTCAGACGGTAGGTTATCAACTTGATATAAAGATAAAGTGCTCCAGACTAATCTAGAGATTTGAGATAGTGAATCACAATCTGATTTGGAGCCTGAGAAGCTCTGATTTATCTGGAGTTAGTGAACCTCCGTCTGATCTAAAGTTAGACACCCTTCATCTGATCTGCAGTTAGATAACCTCAGTCTGATCTGGAGATAGATTACCTCCATGAGATCCAAAGATAGATAATCTCGTCTTGTCTGGAGTTAAAGAGCCTTACTTTGATCTAGAGAGAGCAAGTACTTCAGCTTAATATGCAGAGAAACTCTGACTTGATGATAGAGAACCTTTATCTAATTTAGAAATAAACAACTTCCATCTGAACTGAATAAAAGGAATATCCTTCTGATGTGGAGACAGAGAACCAACATCTGACTTGGAGATAGAGAACCTGTTTTGGATGTGTTGCTAGAGAACCCCATTTGATCTGGTGATAGAAACTCTCCATGTGATCCTCAGATAGAGAGAGAGTGATTTGTAGATAGACAGCCTCAATCTGATCTGCAGACAGAGAACCTCCCTTTGGTCTGGAGATATGGAATCACTGCCTGATACAGAGATAGGGAAACCTCATCTAATTTGGAAACAAAAAAAACCTCTGTCTGATCCGAAGTTAGAGTATTAGTCTGATTTGGGGATAGCAAACCTCAGTCTGATCTCAAGTTAGAGAACCTCTGTCTGAACCAGAGTTAAATAAAAACTCCTTCTGATCTTGAGATGGAGAATCACCATCTGATCTAGAATTCAAGGACCAGCTTATTTGATCTCAAGCTGATCCTGAGCTAGAGAACCTCTGTCTGATCCCGAGACATAGAATCGCAATCTGGTCTTGACAGCGCAGAACCTCAATAAAATCTGGTTTGAGAAAACTTCAATCTGGCATAGGAACCACAGAACCTCTGTCTGACATAGAGACTGGAAAACCACGAGCTGCATGAAGAGGAATGACATTGAGATTGGATTCCCCAGGTTTATATAGTGTCAGCCTTCCTCCGATATTTTGAGTCTCAGTCTTCAGGGATTAAAAAATAACACGAGAGATTGTGATTCCTACAGAGTTTGCTTAAAACTTCTTACTCAAAAGGCTTGTGCAATTTCAGGATATCCAGACGTCATCCTGATTTGGCGAATTAGCCTTCTGTGAAAAATGGCATGCCTCATCCTTGTCTGCAATAAGGTAATGCTTGATATCTACTAGTTGTGTTGAATAGGGTTCACCAGCTTTTAGTATGAACCCTGGATGTCTTTTCTTTAATTGGAAAAACTGGATACCCTTCTCTGGTTGCAAATAGAGTCATCTCGATTTGCAAATTAAAGTGGTGAAGCCAGAAAACAGCTGTCTGATCTAGAGACTATTGTTCCTCACATTGAAATGTTTGTAGGGGGATTTCATAGCTGTGACAAGGACGTGACAAATATCAATCATAGATAAACGTGGCAATTTGAGGGTCAGTTGATGCTGAAACCAGGAGTGCCGTTTTCTTCTACTTTACTCTAAAACTAGTTTTCATGCGAGCTCAGTGCAGGCTGGCAACGTTTTTTTAAAGCAATTTAACAGTGCCAAAAAAGTGCCAATTTTATCATGGAAACTCATGCAGAAATCTTTGGAATCTTGGGGAAGTAGTAATTGTGGTGGTCTCAAATTTTAAGGAGAAAAACATCACAACTCTGCACACCCTTGGAGGGTCTGAGTACACTGATCTAATTTTCTTGGAAATAGGGACTGCTTATGTTGTGGAGATTATACAGACTGATATACTTTGGTAGCTCTAAACTTTTGCTATTACTAATAACAACTGCCACACTTATATAGCATGCTCTAGCATTTGTCTGCTCTTTAGGTATTGTTGAAATTTGTTATGACCAACTTCGGTGGTACTCATTTTATCAACATCAGAAGGAAGCAAGGTAGAGTGGCTCAGCAGGATTCAAACCTGTGATCCTCAGGTTACACACACACATCAATTCAATGGATACATTTGCCTACTGAACTATCATAGTAGCCCACATTGCAACAGAACTGAACTTAGATCAGAAAACTGTAGGATGAGGAATCGTCCTCACCATAAGGGTGAATCCAAAGCATTCAGTGAAAAAGCCACAGAGAACCAGAGAGACGCACAGCAGGGCTGTTGTGTTCTTCATCTGAAAGAGAGAAGGTATGTTAGCTAAGCTTTCACATGTCTTCTTCACCTGATATGTGGCAACACAATAGGGTAATGTATTAGCAGGCGCACAGAAGCATGAGAGGTAAACACTATAAGTCCATCCCACTGTTCATAGGGATGGCAGAGGACATTGCCTCTGTCTTCCTCTGTGCTCCACCCACCAAATTTAGCAGGAGCGGCCCATGCAGGTAATAGCACTGGTGCAGGGGGCGGAACTTGACAGATGACGAGGAAAATTAAAGAAATAAGAAAGTTCCCCTCTTCATCATCTGTCAAGTCCCCCCCACCTCGCCGCTCTTATCTGCACGGGCTAGTCTATAAATTAAAGCAATGGTGTCTTTAGAAGGGGGCCAGATGAGACTCGTGCCCCAGCACTATTTGTCCTGGCCCTATCACCTTGTGCCTCACCAACACAGTTGCAGAACGCGCCAGGAAGCTATAGAGAAAAAACAAACAGCATTGCACCTGGCTAGTCATATTAAATTGGCCAACTAACTTTAATTTCAAAGCAGTGAGCATACATAGACATATATATATACACACACACACAAATATGTACAGGGCATAGGTTATAGTAAACTCAGGTAAGTATAATTGCTGAATTTCTGTGGTTTGGTACGAGTAGAATCTGAGCCTAACTATAACCTCCCTGTAACCTTTGGGTTTTTTCAGTGAAGTTTAAAAAAAATTCTATTTCCTAACTATACCAAGTCTGTAACCTTTGTTTTTTACTTGAGTTTTGAAGGTTTTTCAAATTCTATTTCCTAACTATAATGGCTCTATAACCTTTGGTTTTTGTAAGTGAATTTCCGTGTGTTTTTTACCTAGTAGTCGCGTTTGCAGAGTGGTGGAGAAAGGTGGCAGGCCTCAAACCACCTCTCAGGAATCCTGCTGTGTTTGACTTACTGGAGGTAACAGAAGGGCTTTTGGGTCCCCAAGGACCCTCAGCATCCAAGACGACTTTACCCCCCAACCAGCAATGCGCCAGAAGGCACGTTTGCAGAGTTGAGGAGAAAGGGGGTGAGGCCTCAGAAGACCTCTCAGCAATTCTGGTGTGTAAGACTTACTGGAGGTAATAGGAGGGCATGTTGGCCCCCAAGGACACTCTAAGGCCAAGAGGACGGCATCCCCCAACTAGCAGTGCGCCAGGACGCATGTTTAAAGAGTGGTGGAGAAAGGGGGCGTGGGCTCTGAAGTCCTCTCAGCAAGCAGGCTATATGAGACCTACTGGAGGTAACAGGAGGGCCTGTTGGCCCTCATGGACCCTCAGCATTCGAGCAGACTTTTTCCCCCAACCAGCAGTGCGCCAGGAGGTATGAAGAAAGGGTGTGTGGCCTGTGAAGACCTATCTACAATCCCACTGTTTAGGACTTACTGGAGATAACAGGAGGGCTTGTTGGCCCCCAACCAGTTGTTGTGCTCCAGGAGTCATGTTTGCAGAGTGGTGGTGAAAGGGTACAGGGCCAGCCGGCGAATTGTCAGTCTTTTTTTTCTTCATTTATTTGGGGAGGGGTCCGCATGGCCCCCCCATCCCTGGCCCATTTTCGGCCCAGGAACCCAATCCCCCAAGGCCTACTTTGAATGGGGAGGGGGGGCACGCAGCCCCCTCCCAACCCGAGCCGATTCCGTCCTTGGGGACACCATCCCCTGGAGTCCGGCATGTAAAAAAAAATATATATATATACTAAAAGGGATGGGGACAGGGCTGCCCCGCTCCCATACCAGTTTTGGCCCCAGGGACCCCATCCCCAGGGGCCAGCATCTTTTGTAGAAAAAATAAAATATTAATTCATTAGGCCCCCTTCCGGGCTGATTCCAGCCCCAGGGACCCCATCCCTAGAGTCCAGCCTCAATTGTGGGGGCCTAGTCTCACTCAGGGCACCCACTCTGTCTGGGACCTCAGGTCTATACCGGCTCACCACCTCCTGTGTGATCCGGCATTGTTTTGACAGAGAGGGTGCTGCTGAACATGCAGCTTCCTCTCTGTCGAAGCAACTGCCCTCCACCTCTAGCAAGCAAGAGTATTTTGGGCTCTCACTCGCTAGAAGCACAGCACAGTTTGATATGGCTTGGTGGGAGCAGTAAACAGCTACGTCTTGGGGGTGGATATATATAGATATATATATATATATTACCTACTGGCGGTCACCAGTAGGTAGTTATAGTTAGGATCTATTTTCCATAGGAAAATCTGCAACATTCTATTCGCAATAACTTTGGCGCCAGTTGACAAATCTTCGCAAAATTGTCAAAACTCGTGGGACGCTCCGGTCGGCTCCTATCTTGAAAGTTTTGGGGTGATTCGTCAAGTGGAGGCTGAGAAAAAAGGGGGGTCCCAAAAAATGTTTTCCCCATGCAATTTTCATAGGAAACTTTAGACACGGCTGCAACGGAATTACCCCAAATTTAGCAAAGAGGTAGTTCTTGGTTTAGAAAGAACCCTTTTTGTTAAATGGTGTAAATCCGTTCATTAGTTGCTGGGAAAATCAAAAGTAAAATCATATATATATCTATGGCCGCGCAGGATCCACACACCCTCCCGATCACGAGCTGTATGCTAATTGGCTGTCAACACTCCAAACCAGGAAGTGTTGGCAGCCATCTTGTGCCTCGGTAGAACCGAGGCACAGGAAATCAGTCATACAAGTGCGCAAAATGCAAAAAGGGGGCAGGGTAGAAACACCCTGACCACCACCCGGGGCTGGGGGGCTGTGAGCCCCCCACATATATTGCATTGAAGCCCCGGGGGTGGCGATCAACAGAGCTGGGGGGCTGTGAGCCCCCCGCACATATATTAAGAAAGTTCCGGGTAGCAGTCCCTGGTGCTTGGGGGGCTGCCACCCCCGGGGTTTTCAGAGTGCTGCAGGGAGGGGACGGGTCCTCCGCCGCGTTGCCGGTCTTATTTTTCTTCTTTTTTTTAAAGAAGGGGGCTGTGTGGCACCCCTTTTTTTTCCTAATTTATTGGCCCTGAGGACCCCATCTCCCAGGGCCTGTTTCCTAATTTAAAAAAATGCTTGCAGCAAGTGCCACTGTGCTGCGTTGCAGAGAGGTGGTCAAGGCCCTGCCCCTTTTTATACCTCTCTGCAACACAGCTCTGTGGCGCAAACTGGAGATACCTGGTGGGACCCAAGGGACACTCAGGATTCAAGGGGACTTTATCCCCCAAATTAAAATGGCCATAGGGCGTGTTTGCACACGTCAACTCAGCTCCCCCCTTCCTTCACCAGTGTGCAAACGTGCCCTGTGGAACGTTTTAAGAGGTAGTTTTAATCCCCCTGCCCTATGATGTACTAGGGGCTTACAAAGGAGGACATGCTAATCACAGGGGTACCCCAACGCATAGTGTTCCCTAGTGTATGTAGGTGTTTTAACTGTATTCTAAGTGTCTTTTAGCATAGCACTGACTCTAGGACTGGTTAGTCAGAGTCAGTTACCACCAGTACCCATCTGAAAAAGTTGAGGGTACTGGATGATTTTGCAACATGGCCTCTTTCTGCTCCTCTGTTTGTTCTTTCTGCACGTCTTACTTCTTCCTGCCCTTTTCTTCATATTTGAGGACTTCTGTTGCTTCTTTCTGATTTTCTTTTTCTTCTTTCTGTGTGTTTTTTCTTCTTTCTTCACATGTCCTACAACTGTAGGCATAGTTAGAAACTAGCATTTAAAAAACATTTGAAATTAACTGAAAAAACCCTAGGTTTCAGGCATGTTATAGTTACAAATGAGCATTTAAAAAACCTTTGAAATTCACTGAAAAAATCATAGGTTTCAGGCACGTTATAGTTAGGAATTAGCATTTAAAAACCCCTAGAAATTCACTGAAAAAACTATAGGTTTCAGGGGCATTATAGTTAGTTGGACATTTCACTCGTACAAAACCATTTGAATTCCTCTGTTTTAGTTAGTTTAGTTAACTATAACTCACGCGCCAGCAATGCACTGCTGATGATGTCACATATTACATCACTCATGACATGGTCAGTGACATCACTCATGACATCACTGATGACATCTCAAATGACATCACTGATTACATGATCCTTGTGATAGAGTGGCAGACCTCTCCTCCCCCTAATCTAACCTTTGATAACACACTCAAAAATAGAAACTAAAATTTTCAAAACAATGGACATACCAATACCACGTACAACACACCTATTCAGTAATTCCAAGATCTACACACACACATGCACTCATTCATCAACAGTCCTATACAGTCACTCATACATGTACTCACTCATTATATGTACTCATACACCTATAGATCCTGTTACACAATGACACTCATCCATAGAGTTACTCACAAACATAGTCACACATGCAAACAAAGTATCAAACATCCATTAAATTGCATAAATAGTTATATACACACCACCACACTTACTGCTACAGAAACATAAACATACTTACTCTCTTAAGCAATCACTTATAGAAACACAGAATAATTTATACAGGAACTCTTCCAATCTCTCACTCTCACATACTCTCACTTATATACACCAATACTCACATATACTAGTTTAAAACATATGTAGTTACTTATAAAGACACTGTTGAGACAGTCATTCATTCACTAACATACCCATACACACACTCATCCACCCATACAGTCCTGCATACATGCTGTCTTTAACACATACAAAAAGTGAGTCACTCATTCATGCATCTAAGCACTACGTAATACCCCCACCGAACCATACAGACACTCAGACACTCATACTGATACTGAAAAAACAACTAATAACCTATATAGACACTCATGTAGCTACTCACCAACCCATGCAGCCACTTATACACAAAGTGAGAGACTGATATAGATGTTTATATATTTATGCATTACTAACTAACCCATGTATTCACTAAGATACACTTAATCAGTCAGTTATACAATAAAATATTTTTTTTAAATCATCCATTTAGACACTTATATACCCATTTATTCTTCCATCGACCTTGAGCTGTACATATATAAAACATATTTAATTTTCAGATAAACACACGTTCACTGGATGATGTCATCAGTGATGTCATTTGAGATGTCATCAGTGATGTCATGAGTGATGTCACTAACCATGTCATGAGTGATGTAATATGTGACATCATCAGCAGTACATTGCGGGCGCGCAAGTTATAGTTAGCTGAACTAACTATAACGGGGAATTTAAATGGTTTTGTACGAGTGAAATGTCCAACTAACTATAACACCCCTGAAACCTATGGTTTTTTTCAGTGAAGATATATATATGTATATATATATATAAATATATATATATATATATGTCCACTCTAAACCTCTCGATGCACGAGAAACAATGGGCACTCCAGACGGGGTAAGAATGATTTCCATATTTCGATTCACAGCGTTTCAGTGTCCTGATGCGTTTCGGCTGCTCCTAGCATCTATCAAAGTTGCACAGGTCATCAGGCCCTTTCTTTTTAAAGGTACATTGTGTCATAGACATAAAAGACATCAATGATTCAATAGTCTTTCTTCTTTTTTTCTTTTTTCATTTTTTCATATTTTCTCTTTTTTTCTCCATTCTTCTTATTTCAATACAGTGCATTAGTGTAACACAATCCTGTGTACCTTACCCTGATGTGTACAAGCTTTTGACCTGGGAACTAAGTGGGCTAGATGGATTCTATAATATTTTGGGCCAGTGCCATATTCAATCTCTGATAGTTATTTCCTCGTAATGAGAACGGACAGGAAAAAGGTATTGCACCACCCACCATAAATAGGGTGGGTGGTGTACTGTCAAGTGAAGTTATCTGGCAATCCAACAAAACCATTGGAAAAGGTGGAATCGCCCAAAATACAACTGGAGCTATGCAACAAGAAAGGATTCATCTATAAGGTTTATTGTAGAGCCTAAACTGTGAGATTGGAGTTACCCAGAGAGAATATTGTACCTGTGGTGAAAAGTAAGGGTTCAATGGTGCAGGCAAATCCTAAAATGAAAATTCATATTCATGTATGTTGGTGGGCTCTCAATACAAATTTTGCTGCTGTTCAGCTTCCACCCATGGAGGCACATTACACAGTAGATGATAGCGAACATCATAATTACTGTGATACTATACATAATTAGGCAATATGGATACCAGCCTGACTGTTACGTAGAACAGCTAGACCAGTATTCAAGTTGCCCCAGAGTGTAGGCTGGAGTAATCCCATAGGCAGACCAGTTTTTAGAGTCTCTGATTATGCAAACCATACTGTGAACAATTTCTACAATCCTCAGGACAGGTCAAACACCGGAGCTGGTAATACTTAATGATTTCTATCCAGCGGAACTATCTATTCAGTGCGAGGCCCACATCTCTGATGTTGGACTTGGCTCTCTCTGCAGGGTCATCCCCAAACCTTTTGCCTAAACGCTCCTGTATCAAAATCCGTTTTTGTGGGCTTTTATGACTCTAACTGCTAACCAATGCTAAAGTGCTTGTGAACTCTCCTTTAAGCATGGTACAAATGGCTTACACCCCGTTGGCACATTTAATTGACTTGCAAGTCCCTAGAAAGTGGTACTACAGTTAACTAGGGCATGTACGTTTAATGCTGGTACTGGTCCTGCAGCACTACATATGCCACTCACTTAAGTAGCCTTTTAAACATGTCTCAGTCCTACCATTGCAGTCTGTGTGTGCAGTTTAAACTGCCATATCAACCAGGCAAAATAAACATTTTGCCAGAGCTAAACCTTCCTTTTAATACATATAAGTCACCACTAAGGTAGGCCCTAAACAGCCCATAGTAAAGGGTGCAGTGTAATGCAAAAGTTGGACATGTACCTTTAACCTTTACATGTCCTACCTCCACATAAGATGACACTGGGTTACCTTATTACATTTAATAAGTGACAACTTTCAATTGGAAGCAGGTAAGAGTATAGAGTTTGGTGTTTAAAGAACTGCAATTTAAAACCCTCTTTAATGGGGGTTTGAAGTCACAAATTCTGAAAATGCCACTTTTAGTAAGTAGTTTGCATGTCCCAACTATTGGGTGCCTGCAACCTGTAACCTGGGTCACATGACTAGATGTAGCTGGCATCTGGTCTTTCCGTATTTCTCCCAGACGGTAGGACAAAGGGGGAGTAGGTGTTAGCTGGATGGGCGATCTCTGACTTAATATGTGGGTGGAGCTGTCACCTACCACACTTGCACATCACAAAGACTCTGTCTCAGCACACTCACATAGGGTTTCAAACCAGCCTATTGTACCCAAGACAAGCTGGGGTCAGGGCTCAAAGACAGGACATTCTAAAAACCTTTGTTGGTGGAAACTTCTAGAAGCTTCCCCTACTGCAAAGCTGGCAGCAAGCACAAATATTGGACCATCAGACCCAACACCTCAGGACACTCCGGAACCTTTGGATAATACAGAAGAAGAATGCCCTGCTGCACTGCTGCTTGAGGCCTGCCCTACTTGCTGAGAAGGAAGAATGGACCCAGGCTGAAGTAACTCCAAGTGTCAGCTGATTGACCTCCTGTTCTGAGCTACAGGGACATAACAAGCTCCAAATGCTTCCCTGCATCTGACCACCTGGCCTACAACTGGAACTGCCTGAGTCCTGCTGGTCTCGGCTGAAGGGAGTTCCTGCTCCCCAAGAGGTGCCCCATAGATCATAGACCCTGGTGTGGCATCAGTTGAGCTACCCCTCTAAGAAAAGGAGAAATCCTGAAGTTTTGGCGTCTTGGCAACTACAAATATTTCATATCTTGCAGCGCACCACCAGCCAACGCAAACCTCCTCACTCTACAATGGGCACCAGCAACGACTGTCAATGCAAAATCAGCGCTTTTTGCTTCAGTGTTGACAGCAGGCGAATCTCTGCGAAGACCATTCGCTTACACATCAGGGCAACCATGACTTAAACATTGACTTGTATTGAGCACGCGGTTGTGTTCTCACTCTGCACACGGCCTCCTTGGGGTTCCGGGGTACTTACCTTGGGTCCCCGGCTCTTCTACGTCTTCTGGGTCCAGTGCTACAGCGACTACTGTCCGTGACACCCAGCCTACTCTTCGTGCTACAGCGAAAATAAATCAATGACGCACGCCCTTCTCTTTGTGTCCTGCTCCACCACAAACTGTACTGTTCTCTCTAGACTGTAGAAGGTAACTCTTTCAGCAAGACTAACCTATCCTGTATCATGCCCATGCTCATCAGGTCACCTGATATTGTGACTTTTACCTTGCAGTTTGTGCTTTTTAAGCACTATACTTACCTGAAACCTCTGAAATTGCGTATCTCCAACTGTACTGATTGGGTTTTTGTCATTTTGATGTAACATAATTTAGTGCATTTTACTTTACATTTCTAAATTGGTGTGGAATTTTTCTTGTGTTGTGTTTCCACTCTATTACTGTCTGAAATGATGCATAAATACTTTACACATTGCCTTTAAGTTAGGCGTCACTGCTTTTGTGCCAAGCTACCAGAGGGTTAAGCACAGGTTAATTCCGGGTTTGCTTGTGTTCCACCTTGTCAAGAGTTGTGTTTGCTGCTTAAGTAGGGTTTCACCACTCTCAACCAGTAACCCAATATTCAACATCCCTACTGTAGGTAGTTAAGTTACAGTATGCATGTATTACACTCTCTATCAACCACAGAATCACTCTATACAGACAAGGTATTGGACCCTAGGGTCAGGAAGAAAACTTCAAACCTTCAATCCTTGGTCTTGTAGATACTGGTACAAGTCTTCCAGTAAACCCTGATTGCTGCCGACCAGAGACACAATTCTGCCCTCCTGTTGCTGAGCCAAGCTCGAGCAGAGGAAGGCAGGACAATAGGTTTCCTGTCACATGGAGGTGTGACCACCTCCCAGACAGGACTGAGTGTATTGGGCTAGGGTGGCGCCACCAGACTGCTTTGAAGGGCACATTTGGTGCCCCCTTGCATTACCCCAAATCACTCCCACTTGGTAATCTCTCTACTTTTACCTTCAGCCACACAAACCCTTACCCCTCCTCATGTAATACCTCCCCTTGATCCCACAATGGCTCCTCTAACTCCTCCTATCTCCTCTCCTGGCCACCATCCACCCCATTATCTTTTCGATAACAACTCCCAACTCCCCTCCCAGACCCTTTTTCCCCCATGACACCATGTTTACTCTTGAGAATGCTTTCTCTCACACTTCACCTCCTCCTTTACCCTGTAACCTTAACACCACTCTCTTCCCTCTGCCCGGTTTCCCACCTCTTTCTCACCCAAGACCTTCAACCCCGAATAACTTGGATCATTCACGCCTACCACCCGATCTCCTAGCCCCCTTTCCCATCACACTTCTTACCCACACACTCCTCAATATAGAACTTCACCTCTCAACCACAGTGTTAGAACTCTCTTCACTCAAGAATGAAGTCACTTAGCTCTCCACAAGGAACCATTCCCATTGCTCTTATCCTTTAGATCCCATGTAAATATACCCTGCGCTCTTTATCCAAGGGATAATTCCCCCAATGACAACTCTCCTCTTAGACCTCCAAGCATTGTTAGTTCATTTAGTCAGCCTCTCCCCTCGACTCCTCCTCCCCCCAACGCCCTCCCTGACCTCAATAAAGACTACCCCCCCACCACCACCCTTACTATGAATTCCCCTCCATCTCACTCATCTATCCAGTGATCCTGGGTACTAGTACAATCCCGCCCTCCCCAGCTTTGCCTAGACCCCCTCAGCAACTCACTAGTATCTACCCCTGTTCTTTCACAATTCCAATAGACCATAAACCCCTCAAATGCATGCTGGTAAATTGTCGATCGGCCTCATGTTACGCTACTGAAATCGCTGAAACCATCCTCAGTGAATGCATTGATATCCCCTTTTTTACAGAAACCTGGCTCAATTCCCTCTCCACACCAAACCTCGACTTGCTCTCGCCTCCTGGTTACTCCATCCGTAGAAAAGACAGGCCCGACAAAATTGGAGGGGGCCTTGCCATAATTTATAAATCTGAACTTCAACTCTCTCCTTCTAACCATCATGACCCTACCACCTATGAATACCTTTGGGCAAAGCTTATAGTCCCGGGTTCACCTAAGATCTTCCTACATAATATCTATCACCCCCCTGGCAAAACTCTTTCATTTGTTGAAGAGCTGTCCGATCTTCTTATACAGTCATCTATCGCTAAATTTAGAAACCTCTTCCTTGGAGACTTCAACCTCCATTTTAACAAAAACGATGACCCTTCGGTTATTCTCATCAATGACTTACTTGACATCAATGATTTTAAAGAACTCTGTGATTCTCTTGCTCACTCCAAAGGAGCCATCCTTGACGCTATTATCACTAGTAAGGATCTGGCTTCTCTCTCCCACATTACCCCCATTGATTGGTCTGATCACCACCTCATCCTCTTCACGCTTAATAACTTTGTGCCCAACCCTCCCTCCAACTTAACCAAACAAAAGAAGTTATCCAGAAACCTTCACACTATTCCTCCTGGCGAGCTCGAGACGAAAATAAAACATTATTTACAGCTCACTCCTCCTTCTCAAAGTCCCACCGATCTTACTGAACACTACAATAATTCTATTAGTAAAGCACTTGATCTAATAGCACCAGCTAAATTAAAACTACAAAAAAATAAACCCTCCAGATCCTGGTTCAATACTGACCTTAATAATGAGAGACGTGCTCTCAGACAGACTGAACGCACTTGAAGACAACAGCCTTCCCCCTCTAACCTTATCCTCCTTAGAACTGCAAGGGCTAACTACAAAAACATATCTTTAATGAGAAATCAAACTTCTTCCGTTCACAACTTGACCGGGCTAGAAATCGTCCCAGGGAGCTATTTAACGTCGTCAAATCCCAGACTTCCTCAGCCCCCCTAAACTACTGGCCACGGCTGAAAGATGTGAATGAAATTGTTAGCTTCTTTTCTGATAAAATTACTACGATTGATCAAACTTTCGCCCTTACCCCCTCTAGATAACCAACCTCCCCTCCTTAACCTCCCCTCCTTTTCCCCTTCCTCTCTCATCAATCCCACTGATTCTGAATAACCCCCCCCTGCTGTCACCCCCACTGAACCTTTCCACTCTGTTCCTCAACTTAAAAACAAGGGTTCCTGGAACTACTTTTGCCCAGTTTCTGAACTTGATGTCCTCAACATCATCACCAAGCTCAAACCATCCTCACATACCAAAGATACCCTCCCGGCCTATTTTGTGCAAGAACTAAAACACATCATCGCCCCCCTATGGGACCTCTATTATCAACGCCTCCCTTGCTAATGGTTGTGTCCCTGCATCCCTACAATTAGGCCAAATCACCCCCATCATCAAAAACATCACGGCCGATCCTAATGACTTAAACAATCTACGTCCTATCTCCAACCTTCCTTTCCTATCTAAGGCCCTGGAAAAATGTGCCCTGCTTCAATTGAACAAACATGTTGACACGTTCAACCTCTTGGAAGCTTTACAATATGTCTTTAGAAAGGACTGTAGCACTGAAACTGCAATCCTCAACATTATCGATGACATCCATGGTTCCCTAGATAAGGGTGAATCTTCCCTTCTCATTCTACTAGACCTCTCAGCTGCCTTTGACACCGTTAACCATATAGCTTTACTCAATACTCTCAAAAAATGTTTTGGCTTGGGTGGTGACTTGCTCAAGTGGTTCACCTCATACTTCCAACACAGAACCCAACAAATTAAAGTCTGTAATTGCCTCTATGAACCTCGGCCAATCACCTTGGGTGTCCCCCAGGGCTCTATTCTCTCGCCCACTCTATTCAACCTCTTCATGGAACCCCTTACTCTTATTCTTAAACAAGCGGGACTCAGCTACCACCTCTATGCTGACGATACACAACTCTATTACAGAATCAAACCCCATGATGAAGTCTAACATCTAAATGACACTTTGACTAAGATACACTTGTGGTTCCATTGCAACCAACTCAAATTAAACCCTAAAAAAACTGAAATCATTCTATTCTCTTCTAAAAACAACCCGCTCCCTATCCAAAACTGGATCTCTGACATTAAAGCTCTCAACTTCTCTCTTACCATCTCTAACTCGGTCAAGTCCCTCTGCATCAGCGTCGACCAGAGCCTCAGTCTTACTCCCCACATAAAAAACTCAGCCAAAGGTGCTCTCTTAACGCTGCACCGTCTTAAAAAAATCAAACCCTTTATTCCTGCTGATGACTTTAAGTCAGTAGTACAATCTTTGGTCCTGTCCAGAATTGATTACGGTAACGCCATTCTTGCTGGAACTCCTAAAATCCACCTAGCCCCTCTCAAATCTATACTTAATCTTGCTGCCAGGCTAATCACTGACTGCAAACACTTTGATCACATCTCCCCCATTCTTAAAAACCTGAAATGGCTTCCGATCGAAGGCAGATCTACCTACAAGACTGCATGCATCACACACAAAGCCCTCCACCAAAATACCCCTTCCTACCTCTCGGACAAACTCCACAAAGCAGGTTGCACTAGAACTATGAGGAGCACTAACGCACTTGTACTTGTCCCTCCTTTATTCAAAAAGAAATCAACGCAATCTCGCTCTTTCTCTGGAAATGCGCCTTCCATCTGGAATGCCCTTCCCAAAGATTTACCTCCTACACCTGCTTCAAAAAAGACCGAAAGCTGCTCCTTCTAAACAAATACTGGGATTTTTAATTTATTGTTCACTGACTATTAATTTTTCTTTCTCCCTACATGGTCATTATCAACTCCCTTGCTCATCCTTTTTTTTCTCTCTTCCCATCTACCGGCTCTCACCCCTTTTTGTATCTCTCAGAATTTCGCCCTCCCTTTTTTTCCCCATTTACCACAATATTACTTCTCTCTCCCTCCCTCCCCTCTCCTAAAGTTCTTTTCAATCTCTTCTCCCATCCAGTTCCTCTTACCTCAATCTGTTATTTTTCTTTGGTCTATTTATTTTTCCCAAATTTTTCAAAGTGCCCTGCCTCATTACCAAATTGTACTATTACTCTTTTAGTAACTATGGTATTACCAAATGTTGTAAAGCACTCTGATACTCTTGGGTCCAGTCAGAGTTATATAAAACCCTTTTATAAATAAATAAATAAATAAATAAATAAGAGCTGTTGGTTGCAAACTGTACAAAGGATATGGGAATATCCTCCCCACTGTCCAGTCCCTCCTGTGGGAGGGATGCTTGAATCGTCCCAACCCTTTCCTTAGGGTAATTAAGGGCTTACCTGTGGGTGGTTCTGTACATTCAGATCTGAAACCACTTCATCGTCTGGGCACTTTTGAATTCGCTGTACCTTGCGTTGGGAACCGAGAGTGCAACTGGGAATACTCCTGCTGCTCCTGGTCTCGTTGCCCTGCCAGTCTTCTGCGTCCTTTGTGCCTGTGCTCCATACAGGTTCCTCTACAGGCCCTCATCATTGGTGAGCTGCTCGAGGTCCTCTTGTAACTCCTGTGCCTTCAGCCCGTGGGTCCTCTTAAGAGTCTTCTGTGGCTCCAGTGGGCTTCCCTGCTTGCTCGGGGTTTGCTCTGACTAACCTGCTCATGGTGCGTCACTTGGACCTTGCTCGTCCTAACACTGCACCTTTATCGTCTACTATGTTAGTTGCCGTTGCCATGGCTTGTTGGTACTTCCGATGGACACCAATCCCCTGGTTCTTGACATCCAACGTGAGATAGCTCGTGAACAGCTCCTGGTCTTCCACAGCATCGTCCGTGCCTCCTGGCCTCTCCCGAGTGGCATAGACTCTGTCCCCTCTGCTTACAGGTACCTCTCATCCTGAATCCACATTTGGGTTCCACCCGACTCTTTCACCTTCTTCACCAGCAGCATCTTCACTGAGGTCCTTCATTGTGGTCTACAGCGGTTTCTGACGTCACTTCGCACCTAGGCACCCGGCTTCCCTGGCGTAGGTATCCTGGTTCCCAGGGTATCCACGTGTGGGGTCGACTCTCCTACCTTCTATCTTCCATGGGGTTTCTTCAGGTTCCTCAGGGAAGGGCCCTTCTTCTTAAAAACTGCAACCACGACTTACACATTGACTTGCATTGAGCACACGGTTGTGTTCTCACTCTGCACACGGCCTCCTTGGGGTTCCGGGGTACTTACCTTGGGTGGTTCCTTGGGTCCCCGGCTCTTCTACGTCTTCTGGGTCCAGTCTCAACTTAGGTCGTGGTTCGCATTCTACTTTCTTAGTATATGGGTTAGTCAACCCCCGGGAGACCACTGTATAATTGTGCTGCTTATCTAGCCTCCAAGAGGTTCCTCTTAGGTCCTGGACCTTGGTGGCTCATGCTTTACAATTGTTTTCCTTTGAGTTAAGCCTGACTACTCTGTGCCATAGCTACCCAGGACTGATCTAAGCTTTATCTAAAGAACCCTAACTAGACTTGACTTGGAATAGTGACATTATTACTTGGTGAGGTCTCAAAACCACCCCAAGTTATAATTAATTTTCTTCAGAAATCATGGCGTTCATCCTACAAATAACATTGTGTCAGCAATGCATTTCAAACTGGTTGGTCCTATATCAGGGGGATCCACTTGCTAAGTTACACATAAACTGTAAACAACAGGTCTGCATGGCTTCCTGCTCTTCCTCTGTCAGGAACCTTGCTACGGGGGTTCCACAGTGTTCCACTTTGAGCCCCCTTCTATTCAATATCTACTTAACCCCTCTGGTCTATCTAGCAGAGAGGCTGGGGGCAAAAGTGATAGCGTATGCTGACGATACTCAGCTGCTATTTACATGGGAGGGCTCTGATATGGACACTAACATCGCCCAGTCGTACCTAGCATCGGTATTCTGCTAGTTAGCCCAGGCCTCTCTAAAGTGCAACGAGGACAAGTCTGAGGTTCTCCTGTACGGCTAGTTTCCCTCGGATTTTAGACAATCTCTATGGCCGCCTCAATTCCCTTGCCCGCGTTTTGAGGCCGGACCTGTTAAAAATTTGGGGGTGTGGTTTAGCAAGGACCTTCGGTTTATCGACCACGTTAAAAAACTGACTGCGATCTGCTTTGGCACTCTCAAAACACTCAGAAGGATCTGCTTCATGCTCCCGAGAGTGGCCAAAGAGGCAGTTGCTCGTGCTTTAATCCTCTCGCGGCTCGACTATGCCAATGCTCTGCTCATAGGTCTACCTGACTACTTGATGCAAAAACTTCAAACAATACAGAATGCCACGGCCAGACTCTTGTATAATGCCGCGAGTAGATCCAGTGCTAGGCAATATTTACGGGATCTGAACTGGCTGCCGGTGGCGCAGCGAGTACAGTTTAAAGCTATCACCCTGGCCCACCGGGCCCTACATGGACAGAATCCTATCTATCTCAGGAAGCGTTTTGCCTTCCATGTGCCGGACCGACCTCTGCGATCTGCCTACTTCCGCCGGATGATTGTCCCGCGCTTCTGCAGAGTTCGTATGGGATGCCAGTCAGTTTCTGTTAAAGCTGCAGCAGCCTGGAATTCGCTCCCTATGGATCTTCAGCTTATCCAAGAGTTTCATCTTTTTAAAAAACGCCTGAAAACACATCTGTTTAGTATGACCATCTAATTGACTTACCCTTCTGCCCCAGCCCACCCACGCCAGGACACTCTTGAGTATTAGTGCGCGTTACAAATCCTCTATATCTTATCTTATCTATATCTTATATCTTAAATTAAAATGAAACAGCAAAAAACATAGTATAGTAGTAATTGTTCCTACTCCCTAAAATGTTCATATGGAGTGTTGTATTTTGGCAAGACAGAACGTAAATTGAAGACCAGTATCTCTCATATTGTAAAAGCAGCATTAAAAAAAAACTGGTAAGTTTAATGTACGTTCATTTAAGTGGGGAAAGACAGAATGTGAGCCAACTTAAGTTTCAGGTACTAGAAATAGTTGCTCCAGTGTCAAGGACTGACATCACAAATAAGTTGTTTAAGAGAAATTGTTTGGCTAAAAATGTTGGACACTGTTTAGCCCAGGGGTTTAAATAGGATTTCAAATTTTGTATGACAATATTACCTAATGAACAATGTTTTCTGTGTTTTGACATTGGGACATGCCTGTGCACACCAGTACTGTGTTTGTAATGTTCCTCACAGAGGTGAACTGTTTCTTAGAAATTGTTTGCTATACAGCAGTTTACCTGCTATATAATAGTAGAGTGTAGCTAATGGCTAGATCACGCTTGGCTCAATTTTCTATTCAGAAGACCATTGTTGGTTTGATGTTCCAATTTAGTACAACACTGTGTTGTAAAATTGACATCAGTATTGTTTGTATTAGTGAGCTCAATCATTAAGCTATTTCCTTTATGGCCGCTCTTTAGGATTTTAGTGGATACACTTGTATCACATTAGGTAATAGGAATTTTCAGTAGATGATTCTTGCAATAATTTAATCATCCAATTGTCTTCTTTGAGGTCCTGGGTAATTGTGTTGAATCCATTCCCCCTGTTAAGAGTTAATATAAGATAGAAAGCGGTTTGTTAGCTTTTCGCTCCATGTCGGTAGCATATATTTACAAAGAGTTACCACTTAGCAGTAACTATTTCAGCCACAATTTTTATGATGCAATATGTTTTGCACATTAGGGACAATGGTACGTTGCCCACATAAAACAATGTTACTTGTGTTTCTTCATATGACATACATATGACCTTTCTGTTTTCAGAAGCGAGGAAAGTTGAGTAACCATTCCAGTATGGCCACCACCCAGTGCTTAATTTGGGCCAAGTGATTTCCTGTGGTCAATAACGGCACTTAATTAGCAACAGCAGCACTTATGACAGCTGCCACATGGTGGCACTGTTTGTGTAATATAGAGATAAGCACAACAACAGTTCATTACTCAAATCAACATTAAAACAACTAATACCTGCCTCCCACTCCATTCTTACAGCTTTGGGAGGGTTCGACCAGTCTGAATTGTCACACTTGAAGCGGTGTGATGGCTTATAGTTGTGTATGTATTGTAATTGGCAGCTCTGGTAGGGGCAATGGGTGGTACAAATTGGGGTGGCCTCCTAACGAGGGCCCTGGCACTTAATATTTTACAATTTAAGTAGTGCCCCACCCCATATGCTTACAAACTCGGTACTCACTCATTTAGAATTGAGAGCTTTAATGAAGATGTTTTCGTGATAACACAGCGTTGCCAGGTACACTTTAATATCAGTGTTTCCCTGTTAGCACATTGTCTGGCAGTTTGTACCCCCTATTTACATTGAACATTTATTCCACGTTACTTATGACTGCTGACAAATAAGGAGAGGTAAGCACACATTTTCGCTTTTTTGAAGTGCTATATATCAAACCACGTTATATGTATTAGGATTAAAAGGCCTGCCTTAGGGCTAACTCATAGGTTTTAAGTGCAGTGACCTCAGATATGGGCCTAGCACCACCTTACACAGGCTGAAATGGCACGCGTGTAGTCACAATTTGAGTGGTCTCCCAATGGTGGAATAATACCTGCTTCAGCCCAGTGGGGACCCCGGTGTACCTATGCCATGGCTACCTTATACTAGGGACTTACAAGGGTACACCAGTAGCCAATCTGTGATCCAATTTAGGGAAGAAACACAGAGACTGGGGGCCTGATTAACAGAATCCCAGTCAGACTAGTTAGAAAAACATCATGACAGAGATGCAGTATTTAGGCCAATTTGAAGTTTGTGTGTGAGGAGGACTTACTCGCCAATGGGGCAACTATTTCCACAGGTGAACCCTACCCAAGTTTACATTTCTTCCTGTGGGTTTGGCTCTAAAAAGTCCAACAGTGCATCTCTCCGCCCTAATCCTAGATGCTGGGATCCTTTTTCCCTGGGACAGAACCCTGGACACTACCCTGAGGTGGGTCCAGTATAATTATTGAACCCTCCTCGAAAAATGGTTCTACAATGGGTTTTACCCCCTTGGAACAGAGAGAGCCTGTCAATAAAAGAGTTAGTTTGCCATGTCAAGTTGACAGTTTAAAAGCTACCCGACTAGGCTGCAGTGGCAAACCTAGAGTCATGTTTTCACCTTGTCACAGCAGTGGTGGCACAATAAGTGCTATAATCCACACGTGACATTTAACTTACTATCCCTGGGAACACATTGTACCATATACTAGGAACTTATATGGAAGCTTAATATGTCAATCAGGTAATAGCTAAGTGCACATATTATTTTAGGGGTCCAGAGCACAAACACTGGGACCTGGTCAGCAGGGCAGAGTTCACTTGAAAGTAAAAAGAAAACAGCAGCATCCATTAAAAAATTGGGAGGTGATCCTGCAAAAAAAGATCACTTTCTTTACAATTTGTGCAGCACCTTGAGACCCTCATGGGTGAGTAGCATGCTTACAATTCCCCTGATAGATTGATTAATTGACGTTGTAAAACTGAAGCATTGATTTACTATTTAACTTGTGATGATGACAAATATAAAGAACAATTTGAAGTCAGTTTTATATTCATCATCATAAAAACTTTAGTTCGGCTATTACAGCCATAAAAGCACATACAGATTCACAACCTCTTCGAATTCATATCATAAAAGAAAATACAGTTTCATAAAAAGGACTGAATGATAAAATGATAGAGACAAACATAGCAGTAATAGTCACCCATTGGGAAGCAGGCAAATAAGCTGATAATCATCATTATCTATGTTATAATAAAAAACAAAACATTAAAAATATAATTTCAACTAAGAATATTAAAAGAGAAAAATATTCACAGCCTATGTCTTTATAAAAAACCGAGGTCCCAATAGCAACCAATTGGTCGCGGGTATTAATAGATCTCGCATAAGTTGTTAAAAAATGCATAAATTTGCACACTAAGTTTTAGCAGGAACTAACAGCCAGATGCATCAACAGATGGAATTGCGATTCCTAAATAGCGATTTTTAAGGAATCGCTATTTAGGAATCGCAAAAGCCTATGCATGTAGGAATCGCTATAAAATTAGCGATTCCTACACTTACCTTAATTGCGACTCGCAAATTGTGAGTCGCAATCAAGGAATGCTGTACCATTCATTCCTGTGGGCCTCCAGGCCCATAAGAATGAATTGGAGATTGCATTTGCGAGTACCAGTAGGTACTCGCAAATTGCTCATGCAATTTCAAGGGTGCAAGGGTGTCAAAATGACACCCTGTTGCACCCCTGAAATTGATCTGTGCACATAAGTTGCGCACACACATTCCCTCAGGGCATGTGTGTGCGCAACATGAAACTTTGAAAAATGCACAAAAGTGGGGGCGTGGCCAACTGCCGAGCATGGCGGCAGCTTAACTCGGGAGCTCCACAAGGCTGACCGGCCCGCGCAATTATCCTTAAGTCCATCCGTACATTAACCCGCCCGAAGGAGTGAAGTCGGCTCGGGGAAGCAAGCGGCACACACTGATCCGCCCCCGGCGAAAATCCGACAACGAGAAGTGCTCCGTTCGGCGAAGGCGTAGTGGGGCCTCCGCCTGCCCAGTAGCACCGGCCTGGAGTGCTGGACGTACCCGACCGGAAGTCCACCTTACCCGGCCAGGGGGCATCGACTCTGGCCGGCGCCCACGTCCCACCGCCAGAAGAAAGGTACCGGCGCGAATTATAATCAGCGCGGCAGCCAGCGGACCTGAAAACGGCTGCTGCGCCGGGGTCTGAGAGAAAGTTCCTCCTACACACGGAGTGGGCGCCCTCGGGGGCTGAGGCGTCCCTGCCCGGTGGCGGCGCCATCTTGGGACTACGCAGCCGGTCGGGCATCCCACACGCACAACAGGGCAAGGCGAAATGAGCCTGTGATCGAGCAGCCCGCCCGCAGCCCGGTAAATAGGACTCCGGCCTGAGGCTGCGTTGGGAGAAGACGGTACTTGCAGACTGGCAGTGCCTGCGACTAAGGCGCCCATAACGACATTGAGAGCGACAGTGCGTGAGAGGGAGAGTCGGACCTGGCGGCTCGGACACACCGATACTACAGCCCAATTGGAGGGGGGACCACCACAATCAATTGCTACCTGCGAGGCACTCATAGCCCAGACACCACCAGTGGCACATCGCAGCCCCACACCAAGGCATACTGTAGCGGCCACGGAAGGAAGGGCCACGCACGTGGTGGGACACAGAGACTGACCCCCAAGCGGACAGAGACCCGGGCTGGGCATCGAGGGGCTACAGTGCACTGCGGTCCGAGCTCCTGCGATCTACGACACCAGCGCCTACCCGGGGAAGAGTGAGAGCAGCGGGAGGCTGGACCTGGAACCACTGGACAGGCCGGACATTACAGAGCCAAACACAGCACTATGGCAGGCAAAAACACGAGGAATACTACGACGCAAGCGAGGCTTGATAAATTTGCGTATACCCAGGATGGCCACTCACAAGGGCCTGGGCGTCACTCCACTGGTGCATCCACAGCCACGGGCGGGGCCGGGAAAGTCACACTGGAAGACATCATGAAAACCCTCACTGAAGTCCAGGCGACAGTGGGCACCATTTCCTCCGAAGTAAACCTACTGAGAGCAGACTTCAAGAAGATGTCAGAGAGGGTATCCCAAGTGGAGGTGGTCACTAAGTCACTCATCGAGGACACCTCGGATCTACAGGTCGCGATGGAACGACTGGAAAAGACCACCAAGCAACTGCAAGAAAAGCTGGATGACCAGGAGGGGGGCTCTCGAAGAAACAACGTCCGCATCCTAGGCCTTCCGGAATCGGAGGGGAAGGGCGCCATGGACCTATACATCGAAGACCTTATCGAAACCAAACTACAGCCTAAAGGCCTGTCCAA
Source organism: Lissotriton helveticus (assembly GCF_964261635.1). NCBI lineage: Eukaryota > Metazoa > Chordata > Amphibia > Caudata > Salamandridae > Lissotriton > Lissotriton helveticus. The sequence goes on along the minus strand of NC_136068.1, from coordinate 1,576,255,261 downwards.
CTTCTTCTCTGTCGAGAGAGCACACCGGGTCCCTGGGGGTGCGGCCAAACCGGGAGCCACGCCGCGGCCGGTGCTGGCTAGACTCTTCAACTTCAGAGACAGGGACGCCATTCTGCAGGCGGCAAGGGTGGCACCACCTGTGAAAGTTCAAAACTCCACTTTGGCCTTCTTCCCAGACTATACGGCTGAGGTGGCCAGACGCAGGAAGTCCTTCACTGAAGTGAAAAAGACGCTACGTGACAGGGGCCTGCCCTATTCGATGCTCTTCCCCGCCAAATTGCGGATTGTGGCGGAGGGGAAGACGGGGTTTTTCGACACACCTGAGGCGGCACGAGAGTGGCTGGATGGCTGGAGGCCGGTGGGCAAACCCCAGCGCCCGCTCAGAGACCACCAGGACCGCCGCAACGAGAGGACGACGGACCACCGGGCAGCCAGCCCGACAACTGAACAGGGCGCCGCCGCGGGATTGGACTCCGACCTTGAGAGGGATCCGCTTGATTCCGGTCAGCCTAGCAGGGGTTGACTGCCTGAGCTATATGCGAGACGACACAAACACAGCCCTTGGGACATCGGGCCGATGGAACTGAGTAGGGCGGGCACTGGCCGGTGCCTGTAGGGGACTCACCAACCCCACGAGCAAGTAAGAATAGATAGGGAGGGGACTAAGCACTCTGCCAAGTTGGGGATGCGGGCGGGACTTCGTCCATGGAGCAGGGGAGCAGGGAGGGGGTGGGGGGGGAAAGTTGTACTGTTAAAGTTATGGTTATTGGTCATCACTAAGTGTGCGCGAGGCGCAGTTACATTGCTGGCCGTCAGCGCCAGGTACCCCGGCGCACAGCTCACCACACTGGCTTTACCACATTGCTGTATATTGGTAACATGGGTCATAAACCCGAATGGCACAACAAGCGCAAGCAGCACCCACTGAGGGCGCCCCTGTAATGGCAATGGTGCCTCCACTGAAACTGCTTACATGGAACGTCAGGGGGCTGGGGGATAAAATTAAGCACGGTTTGGTACTGCAAACCATCAAACGCCATAGATCTGATCTGGTACTGCTTCAGGAAACACATTTGGCGGGGACCACCTGCAAAGCACTGAACAGGCGTGGCTACAACATGGCAGTACACGCTGAATTCACCACAGGCTCCAGAGGCACTGGGATACTCCTCAAGAAAAACTCCTTTTTGGTTACTAGCCACAAGACGGACGACCAGGGGCGTTTTGCGGCACTCTCTGGCCAGTGGGAGGGAAGGGCCCTCAATGTGGTATCTGTGTACATCCCCCCGGCGCTTCACTCTACAGCACTGCCAGCTCTTGGGCAGTTTCTCATCGACCTCCCGGAGGGTGATATGATCATTGGGGGGGACTTCAATGCTATAACAGACCCCTTACTGGACACTTTTCCCATACGGGATCGCCAGATGGGGACTGCCACGCTTCCTGGATTCCTGACTGCCCTGGGACTCACGGATGTCTGGCGTCATCTAAACCCCACGGCAAAGCAATACACACACTACTCCGCCCCCCACGATAGCCTTTCACGCATTGATTTCTTTTTCTTTCTGGGGGTGGGATTGGGCTCCATAGACAGGATGGAAATTCTACCGAGAGGCATTTCTGACCATTCCCCAATATCCCTTCACCTTACTACCAGAGAACAAAAGCGCGCTAGAGTGTACCCGATATATCCCAATTATCTGCAAATTCCTGGTGTCAGGAAAAAACTTAAATTGACTACGACACACTACTTTAGCGAAAACATGGGCTCGGTCACCTCACCTTCGGTGCTCTGGGAGGCGTACAAAACGGTCCTACGCGGGGCATCTATATCGGCAATCACTGGGCACAAAAGGGAATCCAGAGCTGAACTTGCAAATTTAGAATTGGCACTGCACACAGCGCACACTGCCCACATGACAGACCCCACCCCTGACACCGCGCATGAGTTACAGCTCCGACAGCAGCAGCACCAGGCGCACCTCACCACGGTCACTAGGGGGCACCTAGCACACACCGCACACCGCATATATGATGTGGGAGATAAGGCAGGGAAAATGCTGGCGTGGCTGGACAAGCGGGGCGGCAATAACAAGGGGATACAACGCCTATGTGATGCTGAGGGCCAGCTGCAGACTCACCCGGAACGAATAGTACACACCCTAGCGCACCACTTCCAGGGGATATACACACCGGCACGATCGGTCACGGAACAGGAGGCCATGGCGTCGCTCGGAAACATTCCTATCCCTGTGCTCGATCCTGAAGCACAGCAGGAACTGGATATGGACCTGACAGAGGAAGAGATCCAATTAGCGATACAGGCATTGCAGTCCGGCAAGGCTCTGGGTCCCAACGGAATACCTGTGGAATGGTATAAGGCAATGGCCTCGGTGCTGGCCAAGCCTCTCTTGGACATGTACATTGAAAGCGTGGAAAAGGCGCTGCTTCCACTCGACCAGCGCACGGCCACAATCGTAGCCATTCCCAAACCAGCCAAGCCGCCGACAGAATGCACCTCGTACCGGCCCATTTCTTTGCTCAATACTGAAGCGAAGATCTTGGCGAAACTCCTGGCCAGTCGCCTGACCCAGCATCTGAGTGCCCTGATACACCCCGATCAGTCGGGCTTCATGCCTCACAGGAGCACAGCGCTGAACCTACGGAGGGTACACGGGGTGCTGGCACGGGCGCATCTTCTTACAGACCAAGCTGTGATACTTTCCCTAGACGCCAAAATGGCGTTTGACCTGGTGGAGTGGGAGTACCTGTTTGCTGTCCTGACCCGAATGGGATTCGGCCCAAAGTATCTTGCATGGGTGCGACTGCTCTACACCTTGCCGGTAGCGCAGGTGGTTGCGAATGGTCACATGTCGTCAGCCTTTCCACTGGGACGGGGAACTAGACAGGGATGCCCGCTATCGCCCCTTCTATTTGCATTAGTGCTGGAGCCGTTGGCAATCATGCTCAGAGCGACGCCACTATTCCGAGGCATCACTTGGGAGGAAGGGTGGGAGGACAAAGTCTCCCTGTATGCGGACGACATGCTGATATACATGATCAAACCCAATGAGGGGGTCCCTGCCCTGTTGGCTCTCTGCGATGAACACGGCAGGGCTTCGGGCTACACTCTGAACTGGTCCAAGTCCGTACTTTATGTACTCAAGGGCCCGGGTCCAGTGCTGCCAGCCGAATGTCCCCTAAAGATAACAACCACCTCATTTAAGTACCTGGGTATTTTTGTGTCTGCCAATGCTGCGGAATTCTATGCCGAGAACTTGCGGCCGCCTCTGACACGCTTGCGTGCAGATGTCAAATACTGGGCTACACTACCGCTGACCCTCCTAGGGCGAGCGGCACTCTACAAAATGATGGCTCTCCCAAGGTTTCTATATGTGCTTGAAAACTCCCCTTATGTGGTGAGCCCGCGATACTTTCGACAGGTCGCGGCATTGGTTTCCAGTTTGCTATGGAGCAATGGCCCAGCACGAATAGCGCAGAATAAATTGGTTAAGAGCTGGTACGAAGGGGGGATCGCACTGCCCAATCTTCAACTCTATTACTGGGCGTCCCAGCTTAAGGTTGTTAACCACTGGATCCACGTCACACGGGAGGACCCCGCGTATAAGGCGGACTGGTCACAACTGGGAACTGAAGGCATGCTTTCAGTGCTATACAACTACCCGCAAGTTAAGACCCTGCTCGGCCCAACGCTTCACACGGCGACGCTATGGCATGCAGCACAATCACGTCTGGGATGGAGGGATAAAATCACCAGGTTAACTCCATTATGGGACACTAAAACACTGGGGAACCTGCGGACATGTAAGGGGTTCACACGATGGGATACCATAGGGATCTCGGTGGTTGGGGACCTCTGGGACAAGGGCACGGTTATTCCTTTCCCGCAGCTCCAACAGATATACGGCCTGGGCCCCTCTGAAACATACCGTTATGTGCAAATCCGACACGCTCTGTTGCAGGCAATCCCACCTGACACCACACTCCCGGAATCGTCGCCACTGGAACATCGGTTACTGACCGAATTTATGGAACAGAAGGCGACCTCACTCACGTACAAAAAACAGATTAACAACCTGCCAGACCCCACACAGAATCTTAAAGAGAGATGGGTGGGAGAACTGGGTGAAATGGATGACACGGAGTGGAACGAGGCGCTTGCCTCACCGCGAGAGGTAGGCATTTTGGCCAGATTCCGCCTAGTGCAGCTTAAAATTTTTCACCGCACCTACTACACCCGCACACTACTTCACAGAATACAAAGGGCACCGCACCCGTACTGCCTCAGGGGATGCGGGGAAGAGGGAACTCTGCTCCATACGCTATGGGAATGTCCTCAAATCCGGGAACTCTGGAGGCAGATAATGCGCACAGTCTCACAGGCCGTCAAAATTTCTGTCCTGCCGGAACCCCGTAAGTGCCTGCTGAACATTTGGGACCCTACAGACTTAGACAGGTATGGACAACTATGGGTCACACTGGCGGTGACAGTGGCCAAACGAGACATTGCACAGAGGTGGGGTGCCCCGGAGTTGCCAACGGTAGCAGGGTGGATAAGGAATATGGACCTCCTAATGGTAAAGGAAAGAGCAGTGTATGTGTTACGGGCATGCCCCCGCAAGTGGAATAAGGTATGGACACCGTGGAACAAATATAGGGGAGAACCATGTGAGCCCCTGCCGGAAGGTGAGGACTCGGACTCAGAGGAAGACGAGGACTAGCCGAAAAGGGTATGCTAGTGCAATGATGGGGGCAGCCGGGAGAATGCGGAAACGCAACACTACCTTAGGTGCACTGTTGAATAACTGTACCTGCAGAAGACTGTCAGTGGATGAACACACTAATTTGCTCAATGATGACCATAGTTGGGTTTTAATGTTTTTGTTTTTTCTAAAACTTTACGTTGTTAGTCTCAGATGAACATATCAGAGATGTACTGTCAGGGAATGACTTATGGACCAGAGGCGGAATTGTGCCACGATCTGAATATGCTTGTTACTCCTAACTGCTCCAATATCTGACCATGGCACACTTTGATAGTTGAGGACACACGATGTGTTTTGTTCATTTCTCCTGCTTACACGTGCTGATACTATGTAAATGCACCTGACGAATGAAAGTATGATTATCTCTGTTGTACTCCTGAAAATAAAGAATTATAAAAAAAAAATCTAACATTAGATTGGATTTTTCATAAATATTAAAAAAAATAAAAAAATAAAAAAAAATGCACAAAAGTGCATTTTTCAAAGTTTTTGCAAATTACCATGAAGATGAACTTCATGCTAATTTGCTACTCCTATTAGCGAAATCGCTATTTTTTTTACTTTGATGCATTGCATTTAAGGAATCTCAATTTAGAGATTCCTTAAATTGCGATTTTTGCATTTGGGATGATGCAACCCAAATGTAAAAATACCGGTCTCAAAGGGGCAGATTCTGAGAATCTGCCCGTTTGCGACCGGTTTTTAGGTTGATGCATCTGGCTGTAAGATCACAATGGTTAACACGTGAGAGCAGGTATTACTAGTTCTTACATCAGTTTTTCAATAAGTACCTAAGCTTACAACACATAGCAAAAAGGAATTTAGAAATAGCAATAACAAAGACCGGGTTGGTATCAGATTTTAAAACCCTAAGAATTCTTTGTAGTTTCTGATACCCAAATTTTTGCAGAGTAGGATAACCCACTTTGACCTGGCCCACTTATATGCCAAGCAGAAGAACAACACATGAATTACAGTTTCTTACTCTACTAGGCACCCCTGGCAATAGTGGGTGGTAGCACCCGTCCACGTGTTGGTTAATGCATGGAGCGGCAGCGTCCCATACCTAAATTGCAAAAACTATTTTTTTGCTAGTGGTGGTTGTATAGAATCCAACACCTGCTCCATTTTATATTGGTGTTTTATGTCCAGGAACCCATAGGTTAAACTACAAGGATTAACTGTCTGTAAAATGCGTGTCAGTTTATACTCCTTCAGTACTCTAACCAAAGAATTTCTTGAAGTAGCCATACATGACTCCTCCTGAGCCGACCATAGGTCCTCCCTTCCTATCGAACGAAATGAGTCCCTAATAAAGGACAACCACGAGATGCTACCTGCCCCCAGGGTGGACATCACAGCCTTTAATCCCTCCCGATAATGTCCTAACTCTGGCGTGCTCCACAGCCATCGCCAATAAAGGAGTGGGCATGAAGCAATTAAATCCACAATGGGAAGGATATATTATGAACCGAAGAATAAGTATCTTTAAAAGTATCAATATTAGAGAGGATTTGGGCACTCAATTGCTACTATTGAGTAGTGCACCGAGGGTCTATTCCACTATTAGGTGATAGCAGCAATTCAATTCACACATGCATCCTGGGGGGGGGAGGATACACGTGGGTGACACACTTTAAGATTGACTGAAGTTATAACGAACAATGAAAATTTGCTTTAACAAATTTGTGAATTCTTAGATTGAGCACCACTATTATATGCCATAAGTAAATCTGTCCGCCTATAATTCCAGTATCTACCTTTGTGTGGCTTGAGAAACACCCATTTGGTCTCCCCATGAAACAGATGACAGTCCATTCTGGGAGCCCTCACGATGCACCGCCATTACAAGCTGCTCTAGTGTCTTTCTCTCTACCTTAGCTGTTTTCTCCTATTCCTTGTGCGGGTATTCAAAATGTCCAGTACCTCCAGAAAGAACAGGGGATGACTAGTATTCTTAGCAGGGCTGCGCCTTAAACCAATGTTTGGCATAATGATGATTTACATCCTCGGGCAAACAACCTGTCTTCAGCTCTTCAGTGCTGTTGTAATCTAAAGGCCGGAGGGCACCATAACATGGAGTACAAGTGCAGCTTTTTGGCACCCACATAGAGTGTGAAAGTTATTTTGAGGCCAAACTTATCAACCACTAAGGAAGCCATAAAACATGTTTACCCAATGCAAACGTAGGTGTTCCACTGCATCTTTGTGAAAATAAAATAACACACTGTCTCACTGTGTTGCTCTTACATTAAAGCTAAATAAGTAGCACCATGGAATCACAATACGCTGCCTTTGGTACGATCACATCCAATGGGAATCAGGACCTCTGTCTAGTATATTTAAGTGACAAAACGGTTTGCTAGCAACATAACTAGAATGCCCTTAATGTTTGTATGATTTTAAAGAAAAAGATAAATATATGACAGTGCCACTTAGAGACCCTAATCACAAATTGCCATATACAGGCTCCAGATTTCACTAAGCACTCAGTGTATGACAGTTTGATAATGTCCATATGTACCCCTAAATTGGGCTCTATAGACTCATATGGCAAGGAGCATTGTATTAAAAGGCATGACGTGTGCTTAATTTTTACATGTTCTGGCAGTGAAAAACTCCTAAAGTTGTTCTTCACTGTGTTGCAAGGTCTACCTCTCCCATTTACTAACAATGGGTTAACCTATTATATGTAATAAGTAATACATTTGAATTGCAAGCAGATAGATATACACTCAAATAAATTGTAATTTAAAAACCTATTTAATGGTAAAAAGTCAGCTTTTAAGTCACAATTCAAAAAATTATACTTTCAGAAAGTTTACATGTTCTTGTCCTAACCATTTGTGGTTTCTGCCAGCGTCCTGGATCACATGGTTGTGAATGGTTCTGCTGTTGGGTTAGTATATTGCTTCCAGATAGTAACACAAAGGGGGCTTGGATGTGGTCAGGTTAGGTGGGCCATTCTTGCAGGATGACTGGGAGGGGCTGTACCCAGCCCCAATTAAATTTCAAATACTTCATCTCTGGCCCACACAAAGGAGCATGACACAAGGCCTGCACTTATTAAAGAAGCCAAATTACCAACTGCGTGATGTAAATGAACCTATGAAGTCGAGCACACTCTTGAATATCCTAAAACGTGTTGATTGTACTCATCTGTCTTAATCCTATGCACCACATTATCCCTCTCATTTCAGGTCGGTACTAAACTGGCTAAGAGCATCTGAAAACGTATGGGAAAAAATTGGAATAGGATAAGAAGGTGACTAGGAGTTTCCGATTTCAGATCACTCAAATTATTTATGTACATTAAACTTATTTATCTCCCTTCATCAAAAGGTATCATGGTTCAGTAGACACCTGTCGCAGATGCCTGCAGACATAGGCACTCTTTTACCACATGGTTTGGGAGTGCACACAAATACAATAGAGACATATTAGGGCAAGATATTGAAGATTTTCGGAGTTTCGGATCAAGAGATTCCATTAGAACCACTAAATAGTTTATTGGATTTATTGGGTCATATATGAAAACGTAAGAAAATTTAAATGTGTAGATTTAACTTTCATAATCACTAAAAGAAATATTGCAATGGAATGGACGGCATAAAATTCACCTGAGGCTCGGAAATGGCTGCATGATGTTATAAAATGGACACGGGCCAAATTAGGTACAATGCTCTTCCTGCGTAGAAGCACCAAGGGCCCGATTCACAGAACTAACTTAAGACAGACTCCTAAACTTACTACTTTTGGTATTCACAGAAGGCATTTAGTAGTAGTAAAGTTAGGATTTTGCCCTAAGTCTGTCCTAAGTCTGTCTTAAGTCGGTCTTAAGTCTGTCTTAAGTCTGTCCTAAGTTTGTCTTAATTTTGTCTTAAGACTGTCTCAAGTCTGTCTTAAGTCTGTCTTAAGTCCGTCTTAAGTCAAACTTAAGACAAACTTAAGACAAAATCCTAACTTTACTACTACTAAATGCCTTCTGTGAATACCAACAGTAGTAGGAAAGACTTAAGACAGACTTAAGATAGACTTAAGACAAACTTAAGACAGACTTAAGACAGACTTAAGACAAACTTAAAACAAACTTAGGACAGACTTAAGACAGACTTAAGACAAAATCCTAACTTTACTACTACGAAATACCTTCTGTAAATACCAAAAGTAGTAAGTTTAGGATTTTGTCTTAAGTTAGTTCTGTGAATCGGGCCCCAAGACATCGCCCGCTGTTGCCTTGGACACAGTGCTAATGGCTTTAGAGGCTAAATCAGATGAGCAACCGACTTGAAGACGCAATTAGATTGAATGCAGTTGATACTTAGGTGATTCAATAATGAATTTCAGCATGACTCTGTTGTGTAAGGTCTCGCTGAAAAAATCGAGGTGTGATTAGCTACACAGGGCGGGTTGATGGGATATACAGTTGTAAGTTTCATAATTTAGACCTATATTTTAAGCTCTTTATTACTAGATAACCATTGGACATGATGTATACCAAGCAATAGTCTAGTCAATACCAGCAGGATTCAATATGGCTGACACTGTAATGTGTGACAATTTCTGAATATATGAAAACGTTAATAAAAATGAAAGCTAAGTACCATCAATTTTTTGCCTGACTCTGTTGTGTAAGGTCTCGCTGAAAAAATCGAGGTGTGATTAGCTACACAGGGCGGGTTGATGGGATATACAGTTGTAAGTTTCATAATTTAGACCTATATTTTAGGCTCTTTATTACTAGATAACCATTGGACATGATGTATACCAAGCAATAGTCTAGTCAATACCAGCAGGATTCAATATGGCTGACACTGTAATGTGTGACAATTTCTGAATATATGAAAACGTTAATAAAAATGAAAGCTAAGTACCATCATTTAATTGATATTCCTGCAGGTCAAATCATTACATCGCTATATAATTTTGTGAACTTCTATCTTTTGAAACTTAAATTGAACTGATTATTGTCACTGTTTGCCAGAGACCTGTTTGGAACACAGGGTATCCCTATTTCTTGTCATTACTCCACTTGCAGTCCTGCAATGTTCTCTGCATTTCCCAAACCATCTTCATGATCTAAAGTGCGGAGGTTGGCTCTTGTAAGCCAGCTGCAAGGCTGTGAAGCCTCCTTGGTGGCTCACTTCCTTCAGGCAACCTGCATGTAACCTCCAGTCAGCTTGATCTTGCTCGTTGGCCTCCTGGTCAGAAGCCTGCTCCTCACCACAAAGGTTACAGAAGATCCTTCAGCTTCCTCCTACCAGGTCACACAAGCATAGCTTGCTCACACATTTGCTTGGCCTGGCCCAATACGTGTAGGGGGTTTGCAACAGCACAGTCCTGCCCTGGCAACCATCTCATTGAGCTTGTGCAATAACTATACTTCAGGGCACTCATCACCTGCAAGTTGCAGCCCAATGGCTCAAATATCTGTCTTGAACTAGTGGGAAGACAGACCCAGTCAAAAGGTTAGCTTACTTTAAAATATAAACACATTTCAAGTCAGAACAGAGTGCATCTTCCAACGCTTTTTACTTTATTCTAGGGCTTTCTGGAAGGACAGAATAGGTGGTATACATTAGTCAACATAAATGTATTAACTTTCACCAATACCAGTAATCTCAACCAAGATTTGAGGTTGTTATGCAACTGACAGCACAACACAGAGTAAAGGAGCTCAGATACTGCTGCAGGGAATATCTATTTCCGACCTCAACCCACCAGATATTTATGTGACCGCTGGTGGGAAGACCCAGGGACAGGAGCAATTCATTTGTAAACTCAATGGGTTGGACAAGGAGGACAGGAAGAGAAAAACATTTGTGTCAGGCTTTCATTCAGTGCTCCACAGAACACCACTAATCCTGTACATGGTCTGCAAACTACACACCACTCATATCACACACATCACACTATACACATACCTAGGATGTAACAGTGAAAGGATAAAAAAAAAAACACGGTTCGAAAGGCTCTATAGATTTTGTATTGAAAATATTAGATTACAAAGGTAGAGTTTGTCTTCTCGTTCTCCTTCAATCTGACAATTGCCCTTTGTTCCCCTTAATTGTGGCACTCATAGGTATTTTAAAGAGAGTGTGTTTCATTGTCTTTTAGTTGGTTTACTGAAGCAAGCTGGCACTGTCTAATAATACTGAACTGTACAAGTAACTGAACTTCAGTCTAGTATTTGCAAGGGCAAACGTTTGGTGAACCCCCTAACCAGCAAGTCTAGAGCTGTGTTAATTGTTAGAAAAATCATGGGCCAGTGAAAGTGGAGTGAGAAATTGTTCTTTTAAGGGTCAACCAGCAAACGCAAAGCAGGGTCAAGGTGACACAGCTTTTCCAATAAAAAGAGGAATTTCATCCATGCATCCTGGAACTGTGAGTGGGGGAGCTAGGAGCTCCTGTTCCAAAATCCGATCAGAGATTCAATATCAGGTATCTGCAGAGGTACAACAGAGGAACATTGAACTCACTAGAGCTCTTGGGAGGAGCTCTGGAAGTAAAATAAGTTGAGAATGAGCATCCGGGAGCTGCTGAGATATAATATAGCATTATGGCTCGCTGTGGTGGGCTATACCGGCCATTAAAGGCCCGTTCCAGTGTAAAGGGCCGAGCCTGAGGCAAGGGCCTTCAACAAGGTTGCAGGCCAATAATGGCGGTATAGCACAGCCAGTGGCGGCTGGTGACATTTGAAAGTGGTAGGGCATAAAAGTTGGGGATGAGTGTCGCTTGCCAGGGGGGTTGGGAGGGTGGTGTTTGTTGAGGAAAAATAAGTGGTGATTCCCAAACATGATTACCTGTGGGTCCCAACAGCAACCACCAGCTCAAATTAAGCACTGCCTGTAAAGGAACAGCAGACCTCCAACCTTGCATTTGCATTAAAAAAGGCAAACATTTTTAAAAAGCATCCCACACCTTCTGACTAGAAGACTTGGATGGTCAGATCGCCTTCAAACACACCCACTGGGCTCTAAAGCAGTGCCTGATCAAAAGCCTAATTAGACCAGGCGCCAGACCGCCCACCCCCTTCAGACTCTGAAAGGGTGGGCGGTCCAACGTCATGTTGACTGATGTGATTGTCAGTTCTCCCTCGGCGTCTTTGAACTTAAGTAAACTGAATCAGTTTACTTAAGTTCAAAGACGCCGAGGGAGATGCGGGTGGGGGGGTTACGCCCCCACTCCCCAATGGACGCACCACGTCTGAGCACAGCTATGGCAGGCTTTAAGGCTATAAGAACTTTCCGCACCTAGAGGGCAGAATGTCCTAATTATAAAAACAAAGGCATCGGAGCTCGAGGGAGTTGAACTCTCCGAAGCTGTGGCTCTTTTAATTCACAGCTGTTGCTGTAATTGTTCAGCATCTAACAGCCAGGAGCAGGGCCACTGCTGTCAGCTGTTGAGTATTCACAGCAAGAGCTGTGAAAGAGGGCTGAAGTCAGTTCCTGTTCTCCCTAGCTTAGCCAACCTGCTTTTTGTTTGGTTCAACCGAGCCTGGGAGACCCAGGAGTTGCGCAGCATTACCCCTCCCTCCCTCCGAGGCACCAGTGACTCTGAGCTAGTGCGGGAGGAGGGTACACTCAAGTATGCCCTGCAGCCCAGCTTCCACCTTTGGCTTTCCCCTGCCCACTCCATGTATTTTGGCAAGGCAGGGGAAAGAGAAAGGCAGAGGCTGTTTATTGGTACACTGAAATGTTGAGAGCTTTGTGCCTATATCAGCTTATATAAGCTGCTGATGCTCCATTGTATTCAATGGAGCTCTCAACATTCCAGTGCCAGGCTTTCCAGAAGCACACAAAGGGCAGGGGACACTTCCTGTCCCACCTTGGGTATGAGTATCCAGGAACTACTGATTAACACTAAGTTGCTGAGCTCTAATAAGGGATGATGTCAGGGTCTAGGTCAGGAGCTTCAACAGTAAAAGAGCACAGAGACAGCACTAGGGAACTGCAACATTTAACAATGACTGAACCCGCCTCCATGAGCCCCTGACCAATAGTAAAGACTGAAATTCAACTCCTATAATTCCTGGGGAATAGAAAGGGAAGGGACTAAACTCCAAAAGCTCCTGTGGCATAGTGAGGTGAGGGGCTATACTTTAAGAGTTTCTAGGATATAGTGAGTTAAGGAATTGAACTCCACAAGCTCTTGGTGTATGGGAAGGTGAGCTATTGGAGGTCAAGAGGGAGTAAGAGGAGAAGTTTGACTTCTGGAGCTTACGGGTATAGGAAAGGGAGGAAATGCACCCCAAATATCCTCTCGATATATATGAATGTCGGGACATATCTCTTGGAGCTCCCAAAGCATGATAAGGGCAGGGACCCACCTGCAACAACTCCTGGTGTACAGATTACAGAGCGTGAGTTCCTGGGGTTTCTGGGGTATGATATGCACAGGGCTCATCTCAACTAGCATGTTGACAGTACATTTCCCGTCGCTCCTTGGGTATAAAGCTCCAGTAATATGTGATTTATGTGAAAGGCACAGACCAAGCTCCTGGGTTGGAATAACCGCAGAAATGCAGTTAGTACATCTCTGAAGCCAGCAGAAGATCACAGAGACGGCACTGGTGAGCTTCAAGCTATAAAACACTGGCATCACCCAGCTCCATGAGCCCCCGAAGAAAACTACAAGCCAGTGTCTGGCTTCTAGTCCTAAAGCGTTTCAGTAAGGAGAGGAACAGAGCTTCTAGACCTGCTCGGCATGTTGAGGAGAGATGCTCAACTCTTGCAGCTTCTAAAGTATGATGGGAGAGACTCAACTCCTAGAGTGTAACAAGGGGAGGGACACCCCTATTGCAGCTCTTGTGGTGTATTAAAAGGAGGAACACAACTCCTACAACTCGTGATATATAATAATTGGAGTGATTCAACTCCTAGAGCTCCTAAGAATTAATAAAACAAAAGGCTAATCTAGAGCTCATGGAGTGTAAGAAGAAGAATAACTCAACACCTAAAGCTCCCAAGATATACTAAAGGAAAGGAGTTAACTCCAAGAGCTCCTGGGATATCCTAAGGGAAGGGGCTCAGCTCATGGAGGCTGGGGGAGGGGGATGGGGGGTGCCAAATCCTAGAACTCCGGGAAGGAATCCACCTCCTAGAGCTCAATGGAGTATATTATGGGAGGTGTGGGGAGGTACTTAGCCCCTTAACCTCTTGAGGTATACCAAGGACAGAGTCCTTACGGTATAAGAACAGAGTACAACTTATCAAGGTACAATATGGGCATGGCTCAATTTACTGCGATCCTAAGGTCTGAAAGGGATAGAGCTCAAATCAGGGAGCTCTTCTGGGCGGACTGGCTTTTAGGGCAATCTGGCGGTGGCAGAAGAGCCATTCTGACATATTAGTGTGTTGGCCGGTTTTTGGCTGCTGGAGGGCCTGTTTTATGGTCTGGTCGGCCAATTTTGGCTATTTTACTACAAACATTTCCTACAGCAACCTTGAGTGCATACATTTTCCTAATCATTGCAAAATACCTTTACATTGTTGTTTTATACGTTCAAAACTGCTCCAATTCACAAATGTGGGCCACTTTTTAGCAATCTGATTTGCTCATCTGGCAAATTAATTTTGATGCCTGGGGCTATTTTCCGTCCCAGTCTGACCGTGGAGCTCTCAAGGTATATTAAGGACAGAACTCAACTCATGGAGCTTTTAAGGGATAATAAGGACAGTTCTCAACCTATGTAGCTCGTAAGGTATAATACGGGCAGGGCTCAACTCATTGTCATGGAGCTCTTAAGGTATTGAAAGGGCAGGGCTCAATTAATGAAGCTCTTAATGAATAATTATGACAGGAATCAACTCCTAGAGCTCGTAGGGTATAACAAGGGCAGCTATAATAAAGTCATGGTTCAACTCATAGAGATCCTGGGGTATGATGGTGGCACAAAGTCATCCCCAGGAGCAGCTGGGATATATTAAAGGATGGAACTCGGTTCCAGGGTGATCTTGAGATAGAATTATGCTGGGGACCAGTGCCCATGGGGCTTCCTTGGTGTAGGGAGTACACGACTCAACTCTAAGAGCTCCTGCGGGTTTGTAAGCTGAGGACCCTACCCATACAGCTGAAGAACTATAGGAAGGGCAGTGTAAATTAATACATGCACTCAACTCCTTTGAGTTCCTACAGGATAATAAGGAAGGGTACACAATTTAGACTTAAAAATCATCAGCTACTAAGAACCTAGAGTATGGAAGAAGGAGCGCAAAGGCAGTCTCTGTTACCTGGAATAAATCAAGTTAAAAAAATAGTCTCCAAACAGAAATCATGCCAACCCTCTTATGCTACTTAAACCTCAAAATGTAATTTATTCTACCTCAATGTAATCTGTAAGCACGACATTTGAACAGATACAATGCCCCCTTTGTGCTGCCCCCCCATAGCAACATTGTCCTTACATAAACAAGGTCTTTATCTTTATACCTAATTTAGTCACTCTTATTTTGTGCATTTGATATTTTTGTACTTGTATCTAACACCTTTAAGTGCAGAGGTCAAGCCCCAGAGGGCTGTAATAAGTGCAGCTTTTACTTGCAGTGCCTCAAGTAGGGATGTGGGGCCAGATGTAGGTAAAATCAGTTCTGCAAGTCCTTAATAGCGATTCTTGGCAAATCGCTACTAGAGACTCGCAAAATTGAATGTATATAGGAATTGCAAAAATAATTGCGATTCCTTAATATTCCTTGATTGTGAATTACAATTCGCAATCAAGGAATACCTTCCCATTCATTCCTATGGGCCTGGGGCCGAAAAGGAATGAAAAGGAATTGCACACGAAATTTGCAATTAACCAATAGGTACTCGCAGATTGCGTGCGCAATTTCAAGGGTGCAATGGTTCCAAAAGAACACCCTGTTGCACCCCTGAAATGTGCATGTGTGCACATGTGGCGCACATACATGCCGTAAGGGCATGTATGTGTTCCGCATGGTACTTTGAAAAAAGCAAAAAAGTGCTTTTTTAAAGGAAATCACAAATTACCACCAACTTGAAGTTGGTGGTAATTTGTGATTCTTTAAGGCAATTTAAGATGCCTACTAGCATAGCATTTAGGGAATCGCAAATTGCGATTATCTAAATCCATGCCAGTAGGTATTTGCCTTCCTACATTGCACACAGCTGAATTGCAATCGCAGTTTTTGCTTGCTAGATCAGGCCCGTGGAGTGCTGCAGCACCTCCTAACCATCTTGAAGTTTCGAAGTGAATAAGCAATACAGATGACTTTAAATGTTGTTTTTATCTTGTCACAGTTGCTTGCAGCATGTTTTTAGACAGAAGTCAAATTTCAGGCTATGTCTTATGACAAACTGCTCCTTATTCTTTTAACATGGAGAATTACGTTTCTTCCTCTGACTGCAGAGTTAGAGGATTTTGTAAAGTGAACTAAGTGACAATCTGCTGGTGTGGATGTAAAAGCTGTAGGATGTCATTTTTTTCGAACACTACAAAATGTGAATACCTATAAATTATATGTAGAAATATTTCAAAGTATAACAGAAGTTAGGAAAGCACAAATGAATCACTTTCTGTAATTCTGAAGTATGATATAAACAAATATTTTAACATCATCATTTGTGCCCTTTATAGTTTTACCAGTAAAACTTTTCAATGGAAAATATGTGTCTGTAAATGACAATGCGCTACCACACCAAGCTATAGTAATATATCTATAACTGTGTCCTACAAAATGCATCACCAGCTATATACTACACCCTCGCCACTCTCCTTCTGAATGGTAGTGGCTCATTTGCTACACTTGTGCTTTGTCTGATGCTGATTTTTTTCAAAATCCATATGAATTCCCTAATGTAACATCGATGGCAGCAACTTCACTCTGAAAACTGTTCCAGCACCCCTACTCAAGTGTCTGCTCTGGAATAAAGTTGTCTCTGTGCCTCGATGGCCATTCAAAATGTGATGCCCACAAATATGCATGATAGCAGGCAACAATATCGAAACTGAAAGGAAAGTGCCGGCACAGCATAATAAATGCACAACAAATCAACTTTACTCACTGTAGCTCCAAATTCAAGTCTTCTGTGCAGACAGCAGATGGAAATAAAAGTTAGGGACTGACGTTCATAAACCTCAATTATATTTTAAATAGAAAAAAATGGAGGCGAGGAGGGCGATTTTAAAGGCTGGTTCAGGAAGCGGCCCTTTGATTTTTGAGGCGAATATTCGGCTTCCGCTCACTGCTTCCCTCTCGTCCTGCGCCGTGAGCCTCTGGGACTTCGGTGGTAAGGACGACGGTATTTATACCTCAACCGCCAATAACTACGGGCATAATTTCTATCATTATCTGAAGAGGAAGCAAAGGGGGAGTGAGATGTGTAAAAAGCTTTTTTTCATTTTTTTTTTCTGATTAGGTGGATGGTTTTTTTTAGACAGGAAAATGAGTTGATAGCTGTAATTATGTATAATTGACTTCTGCATTATAGCAGCCTCTCAGGATGAAGGCTCATTCTCCTTGTAATCTGCTCATCCCCACTCCTCCCACTCTCTGTAGGCCTTTGTTTGGTTTTGTTTGAATTTATTGGTATTACGCAGATTTCCCATCATGGAATGTAGTCGTTTCGCAGAAGTTCTTACGGGAAGTGCCTTTGGTAGGCAGAGGCGGAATATGAAACGCGAGATGACCAGTGTTACGCAGAACCTGGACTCCTGGAATATGTTTTGTGTCTCTGTTGTCTCTTTCCCTATCAGATGTTTGCTGGAGCTGGGCTGTGCTTGGTCCATAGCTAGCCAGTGGGAGAACAGCGCAGTGGCGTAGCTAGACCTCTGGTAGCACGTGGTAACAGCGGGTGGGGGAGTCCGCCACCCCCAAAACCCATGCCACCAGGGGTGGACCGCCCCCCACCCCATACCTCTTGGCTACGCCACTGGACCAGCGTAAAGAAAATTTGGGCAAATACCTGGTTGGATGGTGCCTCCAAAAGGTTTGTAGGTCTGATGAAGGGTTTGTTATGTGGCATACAACATCTAAGCAAAAAAAATAATATTCTTTAGATAAATTAACATGCCTTTTAGATACCTAAAGGCTTTTGATTGCATGTATTATTTAGGGATAGATATAAAGGGCAAACCTGACTAGGGAGCAAGGGAACCACTAAGGGTAGCATATCAGAGAGTTCACTGACTATATTTACCATTGAAAACACTCAACTGACTACTATGTATCACTGTGTGACAAGCAAGAGCATGAAAGATGGAACATACGGCAAGGCAGTGCTAAGCATATGAAGCACATTCAGAATATGACTCATATGATCTGACAATTACTGGGAAACTATAGTCCATTGGAGAAACATTCTAGTCTAAGAGCAATCAAGGGAAAGAAAATGAAGCCCTTTGCCGCCTATTCAGATATCTACAGCTGATTTCCTACAGGAATGGTAGGCCATTTCTTAACAAATCCTCTGCATCTCATCATCTACCTGGCGAAAGGTTTTAGGAAGATAGAAAACGGCGTTAATTCGGGAAGCACCCTTATATTTAGAACTAGATAATCTCACATCTGGCTACCTAGCCAGCACGGTACATCCCACTTAGAGCCACTTTCCAATGGTCCCTTTGTACGACAGTCCATAGCATGCTGTTTCAGTCTACGCCTCGTGCAAAAACTCGTCAGCTCTCGACTAACTCCCTAGACGGTTAAATGACGTTACAACGCATACTTTTACAACACATACCTTTACAATGCATTTTTTACAACACAACATCCATTACAACGCATTCCATTACAACGCATGCCATTACAAAGAATTTTTAAAAACTACCTTTACAACGCATTCAATTACAACGCATACTACCTTTACAACGCATAACATTACAACGCATAACATTACATTGCATGTATGGTAAGTATTGGATAGTGTAGGGGTAAAAATTACTATTCTAACTCCAGGGGGTGCAACAGTAAGGTAAGTGTTGGATAGTGTAGGGCTAAACATTACTATTCTAACTCCAGGGGGTGCAACAGTAGGGTAAGTGTTGGATGGTAATGGTATGCATTGTAATGGTATGCGTTGTAATGACTGCGTTGTAATGACATGCGTTGTAATGGTATGAGTTGTAGTGTCACGCGTTGTAATGGCATGCGATGTAATGGATGTTGCGTTGTAAAAGTTTCGTTGTAATGGTAGTGCATTGTAAAAGTTGTGTTGTAAAGGTTGTTTCCCTCCCTAGACTGTCCCACAAAGGTTGTCACTCATGCCTGTCTGCAAGTCTAAGAATGCGTTCGTGTGCATTGACTCAAACCCAAGACACAAGTAAACCTTGTAGCTGCGACAGCTCCCATTTCCACCTAATAACTAATGTTCCTGCATTCGGTTGCTTAGCAAAGTTTGTGTGTGTCCTTCTCTACTCATATACCAACTGGAACGTGGGGGCAAGGTACTCCCAAAATCTGTAAAGTGATTCTCTGAAGCTTATGAGGCAAACACGCATGGTATAATGATCAAGGGGTGCTACCAATAGAAAAAGTACTACTACTACATATGGAGCCCTCAGTAAAATTCAGTGCCTATATGCAATTCTGCAGCAGCATTGTTTTCTGCAGATTTATGGATTTGAATTTACTGCATAATCCATTATCTGCTGCACAGATTTCAACAAAAAAATTGTTTCTAGCTCAAACAGATGGAAGGTTACTAAAATTGCAGCAACATGTATTGTAGCGCATTGCAAGGGTCCGTGCAAAGGTTGACTGATACATTTTCAGTTGCTTATTACTGTATTTGGATGTACTAATGAGGTGAAACATTTGCTCAGATAGCATTAACATGTGTATCAAGCATCTCCTTCATACAGACGCTTCAGTAAGAGTCAAGCTGGTGGACCTGGTTTCTGTGCGTCTCCTAGTCAGCACGGGCACCTCACAAGGTTGTCCCCTCTCTGCCCTCCTATTTTCATTAGAAATTGATCCCATGGCAGTCTGGGCCCGTCTTTGCTGAGGGAGTGGGGTATTCCGTTACAATACACAATTCATACCATCCCGCTGTATGTGGATGATGCCTTATTCTACCTTAAAGATTTGGTGGGGTGTCACTTTGGTATCGCCCATTTCCCGACAGAGTTTAGGACGAACAGTCTTTTATACCACTTCGCCAATCTTTCGGTGTTCCTTCCCAGGAGGTGTTTCCATGATCTGGATATGCTGCTTGGAGAACTTTTTTGGCGTAACTCTTGCTGCTCTATCAAACTGTAATTTCCACCCGATCGAGATGTTTCTGGGGCTCACTACTTCCAATACTATTTTTTAGCAGACAACTCCAATGGCTGAGCTGTTGTGTGGATGCCAGCTTTTGTCGAGGAAACAAGCGTTACGAAACCTCCCCTCAACCATGCTACAGTCCTGGGGCTATCCACCCAGGGCGTTTGCCGCAGTAGTAGTCTTTCCCATCTTTTGCAGGTAGCACTGATATGCCTGAAAAGAATTCTGAATATTTCTAAAGGCCTTCTTCCCTATTCACCTGCAATGTCTCTGCTGGATCTTCCCAAGCAGACGGAGCACTTGAACAGCAGGAACTACAATTCTGAAACCAAGCCGGGTTCCCCATTATGAAAAATCTGCTTCAAGATGGCCATTTCCTTCCATTTCCGGCTCTTGTGGACTAGTTTTATCTTCATGAGGGTCAGCTTGTAATTTATGTTTTTTTTATGCAAGCCCTCCGAACGACCCAGGATGTGGTAGTCTCTGAGCCTACTACCCATACTCTCAAGCATACCCTGCACACTGTGGGGAGTGGTTAAAGTGATCATGAGTTGGTTGGTTAGGGCGTTTAGTAACTCATACTCAGTATTCGTTGCAGGGCACCAGAGACACCTGGGAGATTTCGTAGAGTCTTCCAAAACAAAGAGTGGGAGAAAGCACTATAATATCCTCAGAACGTTTCTCGCACTATCTGATTAAAATATTAAAATTTTACCAACTACACATATCCTATCTTTCTCCCCTTAAATACAAATTTTCCTGGCACTTTGGACTCCTGTGCTTGATTTAGCCCCCAGCAGAGGACCTAAAGCACATGCTCTGGGCCTGTCCTGGTCTTCAACAGTATTGGGACATGGTGTCACAGAGTCCGAAGACTGTTACAGGTTTGCCATGGGAGGGTTCCTGGGAGGCTGGTGACTTGAGACTTTATAAACGACCAAAGAAAGCTAAAACAGCCGCCTGCTTCCTCGAACATGCCCTAATCCTTGTAAATATGTCCATTACAATGCACTAGAAAAGCCTGGTCTGCCCCCTCCGGTGGAGACTGGCATCCCTCCCTGAGATAATGGGCAGGGGTGAAAACTCTGGCCCTCCAAAAAGGAAGCTAAATGTAATGAGCTGCTGCAGAACCAGCTTCAGGGCAGTGCAACTGGTGCAGCCGCACTGTGCGCTGACCAGGGGAGCGGGCACTGACCTCAGGAAGGGGTGCTGTGTTTAGCAATAAATTATGATTTAAAAACGCCTGCAGCAGAATTCCTTGTGCGTTCAGTTTTCAGACAGAATTAAAAATATCAAGGTAACTCTTGTGATTAATGTTTCTGCTAGAGATCAGAGTTTTGTCTAGTGGCAGTTTTCACTTGCCATAAAGTAGCGCAGAGGGTTATCATGCCTGCTGCAAAGAACTCTTACTGTGCAGATCACAGATCTATATTTTATATGGATAGTTGAGTGGATGACTACTTTTGTCAAAGAGATCCTTTTATTACCGCAGTTCATAAGATACAACTCTGACTGTACGACCTGTCATCAAAGAGCTGCATGCAAACTGCATAAAATAGGTTAGGACGTTCTGTTTGTAGCCCCAGTCTTTCATGATCTATGCTTAATGTTGCTGAAAGGGTTGGTTTGGTTAAATATACCTTCTTATCAGGGCCGGACTGGGAACCGAAATCGGCCCTGGCAAAGTGCTCAGCCGGCCCCCCTCTACCCTGGGGGTGCGACCGCACTCTTTGCCAGGGCCGATTTTCGTCCGATTTTGTTACAGGGTCGTTTTTGCAGCTATGCTGCAAAAAACGGCCCTGTAACAAAAACGGCCCCCTGGGGCCCAAAACCGGCCCCCACTCATGCGGCCGACCGGGGGATTGCCTGGTGCCTGCAACGGCCAGTCCGGGCCTGCTTCTTATTAGTAAAGCCAGACTTTACCAGTGCTTTTAAACAAATGAAATGTATGTGAGAGAGTGCCTATGGAGGGATGATAGACACTTTTACCCGGTGGTCGTGAGCGAATCTGGGGAGATGGTCATGGGGGGAGGCGGGGTGCCAAAAATGATTGTCGCACCGGGCGTCAAGAGCTCTAAAGCCGGTCCTGATTCTGCTGTCAAGGCAGCCTGACTCACACAATGAGAGCGACTTATCGTCTTTAGTTCATCATCCCTCCACGGAATAGGTTTTCTCTTCTTGCCCTTTAACTCCCAACAATTTCTCTAGAATCTAGCAATATGCTGGCAGACAAACTCTGGACCTGATGCTCCAGCTCCCTTGTGGCCCAACCCTTCCTCCTGGGGTCCTCATATCCTACACAGTAAAGCTCTTGTGCCGAGATCTCCCTTCCCCCACCCAACTGATGACTATTTCATCAAATGCATCCACTACTCCTGATTCACATATCCTACAAAGCTCCTTTTTTTGTACTTGTTTTACTCTGCTTTACTAGACCCCTGTCAATATGACCCTTTGGATGTAAGCGTACATTCTGACTCCCACTCTATGTGGTACATAGGTTTTCGATGGCATCCATCAACTGTTCTATCTTGTTCAACTTTGTCCTTACTTACTCACAAATGGTTGTTGGGCATTCCTCAATTTGGTCATCCATGTACGTTTCAATGTATTACTTATGTTGTACCTGATCATTGTTAAAAACTAATAAAAATTGATTGAAAAAAAGAAAACGTGTAACAAGCAATGGCAAACCCATTAGGCCGTGCCTTAGAGAACTATTGGCTCTGCCAACGTCTTTTCTTCATCTGTACCACATCAAATCAAGAAGGAAAGATTTTTGTTTTATGGATAAAAAATAAACACAATGATGTGGCTGCTTGCCTATTTGTAGGCTTGTGCATGCTTTAAACAAGCATGCTCGCCTACAATATGACACAGCTGGCGGAGGGGTCATTGTGCTTTTTTCTTTAAATAACAATGGGGTCTGACAGCAATGTGTATGGGGCAATATGGAGAAGAACTGGGGGACAAAGAAACATACAAATGAGAGCAGCATGGGTTGGGGCACAGACGTTCACGGGCAAGAGAGGGCATCACAAGAGTGGGTGGGGTCAGAACCACACGGCTGAGAGAGCGATGCAGGGGGACACAACAACTCACAGGTGAGAGATGGGGTGGAGAACAAAAGCACACAGATAAAGGACAACAAGAAAGAGTGGTAGGGAAATGAAGATCATGAGGGAGACTACTTGTGAACACATGCACTCTCATGCTTCAACAAAAATAAATAAACATTGCTTAATGCATTAGTTTCACCTATGTGATTAATAATAGGCTGTTTTTTGTTGTAAATTGTAGCTGGCTGAATAGTTGTACAATCTAAGTTACAGAGAGTCTGTTAAAAACAATGTTATGAGTTTAGAGGAGTTCTGACAACTTTTGGGTCCGGTGCCACTGCACCTCCTGCATCATTCAAATCATGCCCCTCGTGTCATAAAGACAACTGCATTTGTGACTGCCTGTTTAGTGGTAAAATATAGCAATATTGGGTGTTTAGAGGAGTTGTGACAACTTTTGGCCCAGTACCACTGCACCTGCAGCACCATTTAAATCATGGCCCTAGTACCTGCTAGATTACTGCACTTGTGACTGTCTGTTTAGTAGTAAAATATAGCATTATTAGGTGTTTAGTGGGGTCCCTATAACTTTTGGCTCTGGTGCCACTGCACCTGCTGCACCATTTACATCAAGCTCCTTTTAAGTGCAAGATAACTGCAATTGTGACTTCCTGTTAAGTTGTAAAATATAGCAATATTAAATGTTTAAAGGAGTTCTGACAACGTTTGGACCCACTGCGTCTGCTGCACCATTCAAATAATGATCCTGTTGTCTGCAAGATAACAGCACTTGTGACTGCCTGTTTAGTAGAAAAATATAGCAATATTTGGTGTTTAGTGGAGCTATGATAACTGTTGGCCCCGTTGCCACTGCACCTGCTGCACCATTTAAATCAAGCGCCTATTAACAGCAAGGTAACTGCAATTGTGACTGCCTGTATAGTAGTAAAATATAGCAATATTGGGTGTTTAGAGGAGTTCTAACAACTTTTCGGGCTGGTGCCACTGCACCTCCTGCACCATTCAAATCATGGCCCTCGTGTCATCAAGACAATTGCATTTGTGACTGCCTGTTTAGTGGTAAAATATAGCAATACTGGGCGTTTAGAGGAGTTGTGACAACTTTTGGCCCGGTGCCACTGCACCTGCAGCACCATTTAAATCATGGCCCTAGTACCTGCTAGATTACTGCACTTGTGACTGTCTGTTTAGTAGTAAAATATAGCAATATTAGGTGTTTAGTGGGGTCCCTAGAACTTTTGGCTCTGGTGCCACTGCACCTGCTGCACCATATAAATCAAGCTCCTTTTAACTGCAAGATAACTGCAATTGTGACTTCCTGTTAAGTTGTAAAATATAGCAATATTAGATGTTTAAAGGAGTTCTGACAACTTTTGGACCCACTGCCACTGCGTCTGCTGCACCATTCAAATAATGATCCTGTTGTCTGCAAGATAACAGCACTTGTGACTGCCTGTTTAGTAGAAAGATATAGCAATATTTGGTATTTAGTGGAGCTATGATAACTTTTGGCCCCGTTGCCACTGAACCTGCTGCACCATTTAAATCAAGCGCCTATTAACAGCAAGGTAACTGCAATTGTGACTGCCTGTATAGTAGTAAAATATAGCAATATTAGGTGTTTTGAGGAATTCTGACAACTTTTCGGGCCGGTGCAACTGCATCTCCTGCACCATTCAAATCATGACCCTGTTGTCTACAAGGTAATTGCACTTGTGACTGCCTGTTTAGTTGTAAAATATAGCACTAATTGGTGTTTAGTAGGGTCCCAAAACTTATGGTTCCGGCGTCACTGCACCTGCTGCACTATTGAGATCATAACCCTAGTGCTGGCTAGATAAGTGCACTTGTGACTGCCTGTTTATTTGTAAAATATAGCAATTTTAGGTGTTTAGTGGGGTGCTTAGAGCTTTTGGTCCTGGTGTCACTGTATCTGCTGCGCCATTGAAATCATGACCCTGTTGTCTGCAAGGTAACTGCACTTCTGGCTGCCTGTTCAGTTTTAAATGTTAGCAATAATCTGGGTTTATTGGGGTCCCAGGAGCTTTTGGCGCCACTGCACCTTCTGCACCATTCAAACAAGTCCCTTTACACTGCAAGGTAACTGCAATTGTGTCTGCCTGTGTAATAGTCAAATATACCAATATTATGTGTTTAGAGGAGTTCTGACAAAATTTGAGACCGGTGCTTCGGTACCTGGTGCACCATTTAAATCATGATCCTGTTGTCTGCAAGGTAACTGCACTTGTGACTGCTTGTTTAGTAGTGAAATATAGCATAGCTCTAGTATATTAACCTAATTTTTAACACACAATGTTTATTACAACATTTAGAAAATCTATCTGATAATGCCTACAAAGTGCAAAGAAAGGTACTGAGGCACGAATACGAAATGTCACAAATGTTCTAAGGCTAAAGCATATACTTTAACCCCTTTGCTGTGGTGGCAATTCCGCCACAGCGCTAGGGGGCAGGGGGGGCCGCGCGGCGCTACCATGCTCGTGACGGAACCGCTCCGTCATGAGCCTCGGGCGCGCTGTGCTTGTAACGGAGCGGTTCCGTCACGGCCCCACCCGCTCAATAGAACGTGCTGCACAGGCGGGAAATCAGCGCCGCGCAGGCGCGCCGAGTGGGCCGTGACGGAACCGCTCCGTCACCAGCACAGCGCGACCGAGGCTGGTGACGGAGCGGTTCCGTCACCAGCATGGGAGGGGTTAAACAACTAAGTATTAAAAAGCAAGCATTCCATCATACTGTTAGAAGCTGCCTACCTTTTACGTGGGAATAGATCTTATCTTGACAGTGAACGGGTCTTAAACAGTGTAAACAGCTTCAGTAGAAGTATCGTGAATGCATGCAGTCAGGGGAAGTTTAAAAAAAGTTCCACACAAAAGCGAATGAACACAGTAATTCTGCTTTGGGAACTGATAAGGACCCCATTTTAAGATATATAAATACAAGAGATTTCACAAGCACAGCGCAAGAACTGTGAATGCAAAACCTAAAAGTAGCTTCCAAAACATGAGCAGTGGAAGGAACAAGGCCAAAGAGGCCAAAGATAAGAAGAGAAAGTGAAGACAGCACACAGTGACAAAAATTAGGCAAGAAAACAAGAGTGATGACGAAGTCAACTAATGATAAGCAATGGATGGGTTCCAAATCCACTGCAAATAAACAAAATGTCTCACAAATGGCAGCATATGTGCAGTCTCAGGTAAAACCTAAAAAAAAGCATGCAGAACACGGAAAGCTCAAGACCCCGACCAAGCGACCATGGCTGATTAAAGCCATCGAGCAGTTGTATGTTACTATGTACAAAAATCCAGATGCTAAGAAAGCAACTGCATCAGCCCTTGATTCAAAAGCCACATAACACACTGCAATGAGGCCATGACGCTTTTGTTTAACTGATTTAATCTGTGTTTCGCTCCCAGTCGCCTTTTACATTGCTTCAGCCTGTGAACTCCCGAGATAAGTTTACCATTATACCATCTTTACACTTGACAGCTGCATTATTTAACATTTTCTCGTACATTAACGACATTTATTTAAGGTGAATGACATACAATGTTTTAATCTATTGTATGACATTTTAATTGAAGCAATAGGTAAATCAATAAATAAAATAAAAAATAAAAATGACTGTTAGTCGTGTTATAATCATCCTTTTTAACTGAGATTGATTTAATGTTTCTTATCATCAACTGCGGTTTTCGCCAAAAACTAAAGTCTGCTAAAATCCTGACTTACCTATTCACAACATAGGAGGTGGATTATGCTGATACGACCACAGGATCGTATCAGCAAGGTTATCGCTGTTTTCCATGGAACATCGCTGAGACTTCCAAACTAAGTCTCCGGGGGGTCTGAATCAAGAGGAGGAATTCTCAGTCCACCTCAAAGAATAGTGTTTGTCATGTGCTAATGTTCCTCATGATTCTCCATTCCTTGTGTAACTTGTTTTCAGGTCTGTGCCCTTGTTTTTCATTAATTTGTAACATGCATTAACGTAACTTTATGACAGGTTACTTTTATCCTGTTTTTAATTCTTGTTCTTTCTATTTCTGTTCTTTTTCCAGGAGGAAAGGAAGGGGCCCAAGTCACCAACACTCACTTGTCAAGGGCGTCCTTCCCTTTCTTTTCTTCTTCTCCATGAGCACCAGGACGTTCCTGCACTCACCATAACCACTTATTCGTCATGGGTAACAATGCGTGTTGTGGACTTGTGTTTTTGTTGATATTTATCACAGAATACCGTTCCCTTTGTTTATTTCTGTCACCATGCCTCATTCACTGTGGCTTCAGTGACATCTCGGGCTCAACACAGTAATGTCAGGCACTTGCCAACACTGTCGTACTTAGACTCTTGTCCAGTGTATGTGGCCCCTCTCTGGGATTAGATCCCAAGTTGACACTTTGGGCTTCACTTGTGTCACTTTTTGCATAGCCTGATTTGAATCAAATCCCGCTATTGCAGTAGTCTTGCAAGTTATTTGAACATAACCGTACTGCGCAACCTCCGATACACTCATGCCGGATGTGTCGTGTACTCCAGGGTCGTCGGGTCTACGCTCTTGGTGATCATGTGATCTTCCTGGCGGATTCACAACACTAGGAACTCATGAATTGGTGTGTCCACTGCGTTAATTTCTATTTTAGAATCAATTGCAGTACATCACGATTATTGTGTACAAGTGGTTTCTTGTTTTTCAATTGGATACTATTTGTGTATTAATTTTCTTGCTGATTGTTTTACATGATGCAGTAAGTTTCAGTGTATGTGACAATCCATGAGCTGTGACAGTATTTGGAGGAACGATGTACTTACGTTATAACTTTTTGTCCAGCACGATGAAACAAGTCTCATTTCTTTGTTCACTAACCCGTGCCATATTTATTTGGTGTTTACAACATTCACGTGATCAAGCTATTTCTTTGGCGAAATGCATTGTGAATTAAACAACAGCGACACCATTCGAGTTGTTGTTCCTACTTTCCTGAGAGCGCGTTGATCTGTGGGAATTTGGGACATTAATTTGCCGGTTGACTCCGCCGGCGTGCGCGCCACTCTTCGAGGGTCCAGAAGGAGGTTGAAATGCACGAGCCGTAATAAATTTTGTTTTGGAAATACCACATTGGAGTGCGGACTCTTACTTGCATCATTGCGAGAATGTGTTTGAGATTTAAAGGGGTCCTGGACCCCCTGCCCGTGCTCCGACCCCGTAGAGTGGGTGAAGTCGGGTGATTTGTAGGACTACAGTGACACATGTGAAAATAAAAAAAATATATATATATATACACATATATATATATATATATATATATATATATATATATATATATATATATATATATATATATATATATATATATATATATATATATATAGAGAGAGAGAGAGAGAGAGAGAGAGAAATTGTGAGAAATTGGGTAGTCGGTTGACTGGGGTGTGAGTCCTGGTCAAGCAACTGCCATGAACCCTTGCAGGGTGAGAACAAAATGTGCCTAAATTATTCTGTGCTTAGCCCTGGGTAGCTTGGCACAAAAAGCAGTCAGGCTTAACTTAGAGGCAATATGTTAAATATTTATGCAGCACACAAACACTAATATCGTGAAGAAATATCCCAAGCCAATTTAGAAATATAGAGTCATTTTAATCAATTATTTGACACAAAAATGACAAAAATCCAATCAATAGAACTGGAGATGTGAATTTTTAAAGTTTGTAGTGAAAACAAGCACCTAAAAGATCAAAGCACCAACCACAGATAATTAGTCAAGCTATACTGGTCAGTCGAGAAAAATATGGTTGACTGCAATGGTGCACAGTTCGGATAAAAGAAGATGTATATTGTGTCCGGTCAGTGCGTACCTTCGGACTTAGATGAAATTCTGTGAAAAAGTGTTTCAGAAGGTAAAGTTCAGCAGGGCATGGTTGTAGGAGGTATTTGAATAGAGAGTGTCATTGTCGGATCACCTTGGGTCAAAGGTGTGGTGAAGATTTTTACATTCGAACTTAGTCGCTGAAATGGAAGTCGGAAATCTCCATCAGGTCAAGAGCTGTAGCCAAAGACAGTTCCACGAGATCGAATACCCCTTTGGCAAAGGACTGCTGAAAAAGGATTTGGTGCTGCGGAAAAGAATGTAGCGAGAGAAGCCGCAAAGTCATTCCAACTGTGTTGCACCACAGGTAAGCAGGTAGGTCCCAGTCTCCTCCTGGTTCTCAGAGCACTTGTGGGCCAACATTTATCTAAGTCCTCAGTTTTGGTGTTTGGCCATCTAGGCACCTTTAGAGCCACAACCAAGCATCCAGGACTGGTGGGACACCTTTTGTGGGTTCAGGGCTCACTAAGGCTGGGTCTAGGTGTGGGTTCAAGATGGTGGGAGCCTTTTTATGTCCCTGTGGCTCTGAACAGGAGGCCAGCAAACTAGCCCTTGGAGTAACTCTGGTAGTGCTGTGTGACGGGGAACAGCAGAGCTGGCCTTTGAGGGTTCGAGACTGGCTCCAGGCAGCACAGCTGTCTTTCCAGGTACAGCAGGAGTCTGTCAGAGTGCACAGCAGTTCACAGCAGCAGACAGTCATCTGAGAGTCCTTCTGCAGGTCCAATACTAAACTGAAGGTTGGGTCTGAAGGTCCTATTTTTATACCGTGGTGCACTTCTGGAAGGTGGGAGAAGCTTCTGGAATGGTTATTTGAAGTGCATGGAATTTTCTGACTGCCCTGGCTCGAAGCTCGCTGTAGTAACACTGCAGGGTTGTTAGGTCCATTGTGTGACGGCGTAGCACAGGTTATTCAGTTGTAAGTGGGGCTGTGATCAGGTCCGCATTCCCATCCTGCCTGAAGATGACCAATTGAGGAACACCTAATTCCTCTATCGTGTAACTGTCTAGGAGGAACTCACAAAGTTTAAGTGTCAGCTACAGCTATCATATGACCCAAGACAGGTTGCAGGTACAAAAGGCAGGAAATGCCAACTTTCAAAATCGTAGTGAAAATTCAACTTTATCATTAAAGCGTGTTTATCATTTCAATTTCATAGGTACCAAATATGACCTGCTCTCAATTGGAAATTAAGCTTAGTAAGTGTAATAGGGAATCCCCAATGTTATCTTATAGGAGGGGCAAGCCTTTCAGTAGTGAAAAGCTAATTTGGGAGTTTTCACTACCAGGACATGTAAAACCTCAAAGTACATGTCCCACCTTATAATTACACAACCCCTGCCCTATGGGCTATCTAGGGCCTACATTAGGGGTGAATTATATGTAATAAAAGGTGAGTTTAAGACTTGGAAAGGGGGTTTAAAAGCCACCTCGCCATGGCAGTTCAAAACGCCATTCAGGCTGCAACGGCAGGCCTGTGACATGTTTTAAAGTACTACTTAAGTGGGTGGAACAATAAGTGCTGCAGGCCCATGGTAGCATTAAATTTACACGCCCTATGCATATGGTATACCACCGTACAAGGGACCTACATTAAATATGCCAATTTGGAATAAGCTAATCAAATCATGTTTTAGGGAGACAAGCACTTTAACACTGGTTAGGAAGATGGCTTGAATGATAGCTCCTGCAGCTCACCAATCTTGCACGATGAGATAACAGCAAGTAAGAAAAAGATGAACAACCACAGCAAACAACTGTGCAAAGGCTACACAAGGGACAACATCAAAACTGTGAAAACTAAAGTAAGATCCTACTTAGAATGAGGCACCATAAAAGAAGCAGGCAGGAATGTATGACTCAACTCCTTCAATAACTGGCCTGCTAAGGGAAAGTTAAACAGCCAAGGCTGGTGGGTTAAACACGTAAAAAATGACACAGCAGCTAAATAGCCAGCATCAATGGTTTTCGTGGAGGGAGGCTACCTACCAAAAGCACATCTGTCACACCAGGAGGAAAAGCACAAGGGTAAAAATGATTCCTGTCAATATACATGCAAGAAGATGAGAAAGGTTTGAGTGCAGGGCTCGAGCCTCCACTTAAAAGAGCCATCTATAGTGCTTAATTTGTAAAACAATAAGTGCTCCCGTTAGGAGGCCATTGCAGCATGCCCCATACATTGCCCCTGCTATGTTGCCAATGATAGTCACAACAGAACTACTAACCATCACGCTCCTACAGGTGTGACAATTTGGACTATTATAATCCCTCAAAGCTATAAGAAAGGATTGAACCACTTAGGTTGGGGGTGACTACAGTTTGTACAGTGGGGCCTAATAAATTTGCCACTATTTTCCCGAGTCTGTGTTTAGTAATGACAGCGGGCAATATGATTCCACTACTAGCGGGTCTCTATTAGGTTTGCGGGACCAAGGGAAAGCTCCCGGCCTCCGCCATCGAGGCCAGGAGCATTCCATTAGTTTGAGCTGCCTCATAGACTTCAACAATCTGGGGGCCAGTTGTTTGGCAAATGTAGCACAGAATTTCACTGGCCCGCCGTCTGCACCAGGAGCCTTTCCCCACGCTATTTGCTGGATAGCTTCGAGTATCACTTCAAGGGTTAGTGGGGCCTTGAGGCTTGTAGTTTTGGGAGGTGTAGGCCATCAATGGTGTGCCCATTTTCCATACCTGAATTGGCATATAACATTCTATAGGTTTGGAAAGTTTGGTTGATTGATTCCTGGGTGTTTACTATGTCCCCCCTTAGGATCAGTAGCACCGTGATCAAAACACTGTGGACTTCCAAGTGGAGCAGCCAAGCAAGGAGCCTTACTGCTTTATCTCCTTCTGCTTGTTGACAGACCATGTATTTCCTGTAATCGTAGGTGCCTAACCTTGTGAAAGCTGATCTGTGGGCAAGTCTCGCATGGTACAACTGTTCAACAGAAATGGAATCTGGAACCTTGCATTTCTCTAGGGTGCATATCTTGCACTTAAGTGGCTGTAACTCCCTGCATGGTATGACTTTATTCCCATATACCGTTTTAATGGTAAGGATCCTTAAGACCACCTTGTTGGTATCCCATTCAAAAGGAACATATGATGATGTGCTATATTGTCCTAAAAGTAGGGTTTGACTTGGTCAGCGAAAAAGGAGCAGAATGATGTTTCTCATAGTGCCTACCTATACCGCTCTCAATATATCCTCCACCTCACCTCTCTGAATCATCTCAATCCTCTTTCTACTACTCTTTCCAATGCACTACCATATTTCTCACCCTATTCCTCTATCAATATATCCTCTACCTCCACTGTCTTATTCAGCCCAAACCCCATACCACTACTATGAACTCCAAAATAACCCTTTCTAGGCTCTTTCCTATTCTACCCCTCCTTGCATCATCTCATATCTCCTTTAATATTCAAACCACCAAAGCAAGCCTTTCTTTACCCTTCCCTATTACTCTTCCCCCTCCACCTCCCTTTTACTCATCCTAAGCTTCCTACTTCTATGAGCCCCAAAACAAACAAAAAAAGAACAATATTTCTAAATACCTACCTCTTCTATCCCTCCACTATCCTTTTCAATCCAAATAACAGACTGACATGTCCACCAATCAAATTCATTTCATATTTCACTATACTAATTCCCCACTAACCCTATATGGGTTCCGGAGTAGTGTGCTACCCGCTGTAAAAGCACTTCAACACCTCATTAGGGGTAGCAAGCGCTATTTAAATGCAAACCTTTTTCCCTTTTCTATCCATTTGCTATCCTTCTCAATCCAAATAACTCACTATCATATCCACCACTCAAATTACTTTCATATTTTACTATACTAATTTACCACTAATCCTTTATGGGTTGCAGAGTAGCGTGATACTTGCCCAAAAAAGCCCTTCAACGCGCCGTTGGGGGTAGTAAGCGCTATATTAATGCAATTACTATACAATACGCAGAAGATTCCATAAGGGGATGGCAGGGCGTCCCCTTATCCAGTCCAGAGTTAGTCTTCGAGGGTTGTGGTTGGAAAGTGTGGGACCCAGACATTTTATCCTCTCATTGTTGCCCTGGCCCCTGCATCACAGTTAAAGAGGTACATTCTGGTATGTAGGTTGCGTGAACCAGAGTAGTATGAGTAGTCCCTCATTTTGAGGAACAGCAGCCGCCAAGCACCAGAGACCCATGTGTGGGCTGCCCACTGTTGAAGATGTTTTGTTAAGGTGATAGAGTGGGCTCCCAACACAGAAGGGAGCGACTTATCCAGCACAATGGCAGGCCCACAGTTGTACTACCCACTCAAATATATTGGTGAGAAGTAAGGATGTGAGCATATCAAAGTTGGTAGGTTGGTTCTTATTAAGGGCATAGAGTCCCACCAGCAATTGCAGTGTTCCATCCAGAAGTCCCTCCCGCACCATATATATGCCCATAGAGTCTACCGTAGTGTGTTGAACAGAATAAGGGCCATCCATATTGGAACCCCCGAGAGTGCTTTGAGTATATTGTACCCACAAATATGCTTCTCCACCTCTTACAAATCCCCAGAAATTCGCACAAAAAGCGGTGGATCTCCTGCAAACATATAATATATATGTTGCAGTACCTTAGATACTGGTGGATTCATACCTTACACATTCCATGTCAACATATGCTAGCACCGTAAGTTATTTCTTACACTGGCTGGCATAATGTATGTATCAATAAAGCATTCTCCAAAAGTCCCAATGCCATGCATGCGGAGTGAGCATCCCTGTTGTCATCGATTGAACAAGAAGTATAAAAACATAGCCAAACCGTGAACAATACCCCAACTTCCCATCCCAGTCCAATGGACACAAGGCCAATAGCACTATGGTGCACTTAGCTGTAATCTCCCACCGGTGTCGGGGCAAGTTCAATGGTTCCAGATGAACGGTAGGGATAAGAATAAGTGGAACTCTCCTCACCGTACAACAAGTCACCCACCCAACAAACATCTAACACTGGTTGTGTGGAAGCAACAGAAATGCATGAAGTATATAGCTGGCGGCAAAGTGTGTGCTGCCCATAGCCACACAGGGTGGTAGTGAGATGTCATGTCATGGGCAGCCAGTCTAGATCACTCCTTCCACCGTCATCGGTGTCAGCTCTCGCCCCCCTTAACAGTCTATCAGTCATTTTAAGGTCAGCTTTGGTGGGTACTTGCTTGTCTGCCTCCACACACACCAGGTCCAGTGAGGTGAGGGTCGATGTAATGTATTTCTTCTCATCTGCTACTATTTAAGCTGTTAAAGCCACATGCTCCTTGGTCGGTCTAGTTCTCGATCTCCTGTTGGAATGACGTATACCATGAGCCACTGCCCATCCTTCAGTGTCCCCCCTGTGTTTGGTTGAGGTTATATGGCATTTGCCCTCGAGTCATCAGGCTTCCTACAGTGCAACACAGAACAGGTTGTCTCTCTTGTGCATGATCTTAAGTTTGGCAGAAATTTGCAGGTCATAATGAATCTTAACTTGTCTCAAATACCTTTTTACTTTTCTAAAAGTAGCTCTTTTCTTTTGAACCTCTAAGGTATAATCCCAAAAGATCTTGACCTTCTTGTTCTCAATGAGCCAGGCGCTGGCGTAACGAAAAGTGAGGGGGCCTCCCTGCATGGTACTTAGAGGGGCCCCCTTCAGGAGCTCTCCTGCAACAGTGCAGTGCCGAGGGGGCCCCTTGGAGCTAGAGGCCGCCCCGCACCGCGGGGGCTGCGTGGACCCGTGTTACGCCCCTGGCGCCAGGGTCCTTTCGAATGTGTCACCCGAAACTCAGTCCCAGTAGTTAAATAATGTGCTATTGAGGTCTTATTCTGGTGGTGAAGGTCTGTTCGGTACCTTGTGGGCATGTTCCAGGGAGAAGTTCAAGTGCGAGAACGCTTCACTGACTGAGGGTCTCAGTGCGGCTAATGTGGATTTGCTTTCTGTCATGCACTCCTTAAGTTTCTTATGGTTGGCACGTAGGAGACCAATGACTTTCACGAAGTAGGAGACCTATGACTATCACAAAGTAATCAAGTTTGAGCTCCTGATATGATTTAATATTGAATATAGCTTTCAGGATTTCATAACATTTCCCAGAGTGTTCCATGAGTGTCTGTTCCACTCGTGAGGCAAGGGAATGCACCAGCTCTGTTTTCTCCTCATGTCCCCGTCTCAGGGCCGGTCCTAGAACTTCAGGGGCCCCAGGCGAGAGGGAAGATGTCAGACCCCTCTAATTTGCATGTATCATCACAGGAAGTGACATCACAGAAAGTGACATCGCAGGATTATTGATTTTATTTGGCATCACTTCACTTAAGAGACTTAAGAGACTTAGGGCCAGATGTAGGAAGCCTAATACCGGTCAGCAACGGACGAAATTACCGAATTTCGGCCATTACTGACCGGTATTAGTACCACCTTAGGATGACATTAATACTTAATAAGTTGTTTTAACGTAAATCCTCTCACCAGTATCCCATACGCACATGGTAAGACTCGTAGGACAATATTTTTTGTGTGTGGGCTCTCTACTCGCTACAATTATGTTAAGTGCAAAAACACAACACATATATTACAAAAATACAAGACACCATTGCAAACAAATAAAGATTGTACATACATTTAAAAAAATACTTAGAACCATCGAAACCACTACTAAATCATACATTGACCTAAAGGTATGCTGCAGATTCAAGGGGTTTTCAAATCAATGTTTTTGATTTGGTGTTGGAACTGTAGGAAGTGGCAGAGGCCATCTTTAGTGCTGGTTGAGCCCTGTGAGACAATATTTATAGATGCCCCCCAATGACTCCCTCTGCCACAGATTCCCTCAACAGTGCCCCTCAAGCCTCCGTAACCACATTCTCGCTCAGATGCATTTAATTTGATCTACAGCGCCACTGATACCAGTGTAGGGTGTCACACCACTTTATATCACACACATTACACAGAGACAATCAATCACACCTATGTAAAACACTGTAAAGGCAATGTTAGATAAGACAAAGGACTACAAGGTGTAGGAGTCACATGACAATCATACTAGTAGGCAGTATAATGTAACAGTGATTGGTCTGGAGAAACACAAACTATGAATTTAGAACGTAATATCACGGTATTATTATTATTATTATTATTAAAACTTATATAGCGCACAGCTACCCTAGGGCATCCCGGCGCTTTGAACAGTGCATCAACCGTGAGACCATGAGATAGTAGGATCGACTCACACGGGAAACAAATGTGTTTTCAGACCCCTGCGGAAGCGCAGGGTGCAGGTCTCAGCCCGAAGTTTTAGGGGCAGAGAGTTCCAGAGCGTTGCTGTGTGCACAGAGAATCGTCTCCCGCCCGTGCGT
The DNA here is from genome assembly GCF_964261635.1 of Lissotriton helveticus. Classification (NCBI taxonomy): domain Eukaryota; kingdom Metazoa; phylum Chordata; class Amphibia; order Caudata; family Salamandridae; genus Lissotriton; species Lissotriton helveticus. The sequence continues at coordinate 1,576,218,930 of NC_136068.1, read as the reverse complement.
GATCTTTTTACTCTCGGGACATGGAGCAAACACCTCTGGTCAGACCTCAGCGCTCTGTTAGCTTTGTAAGGCACCACCAAATTCCTCAGGATAGGAGGTCCGCTGCCCTGAAGAGTTTTGTGTGCGATGGATAGTGCGGTAGGGGGTTCTTTTAAAAAAACAGAATTGATTTCTATCCAAATGAACCCTTTTTCCAACATTAGGATAATCAAAGACTGGGGAAATAACCATAATGCTCTAATTTATACCTTGCCGTTTGCATGCAGCTCTAAGATGACACTTAATAGCTCACTGTTCTAGGTTAAGATTTTTGACTTCTAAACTGCAAGTAACAAAAGGATCTCATTGACAAAAGCAGTAACCCACTGACCTATTTACATTATGTGCACTTTGTGATCTGCATGGTACATGTTCTTTGCAGCAAGCACATTAACCCTCTGTGCTTACTTTTCAGGAGTCAAAACTTCCACTTGAATATTTATCAATGGAGTTATCATGACATTTTTATTGTTGCTGAAAATTGCTGGAGGCCAGGAAGGAGGCAGAAAGTGCTTTTACAAACATAATATACTTGCAGACATGACGTCCCCACCCAAAGTCAGGGTAACTTCAGCATGGATTGTGGTGGACAGACCTTCAAGGTTAACCCACACTTGCCACTGCTATGGTCCACCTGCTGGTGCTAAGAGACCAGGGCTTCTATGGTCTAGTGGGCCTTCAAACGTCTAGCACAAGAATGTGCTCCCTCAAGAGAGTGGTCTGGGAGACTAGTCATGACTGCTGAACCTGGTTCCCCAGCCCCATGTTTGTCAGCTCTGACGATAATGTCACATCCTCTCCCCCACTGAGTACCATACTGCCCCACTGAGAGAAACTTGCACTGCCTTCAACTACAACCCAATTGTGCCTCGCTATAAACACCTGGATGTGACACAATTCAAAAGTACGATTAATTAAGAGTAATACGCTGCCTTAAAATAAAAGTAACAACATCTTGCATAGGGAATGCAAGATTAAGTAACACATGTGAAATGTAGGAAGGAACAACATGGTTACCTTAACGCTTTTGCATTTATTATTCAGAAATCAGTGAGTGCTTTTGCCTGAAAAGTTAAGGACATGACTACAGGGCCCAGAAGGGACCCATTTCAATGTCCATTACTTATAGACTTGCATATCATAAACAGTATGGTTTAAAAAAGACTACATCCATGAACACAGAGCAGTAGTACGCATTTTATTTTCCAATCCACCCATCAACCAGGTATTGCAGTACCTCTAGGAATAGTGCACTTCCCCACCCTGGGAAAACAATGTTGTTCAAAGAAAGAAGAGAAAATAAAAGTAGCCCTTTATTGGCAAACTCTGTAAAGTAGCACTAAGGTGTTTTGGGTGTGAATAAAAGCAATCTGGCCACTTTGCGAACCAGATTAGCTACCCTTTCCTCTAGGAAGGGTCTAAACCTGTAAACTCTCCAAAGTGCATATCTCGCTTGTTTACAAATGGTTCATTCAAATTCTTAATGTTCAAATACATTTATTTCATTTGGTAATTCTTTGTAGATATTCAATATTATTCAATCCCACTTCAGGATCATATTGTATACATCATTCCAAAAATACGTAGAGGTTTTGTGTATGTTCTGTTAATACTTCACGGGAAACATCGTTTACAACGCGGTGTTTACACCGCACGACCTTTACCACGCAGCCATTACAATGCAAGTCATTACTACGACTTGCGCTGGATGGCGCTCTTGGTTAAGGAATAGTTTGATTTTCTATTCCAACACCTTCCCTACTGTTACGTGGGCTGGAGTTGGAATAGAAAATTTAATTAATCCTCAATCCAGTGCCCTCCAACGCAAGTCGTTGTAACGATTTGCGTTGTGAAAACCGCGTTGTAAAGTACCGTAATTAAAAAGATCGCATTGTACTGACATACATCCATACTTCACAGAATATAACTTAGCGTCAATGCATTTCGGGACCAGCCCTTCGCCAGGGGATTTTCCCTAGAAGATAAATGATGTGTATGTAAATTCAAGAACAAATCCAGAATGCGAAGTGTATTTAGTCCTAATATGGTGGGTTATCTACATGACCAGCGGAAGTGGAAAACATAAATGTATTTAACTGTGCTAGGTGTTAGTGTTACTGTGAGGTGAAAAAAGGTTCAGACAACAGCTTCATATGTAATGATTATGAAGGGAAAACGGTCTGTTCGGATGAAATTAATGGTGGGCACTTGCTGTGTAAGTACTCATGCAACCTATAGTGCTTTCAATGGATTCAATAAAGATTATTGTTATTAAACAAAAACGTTACGATTCATTAGTTTGTGATCATGATGTTAATACCGTTAACCCAACGAAAGAAGCCGTTCTGGTGAAATTGTTCCAATGTACACATGCTGGCGTAAATCTTTACGGCGTGAACACTACCGAAGTCGAGTTGCTCATCATTTCTGTTAGTTCAATAACGAAAGGTGAAAAACTAGTTAGTACCTGTGAAGTTCCGTAGTGTGACGCGAAGTAGATGTCTTTCTACCCAAAATGTGAAAAAGGAAAAATGCCTCGGATCTTAAAGGCGCGTGACCGGGAAACTAACCTTCGACTTAGCGCAGTGAATGGTGCGTTGGCCACGTTACTAGGGACGCTGTTGGGTTGTGTATACGTCACATTAATGGAAAAAGAAAAAGTACTATGAACGAAAGAAAAATTGTGTATGTAATCGAATATGCTAGTTTATGAAGGGGTGTGACATTTTTGAAGTTTGTGGATGTAGGTGCCTGAAATACATAACATCAGCATCTTAATATTTGAAAAATGGAAACTGTGGAAAAGATTAAATTGTGGAAACAATAAGTGTTATATAAACACATGTAAAAAAATGGAAACAATAGTTAGTCCTTTAATGGACCTGTTGCAGGTTTACAAATAACAGTTAAATTCAAGTCTTTCATTTATCCCTTTTTGGTGTGTAGAGTTCAGTCTGTCAATCCAATAAAGTTCATGTTGGAGTAAAAATAAATTATTATGTTGGCCTTCTTTTTCAATCACTTGTTCCAGTATCATGTACCGAAGTTGGCTGGTATTATGGTTCTTTTCTGCAAAGTGTGTCGCCACCGTAGATTTCAAATTCTTGTTTCTTATGTTGCTTTTCTGCTCTGTGAAGCGAATTTTCATTTTCCGTTCTGTCTTGCCTACATATGGTAGGCCACATGGGCATTTTAGGAGGTACATGATGAAGCTGGTATCACATGTAGCATTAACTTTCAATTTAATTGGAGTTCCCTGTGTAGGATGAGTAAGTGTGGTGCCTCGAATAACGCTGTTGCAGTTCCCAGAGTAATGACAAGGAATTGTCCCTTTGTATATTTGGTCTGTTGGTTTTGGAATTTCACACAGTGTTTGTTTTAGATTTTTGGTGCGTTGATAGGCAAAAATTGGGAGTGCTTGGGAAATGCCCTTAAAATCATTTTGCCATTGTAATAGTGGCCAATATTTCATGATAGTGTGTTTAGTTTTTGAACTTTCAGTGGAAAATTTGGATACAAATACTGGTTGTTCTGCTTTGGTGTTAGTTGATATTTTAGGCGTTAGTAACTGTGTCCTTTCCTTGGTGTCCACTCTTTTTTCTGCTTCCTGTATAATTGAAAGTGGGTATGCTCGTTGTAGAAATTTTTCTTTGATCTTTTCACTGTTTCTTTTGTAAATAGCATCTGTGGATGATATGCGTTTTATTCTGAGTAGTTGCGAGTAAGGGTGATGCCTCTTTAAACTCATTTGATGAAAACTGTACAAATTTAAATAATTGTTGCGATCTGTCTGTTTAGTGTACATTGAGGTGACTAGTGTGTTGTTTTCTAATTGAATTTCCACGTCTAGCAAGGCTATATTTTTCTTTGCTTGTAGTGTGGGTAAATTGGATTCTTTTGTCTATGCGGTTAAGCTTATCTAGTGCTTCTAGCAGTAATATTGCCTCTCCTTTCCAAATTTAAAAAATGTCATCTATATAGCTGTAGTATGTTAACAAATGTTCTTGCCAAGTGGTAGTAGACAGAATGTGATCCAGTTTGAAACAATGCATAACGAGATACGCATATGCTGGCGCTGCACAGTTGCCCATTGCAACTCCAGACAACTGTGCAAAAAAATCTGTTGCTCCAGGTAAAGTAACTGTGATGTAATGAAAATTGCATGAGTTCCATCAGAAATAATTGTAGTTGAATATCTTTGCCACTGTTCACTAAGAATGATTCCATTGCCTGTAATCCCAGGTCATGAGGGATAGATGTGTATAAAGAATTCACGTCCACTGTGCATAAAATGACTTTGTTTGATCTTCTATTGTAATCTCGTTAAGTTTTCTTAGGAAGTCCGTGGTGTCTTGCAGATATGTTGTAATTTTTTGGACACTTGGTTGCAGGTGGCGGTCTATATATCTACCTATGGATTCAAGGACGGAATTTCTTGTATTGACAATAGACCTAAATGGCGGTTTCTTTAGATTGATTTTTGTGGATTTTTGGAACCATTTGTAGATTGGGTGTGCTCGGGTTTTCTTTAATTAAACATTTCTCATCCCGTTCCGTTATGGTGCCCAAGTTTACAGCATGTTCTATTACGTCTTTAACACTCTGCTGTATTCTTTTGTTGGATTACTATTTATTTCCATATATAAAGAATTGTCAGTGACATGTGGTTCTACGTTGTTGTGGTAGTATTCAGTATCTAGAATTACTAATGCTCCTTTTTTGTCTGCCTTGCAGCATGTAATATACTTGTTAGCTGCTATTCGGGAGATGGCGTTTCTTTCTTGGATTGTCAAATTGGTTTTCTGTTTCTCTTTGTTTTTAAATATGTCATGTATTTCTTTTAGAACCATGGTATCAAAAGTATCAAGGGTTTTATAGCTCACAGGAGCCATAAATGAACTTACAGGTGTTAAATCCATAAGAGTTCATTCATCTTCTCTTGGTTGCGTATCCACCACATTACTGAAGAAATGTTTCAGTCTTAATGACCTCATAAATTTGAATGTACTTATTTGAGTCTCAAATTCGTTTGATTCATAGGTCGAAACATATGACATTCCTTTTTGCAGAGTCTTCATTTGTACAGAGGATAATTCTGTTTTTGATATGTTTATCACTAGGTTTTGTGACTCCTGGTTGATTTGGCTATGGGTATCCCATTGCCTTTTGCGCTAGGCCCTACGGGTTCTACGATGGTATCTGGACCCCTCCCTAAAAAAGGCACATTTCCAGTGTTTTCTGTATTGGAAGTGGAAGATCTGTTTTCTGAAGGACCGTGTGTTGGTGGTCTCGTTTCATATCCTTTTTGTTGGGAGTCCTCTGAGGAAGACGTATCTCCTTCTGTCGATCAGTTATTAAAAGTGCGTTGTTGGAGGAGGAGCCTAGCCTGCAAACATGATGGCCGCCTAAACCCTCGGCTCCGCTGCTCCGCTTGTCTTCCCTCCGTACCGTTGCTCATCCTGTACTTTATCCGGTCTTCTCGATACGGTATCGGATTCGGGAAGTGATGCTGATTCCAGCGGTGTGCCCCCCGATGTGCTCCCTGCGACAGGACTGATTGAACGTCCCTGTTTCCTTTCCGGTGTTAATGGCGGCGACCGGGTCTTTGTTCTCGGAGCCGGCTGGCTGCGACCGCCACAACAGCGGCCACTGACGGCAGAGCGGAGTCGACCGGCGGATAGCGGCTGCCGCTTAGAGTTTTCCGCAGCAGCGCGCTTTCATTCCTTTTCACCTCCACACTTGCTCGAACTCGCAGCTGCCAGTGCTACATTTGTATCCTTACCCCTGGCCGACTTTGGGTGCCTTTCAGTCTCCGGAGCTGTGAAGGTGGCCATTTTGAACCGAGCGCTCGGCGACTATACCTGGTGGCCTGACCAACTACTGAGGGTGCTTAAGACTGCCGACATCGCACAATGTCCGTGTGCCGAGTCGGTATGGAATGTGCTGCCCATGTCCCCGTGACCTGGCTGTGCTTGTCGGGGCGCCCATGGGACGACGGACTGCTGGAAGGGGATGCCGGCGTACGGACTCGAGGACTGCCCCTAGTCGTCGAGCCCTGTGTGCAAGGAGCTTCATCATCCTCATCTCCGGAGGTGCCCCTTAAGATCGCCGAGATTCTGGGCACCCTGGTTGCCTTACGAGCTGCTTGGTGTGGTCATGCCCGGGACCTGGGGGACCGATTAGATGCCATTTTGTCCACGCTATCCTTAACTGGCCGAGCTGGAGATCGCGTGCAGAGCGCTTCGCCACACCCTGGGCCCGATTACGGTGAGCTGTCTATCCAGAGGTGCATGGAGACGCTGGGGGTGCGAGAGCTGGATACCGCTGCGACTCTATCTGCTACAGCGGTGGGGATATGCGAGACTCCTGGACTGGCGTAGCTGCTGGGGAGTCGCCTTTGGGCGCCATGTCCTGCAACTTCTTCGGGATCTGCTGGCGATTCTTCTTATTGTGTCCTGGGCGCACTGCTTCTACTTCAACTGTTTAACTTTGGAGGACTGCTATTGCGCACCGCCCTTCTTTGTACACCGGTGGCCCGCATGGCTTTGTGTTGGACAGTTCTTTGTGGACGGCGCCCTGTCCTGCCGTGGTCCTTGCAGCTGTTTACCTCATTCTGGGGGGCTGTTTTATTGTTGCTTCTCGTTGGCACACTGGATCGTCAGGGACAAGGTTGAAAATGATTTTCATTTTTGCTTACTGTTGTTTGCTTTGCTGGGACTGTGATGGGTAAACGGGGGAGCTGGATGTTGGTTATGCTTCAAATTTGGGGTCGGGGGTAGGGCGGCCGAGAATATCCTGACGGGCTGTTTAGGACACATAAATTTGGCCCTCCTCCGGTTTTATATGTATACTTTTTCTTCCTTTCTCTTCTTTCTTTATTTCGGGTACTCTTTATTGGGCGACAGGCACGCTGCTAGGGGGGGGTAGGCCGTAGCCTCTGCATGTGTGCTGGGTGGGGGGTAGGGGGGGGGGGCTTTGTTTTGTCCGTTTTAGTTCCTATGGGCCTCATTTTTTCTTTCTTTATTCTCCAATTCCTTTCCTTTTTCCTTTTTCCTTGGGTCAATGGTGTGGGTCGGGGAGGGGTGGGTAGCGATCGGCACACGACATGCTAGGCGATTATCAATCCTTTTCAGATATCACTGTGCCGCCATTTTGCTTCTGTTTTAATGCTCGCTGGATTTCTTTGATGGACGTCGCCCACCTTTGTTTTAAATGTATAGTGAGAACTTTGATCCTTTCTAACGTTTACTATTTACATATGTTTTATGAACATTATAAAATTAAACCTTAATTTCTCCTGCTTCTCGGTAGTGTAAATGTTTCCATGTAACCTAGGTTGCCTGTATTTGGATTTAAGTTGCTACTGAGTTGCCATATTGCTCGCTACGGTGCTCCGAATGATGTCGAGGCCGGCCGGATGGTTGTAGGCCCGTAATTGTTTATGATTCTGTGCAATAAAGGTTTTAAAAAAAAAAAAAAAAAAAAAAAAGTGCGTTGTTGTCTTCTTGTGGCATGTATTTCGGCCCAATTATAGACCTCTTCCAATTTATAATCCACTGTATCCCGTTTGAATTTGCGAAGTTTCCTTTCATTTATCTCTCTAGTATATTTCTCTAATTGTATATTGATGTCTTTGAGTGTTTTTTTTGCCATTTGTCATTGGGTAGTTTTTCGCTTAGTTCTTGTTTGAGTTGTAAAACTTCTTTTTCCAATTTTTCTAGTAATTTCTATAGTTCTTCGACTATTAATAAAATTAAGTGTAGTGAACATTTATTTAAAATACCATACCAGCGTTCAGTGAAGCGCACGTTGTTCTTACATAGTGATGATTTTAATGGTATTCTTAAGCCCCTGGGGATCCTTTGAACTTTATGGTATCTTATTAAAGTGCTTGCATGGAGACGTTGGTTAATCTCTCTTTTAGCTGTGAAGAGTAATTGTCTGATGTTTGATTGAACTGCTCCAGAGCTTGTAGAAACGCATTCAGGTTCTTGAATTAGGGAATAGTTCCGACTAGTGTCATCTAAAGAAAAGCTGAAGGTTTCTGCTTTGTTGCCTATAAGATATGCTATATCTTGGTATGACATGTCAAAAACGTGGGTGCGTTCGACTTTGGACAGAGGAAATGTTTATATGTGGTATTTGGGAGTTCTGTCACACTTTTTCTTTGTATTTACATCAATTCTTCAGATTCAATAAAGTAATTGATAATGTTTGGGTCTGCAGGAGGTCGCCTCCTGTCCTTTAGGTGAAAAGTAGTATGAACAAGATTAGCTACCCTTTCATCTGGGAAGGGTCTAAACCTGTAGACACTCCAAAGCGCATATGTCACTTTTTAACAAATGGTTCATTCAAATTCTTAATGTTCAAATAAATGTATTTAATTTGGTAATCCTTTGTAGATATTCAACATTATTCAATCCCACTTCAGGATCATATTGTATACATAATTCCAAAAATACGTAGAGATTTTGTGTATGTTCTGTTAATACTTCACAGAATATAACTTAGCCCCAATGCATTTCGGGACCAGCCCTTCGTCAGGGGGTGTGCCCTAGAAGATAAACGATGTGTATGTAAATCCAAGAACAAATCCTGAATGCGAATGGTATTTAGTCCTAACATAGTGGGTTATTATCTACACGACCAGCGGTAGTGGAAAACATAAATGTATTTAACTGTGCTAGGTGTAAGTGTTACCTTGAGGTGAAAAAAAGTTCAGACAACAGCTTCATATGTAATGATTTTGAAGTGAAAACGGACTACTCGGATGAAATTAATTGTGGGCATTTGGTGCATAAGTACTCATGCAACCTATAGTGCTTTCAATGGATTCTATAAAGATTATTGTTATTAAACAGAAACCTTACGATTCAATAATTTGTGATCATGATGTTAATATCGTTAACCCAACGAAAGAAGCCATTCTGGTGAAATTGTTCCAATATGCACATGCCGGCCTAAATCTTTACGGCATGAACCACTCTGTCTTGTTTTATATAGTTATTTTTCAAATTTTTAAACTTTTATTTCTCTCTGTCCTGAGGCTGCACTTTGCAATAGAACAATGTCCCAAAAAGATATTTCCAGCAAAATGTTTTTCTTTTTTGGTCAATTTCATGGAGGACCAAATAAATGAAAGGAGGGGCAAGAGGGAGTAATGGCTACAAGGTCCAGGGAAGGGGGCCCCCACACCTAGACCTTACAGCAGGCTCCCGTGTCCGGTTGGTCCTGGAAACAAAGGGGACTTCTGTCACTTAACAACAAAATACCAAAGAGCGCCTAGAATGGCCGGTACTTAACAGAGGCACTGCCTTGCCCCTGACTCTGAGCCAACATAATTGCTGGCCCAGCTGCTGTACCAGCCCCATTCTGTTTACACCTACCCCCCAACCTTGCACCCCCAGGAATGCCACCACGCTTGGGTCAACTGTGAAAGTGTGACCTTTCACAGTGAAGTGTTTTTCAGCTGAGCGCGAGGCCCTGGGCAGCTGCCCACAGTGCCCATGCCTAGCGCCAGCCCTGATTCTAGGGCAGAATCTGATAAGCGTGGCTCAAATCCACCTGAGTGACTTACCACACTCACCTATAGTTACCTAATAATAAGTCAGCCGGACAGTGGAGAAGAATAAACAAGCAATTTTATTAGGCCACAAACTCCCATATGAGAGGGCCCTGTCTGACCTCACTCTCTAAGGGTGTGCCGAGAGGACTGACTCATATCATCACAGTAACACATTATAATACAAAAAGGCAGAGTAAAACACGCCCATACTGGAAAAGTACTGGACCCCGGAGAGGATAAACAATGGCCTCATACAAGAGGCATCTGCACCTGGAATTGCAACATTCTCTCTTCTGACTCCAAGGACACGGAGCCAGGCCTTAGCATCTCCAGCACATGAGAACAGAGTGATAAGGGGTTTCGCTAGTAGTTTCAGTCACAGTGAGCTGAGAGACAAAACTGCTGACATGTGGAATATTCCTATTCCTACGGGAGGGGGATGAGCAAGTGCAACTCGCACGCAAAGAGAAATGCTTCAAAAATGGTGGCACACAGGCCAAGCTAAGAAAACTGAAATAATGTCACACGCATAAATGAATAACTAATAGAAGAATATAAACGTAAATGCATAAATGAATATATCAGTAGTTAGACACATTCTGCTAACTCATAAGCATAATGTATGCAGTGGGCGGGGCATGGAGAAATGAAACCTATCAGACCCTCCTTTTAGCAGACTGTGGCTAACTTTATTAACTAAAAGGAGAGCCTTTACATCAAATTCTAAGGGCCAGGACACTATACTGATCAAAAATATCATCATCAATAAGCATTAGCCAGTGAATTTCATGAAGTTCAACAGCATTGGAAACAGGATGTAGTCTTGTTGGCCTTCTGGAAACTCGTATATTGCTGGCACACATGGAGCAACAAGGGGGAAGGCAATAAACACAGAGGCAGCAAGTCAGTAATACACCTACATTTCCTACAACCCAGTCGGGGAGTCAGGAAATCAGGCTGTTGAAAGAATTTCACCCTACCAATCAAAGTGTACCAGCCCACGCAGCTATTCACAGGTGTCAAGGGAAGTGCCAGTAACCTGTCCTTCTTATATGCAGCGGAAAGGAGTAACCCACAGACCCAGCAATCTGTCACCTTACACAGCATGGTCATGGTCACAGAAGTAGTGCAGCATGCTATAGGGCAGGAAATGCAGAGGCAACAAGTAAAAGAACAACCCCTGCAATACCTACTAGGACAATAATTATTCTCTGGGTGTGAAGCACCCTCCTTTTTGACTAATCTAAATACATCACACTTTAAGTTATGAGCAGGAATTAATGCAAATAAGATCAAACTGTCATCATCAAGGAAAACACCCTATTGAATCCAATACTGAGGGCTCACTTGCATTATCAGCTAGGACCTATATCTAACATCCTTGGAGTAAATATTTTATCAGGCTGAGAAATGTGTTTTACTAAACCACTCAAAGTATACTAACCCTCACAGCTACTTCCATAGGGCAAGAATACAAGCAACAATTTTCCACCCCTGTGTGTGTGTATGAAGGCAATGACCCACACACCCAATAATTGTTTTGCTGTTCTATGAATAACATGTGTCAGGTGCAACATTTGAATACTACATCATCCTAATGAACTTCCCAGTGCTCCTCTTCGTGTGGATCTAGAGTACCAATGATATTATCAGGTGGCGTTGAAATACTCATGAAGGTATGTGTCAAGCAACAAGAAACTAATTCTCTAAAGAGAAATATGAAAGCAACAGTAAGGATACAAACAAACTCAATATTAAATTTGTAGACCATGAGAACCAAAATGATCAGGGACATCTGGACAAGGAGCCGCAGGGGCTGCTCCTCCATGGGAATAGGAACATTCAAAACACAAATTTTCCTAGCTAAAATGTCCAAATTAAACTAAAGGAAACAATCTGCAATACAGCCAGCCAGAGGGGGGTCTTCTCCCTGTGTCCATCTGAGCCTCACAGGTAAGCTCGTATTATCCATCAAAAATTCAAAAATCATCTGCGTGGAGCTGCACTTGCTAGCAACTCAAATGGAAAACAATCTTGGCCAATGATGCAAAGTCTTTCTTGCAGAATTTTAGCAACCACCAATCCAGGTAGTGCCCTCTACAAATTCTGTCCAGTGTCTCGCTCAGTACACCAGATATGAATCTAACAGATACTAAGAGCACTGTATCTGTACCCTAAGACTAAAGTCTCTCCCTATCTCCTACTTTTCTTCTCCTGGTGTACCGCTCTTCTGTCGAGGCCATAGATTGTATAAAGTGTGAGCAGGTACCTTAGCAGACAAAACTGTAGATTCCAAAATAGATGGGGAACAGGGAAACCTGAAGCATAACCACTGGAGAACTGGCGGCAGCCTTTTGCACAGACAGAACTGCCCCTCTCAAGTATTTCTGAGAAACGAACCACTGGGGAACTGGCGCAAAAGCGAAGAGTGAGTCCTCCATCTCGGTCAGGCCTGCCCTTTTCTTACCCAGGAATCACACACCTACAGCAGCTTCAGTGGTACCTTGGCTCCAAGCTAAACTTCCATTGGTATCTTCTGACGACGGGACTTGACTTGCACTTGAAGTTGGATCCGATGCTTGGGTCCCCTCTGGCTCGGGCTGTGTGACTCATTTCTATTGATGGACAGAACAAAGATCTTTAGACAAGGCATATGAATAAAATTCAAATTCAAAGAAACCAAATGAGGTCTAGTCTGTGCTTTCATATTTCTTTACCCATGTCAATTTGAAGGTGAACACATTGTACCTATCAATAAATTTGTGCACTGACATTAGGTAATACATTACATATCTGACTTTTCGCTGTATTACCTGTAGATGGACGTATGCATTTATTGAATTCTAAGAGAAGAGAAAAAAAATAAAACAAAACAGACATGTTGTATTCCCCCATTTGCACTTGAGAAACAGCAAAAAGGGAAGTTCAAACCGCTCTTCCTATAGCGAGTACACAGCGTCTACTTTATGAACCTTCACTGTTGTGCAAAACTTCAAACACTTCTAATATTCTTTTTCTTTACTCAAAACAACTATATTTTTGCTCATGACCATGCTCACATATTACTAATTTCTACAAATCTTTCATTTCTAAAAATATTTGTGCTGAGGATCACACAAGCATCTTTTCACCTTTTTCACTATTTAGACCATGTAACATTTTATTTAGGGGAAAACCTGTTCACCAGCTCTAATAGGGAATATCAGCTGAACTTTACCGGCTAACTGATAAGAGACTTGTACAACTTTACTTAGTGCTGCACAATAATGGTGTTGTTACCTAGGAATGTGACACAAAGGTACCGACCTATTATTCCCTTCAAAGGTCAAATAAGGAAACACTAGTCAGGAGGCAACTCAAGACCTGGCTGTTCGAGCAGTAGCGGACCCCTTCCCCCCAAGCGCCTTGGGACCCTCCTGGGTGAGTAGCGCGCTATACAAGTGTTATGATTGATTGACTAATTGGGCTGTTCCCTTCCTTTCATCCCTATCCAATTAAAATAATTCTCTAATAAAAAAAAAAACTCTCAGTTTACCCAACACTTGTAGAACAAAACTACCCACGTCTAATTCCCCTTTTAGATCAAACCAGGACAGGAGGGAGCAATACACATGTTACCTAGTTTTAATGTATATGAGAGCTAGCGGGGAGCTAGCCTCCTACCCCATTTTGACAGAAGGGAATCTGAAAAATATTTCACTTCGGTCAATACCATCAACCACTGGGTGTAGCCCTGAGCATAAACAAAATTCTAGGGGATACATAGCACTTTTGAGAGGGCTAGAACATCTTTTAGCACATGTAGAAATGTCATTGCCATAAAATGATATGTGTGCCTATTAATATCAACGTATCTGAGGAAGAGTAGTAAGGAAAAGGGAATGGAACTGGGACACAGCTGAAGTTCCCCATAACTAGGCACTATGCGACATTCATTAGGGAAACGGCGCAAAAGGAAAATCTATAAATGAACAAAAATTACTTAGGTAATGGTCAAGTGTGTGACACAACACCATGAGTACACCGTAGAACTCTCGTATTTTCCCTCCATACCCCTTTTAACCAAATAGACATACACTGCTGAAGTGTTGTCTGTGAAATTTAGGGACCAGAACAAATTCCCCATAGAGGAGCTTGTTCTAGTATCAATAATAGAATTATCCAAACAATACAATACAGAGACATACAGAAAATAAAAACAAGCATACCAAGGCAGCAGGTATACTTGCTGTGTTAAGCACAGATAGCATAGAAAATTCACTGTAATGCATGCAAATGAGCTGTGACACACAACACGATGCCATGCATTTCATGTACAGTGAGCCTGTGGCCCAAAACCCAGCGTGCTGGCCTACTTAATTTATCAAGCTTAAGATCGATCAGCATACCATCCACGCAGAACAGAGCAAGCAATGCACAATAAGCCAAAGAAAACATAAAACACAGAATAGCACAAAGGCCACAAAAAGAAAACACAATATTAGTTACTCAAAGGACTATTTTTTTTTCTCATGCATATACTCGCATCATGCGGTGTCAGTGCACACTTAATCTGTCTAGCACAAAGCTGCATCAATACTCACCGTAACACACAGATAAAAAAAATATTTCCCATTGCACTGAAACGAAACAAATCAAAACACACACAAAAGAAACAACAACACAGAAAATATTGGACAAAAAGCAACCACTCAGTAAAAATACCTTTCACAAATACTTACCGTAAAACCTATGCTTGGAGCTCATTCACACCAGTTCACCGTTCACTTTCCATTCTGAAAACCCTGTCTGCTGTCTCACATAAGAACCATTTCTAACCTCTTTAACCGTCAGCCAAGAATATAAAACATTTAGCAGCATTGAAAATCACATGACAATCTGGTAATGGCATTTAATGCAGCATCAAAAGGGAAAAATATATATAAATTTACATTCACATTATTCACTTGTCATAAGCCAGGAATTTCCATATTTGCGTAAAAATGTTATTCTTGTTACTAAAATACCAAATGTTTCTGCATAGTCATCTGTCGCTGTGTAAATGAGCCCTCTTATAACCAATGCCATTTCTTAACTTTAAACAAAAGGGCGCCATATTCTCACCTCCAGAACATACTGAATACTCCAGTGCACACTAGCAGACATTTGCACACTCAGCGGGTGGGGCACTGGACCCACTGCAATGGTGCCCCATGGGAAAACTGCATACAAATACTGTAATGTAAATGTAAATGTAAATGTGCTGGACTTGTAAAGCGCACAGCTGCCCATGAGCGTCCCGGCGCTTGCTTAGGGAACCCGTCCTGGTATTCCCCTGTGAGAAACCCCGGCAGGGTGTCCACAAGGTGAAAGCCAGGCATCCCGCTGCGAGGGGCCGTAGTGGAGATTAAGCAAGCTATTGCCCAGAGTCGCAGAGTGTGACCCCGTGAGTTGAGTAGGCACCAGAGCGAGAATTGTCAAGTCTGTGGAATTTTGAGCCCGAGACCCGCCGAGGCGGGGAATCAAACCCTGGTCCACGGTCGATCTCAGCTTCCAGGTCTGCCGCCTCTAACCACTGAGCCACGCTTCTCCACATTGCGTTACACACATATAGACATTACACACATATATACCTTCCCACCAGGCCGCTCCTATGAGCAACACAATCAATATTTTTACTTGCCCTCGCATCATCAGTACTCTCCACTGGTATCCACTAGCAGAGACACTAATCAGTATGCCAATCAGGGACCCCCCAACTCAATTATTATTGAAATAGAAAAAATGTTATACTAGGACATTGTCCAACAGTGAAACAAAAATTAACACCAAAAATGGACACAACAGACAACCAATAAATCTCTTTTTACTGTTTGCCATTAAACTGCACACAAATTAATCACTTACTGAATACCATTCAAACAATAGGAGTAACACTTCACTAACATATTTAGTAAATTAATTTTTCCCAAAACAATCCTTCTTTTCTCAGGCTAGGTCATGTTAAAGTGTAATTCTCTATGTCCAAATGGAATAACCTGTTGAAAGTTATTCATAATTTTGTTCCTGATTCTAAATCACATGTGTTCTGAACAACTGCATTATACTTCAGTCTAAACCCTCATAATTATGCAGACTCGCTGATGCTGGCTCCAGCTGTGTATCTCTGCTTTCTGTGCCAGGAGCAGAGTCTCCTAGCCCCCCCCCATAATCTTCTGCCTGCACTCCTCTCTCACTCTCTCGGTGCTTCTGCGAACCCATTGGAATGTGGTTATCACACAAGGTCACATCTACTGTGCTGTGTTACCAGCATCTATATTTTCATTGTACATAATCTTCCCAGCTCTGCCCACACTCTCTACCCTTCACTCAACCCTTCCAGAACCTAATAATATTCCCACACTGGTATTCTAAATTGTGGGCTGAAACACATTCATTCGACAAGTCATGTTTAAAACTAACTAAATAACTGCATTTCACTTTCACCGTCTGCTAAGAATTCTGGGCTGCTAGCCAGCCTTCCGCCTCCCCTGGCATTCACCACCAAGGTCAAATCTGCCTCGCGCTCGGGTCTGGCGCTGACAAAGCCAATAAGCCTTCCTAACTCTTTGTAACATTCAATAATTTAACACTATTTCGGCAAATACATTTCTCATTCTATTTTTTTTTGTTTTTCACTTTACACTCTTCCCACATGCTATTAATATACATTCTAATTACTGGTAATCAAATCCCTTTTACTCCATCTTCTACTGTTCACAAATTGAGGGAATGGAAGAAACCAAATTCTTTTCCCATAGAGCACAGCCCTGCATACACTTTTAAACTACACGAAAAACACACTGATAGTCAGGCACACCCATCTCAGATAGCTCACAAGGACCAGACAATCTAACTTATGCAACAAGACGCACTCACTTCATGCAAACAAACATTTACACAACCAAAAGACAGCCCACAGACTGCTCTCAACCCAAACCAATTATAACAAAATAAAACATGTTACATGAAATACATACCCCATCCTCTTAATCACTGCTCACATTGGCTCACTGAGCCACTAAAAGCAACTTTAAGTGTACACATTTTGTCTTCTTTTAAAACTAAAATTTCCTCTTTCTGCCACAACCTTAGGGAATCAAACATGCTCTGACAGCAGTGCCTAGCAAACAATCTCTCTTGCAAGTGATCTATCTTAACTGCATCAGAAATATTAAACAAAATCAAGGGTCTTCTACAGGAGCGGGTTGGCTCTTGGCCAATCTGACATCAGTTGAACTGCAGCAACACCTAAAACATTGCAACTTAGTGAAACACGGCATCTTGCACACTCAATCAAACACCACCAAACTCACTCAATCAGATACCGCCAAAGAACCCACACATCTCCTGGCACAAAAGAACCAAACAACTATCTCCACACAACCACACACGCACTTCCTATGCATTGAGTCCCTGCCAAACACGTGTTACCATAATGGGACAAGGCCCGTCGACCAAGTCCTGGGGAACCTGGACCCTACCGCAGACCGAACAGTACACTAACTGTTCAGAGGTTGGAGGACACATCCGCCACCCGGGTGGCACCGCAGACCATTGCGCACTTTACCCCGGAAGATCTGGGACTCTTCCCTCAAACCACTCACACCAGGGGTTTGGGTCCTTTCCCAGTATTTAACCGTGGTGAGCCAACTCCAGTCTCAGTACCACCCGGTCAGATGCTCTAAAACAGACATCCACCCAATACCCTCATCACCAATAGTCTGTCAGAGCGCCACTTGCACTCTGAGTTCCCCGGAGCACACTAGCCCCAGGAGCACACCGGCTCCTCCAATCACCAGAGACACACCGGTCTCAGAGACACACCGGTCTCATGGAGCATCCCAGCTCCCTCAATCAACAGTCGGACCACTCACCTTCTGCTCGCAGAACCGACCTCCACCGTTCTCCACTGCCGGCTGCTGGGACCAACACGGTCAGCTCCAAGGTTCCGCCTTCTAGACTCCGGCGTAGGATCATGGACCGGGACCTCTCGATCAGCAGGGTGGGGCAGCGCTGCGAGAACCAAGCTCGGCATCAAAGTGGGTACCCAGACCCACCGTGCCGACCAGGGGGTCTCCGGCCTTCTGCTACCCACTTACGGGTGAGAAAGGTCCTAATCGCGGAGTCCCATCTGGGTCGCCATCTGATAAGCGTGGCTCAAATCCACCTGAGTGACTTACCACACTCACCTATAGTTACCTAATAATAAGTTAGCCGGACAGTGGAGAAGAATAAACAAGCAATTTTATTAGGCCACAAACTCCCATATGAGAGGGCCCTGTCTGACCTCACTCTCTAAGAGTGTGCCGAGAGGACTGACTCATATCATCACAGAAACACATTATAATACAAAAAGGCAGAGTAAAACACGCCCATACTGGAAAAGTACTGGACCCCGGAGAGGATAAACAATGGCCTCATACAAGAGGCATCTGCACCTGGAATTGCAACATTCTCTCTTCTGACTCCAAGGACACGGAGCCAGGCCTTAGCATCTCCAGCACATGAGAACAGAGTGATAAGGGGTTTCGCTAGTAGTTTCAGTCACAGTGAGCTGAGAGACAAAACTGCTGACATGTGGAATATTCCTATTCCTACGGGAGGGGGATGAGCAAGTGCAACTCGCACGCAAAGAGAAATGCTTCAAAAATGGTGGCACACAGGCCAAGCTAAGAAAACTGAAATAATGTCACACGCATAAATGAATAAGTAATAGAAGAATATAAACGTAAATGCATAAATGAATATATCAGTAGTTAGACACATTCTGCTAACTCATAAGCATAATGTATGCAGTGGGCGGGGCATGGAGAAATGAAACCTATCAAATCAACAGGACTTTTTGCATGAAGTCTGTGCAGAGGGTCACTCGTGGAAACGCAGTTGGGAGAGTGTGCGTGTTACCAGTTCTTACGACTCAGTCCGATGAAGGGACTCGTGGGTTAGAAACAGGTTTGCACTCTTTCCGGAAGGAAGTGTAACTGTCAATAATCACCCATAACCAGAAGAACATAACTAGAGCTTCAGATCAAAAGTAACCTGAAACCAATGACACTTTAGGATGGGAGCTGGGTGGAAGTGGGCTCGCACCTACTGCCTTTTGCATTCGGACTGGAGATTTCAAATGCAGTAGTCCTGAAACAAAGCCCATAATGACCACTGCGCATGTTCAACAGTGGTTACGGCGGTCACTTGGGCAGGGCTAAAAATCTGAAGAGGCATAACTTAACATGCCTTGTCAAATGCTGTGACTGCAAAACGGAGCAACGATGTTCGCAGCCAATGGCAAGCCTAGGAGCGGGCAGGAGCCATTGATGTAGATGCACAAAGTCTCGGTTTGAGACAGCGCATGCACTCCATCTTAGAGCCAAACCTAAAAAGAAAAGGGCAACAAAGGGACGCCAAAGGAACGGGCCAGATATAAAATAAAAATGTTAACACTCACCCTGCAAGTGACACCTATTTTATAAGCGGCCGAATCTCGTAGTGGGAGGCGGAGGCTTCTTTGCCCAGCTGACTCATGATGCACACCAACAGAGGAAGAGGCAGTAGTAAAGATAGAAGATGGACACCGTGGGGGAAATATATCTGGAGTCAAAGCATTGAGTGGAAAGTTAAAATGTGCACATTTTTGTTTTCATTTCCATAAATGCTCGGTTTTCAGTGCAGCCCTCGGGTGCAAATTTGTGGATCGGATCCACTAATCACGCCAATCTGCGAAACCACTCCAATGTAAAAGCAGGCAATATGTGCAGGAAAGATATAAAGTGTACTTTATACTGTTTCATATAAGATCCCCATAATGTATGCATGGAATAGCAGCCTCCTACCTTATTAATTTATAATTGTTAAAAACTGGCACTAAGGGATAGAGAATGAGTGATCAGGAGTAAATCCATAGATGTGCACAGTCTGCAGGAGCGCCACCAGGTGATTCCCTTCAGGATGTTCGTGCCCGGCCTGGCTCCATTTGCAGCCGCTCCACTCTCCAAGCAGCCCCTGCGCCCTACACCCTCCAGGTGCCTTTTGCGAAACATTGCTGCCAGAAATCCTGGCCTGAATTGCTGGCACTTTATAACTTTCTTGACGGTCGAATGCAGATACACACGGGAAGTAATTAACATGCATTTCAAATTTTATAGGTCTCATATTTTGAAAAGTTAGAGGACTTAGGGCCCGATGTAGGTCGGTCGGTAACGGCCGAAAATCGGTATTTTCGGCCGTTACCGATCGGAATAGAGACAACGGGATGTAGGAGGCCGAAATCCAGCGAAATCGGCGATTTTATCGATTCGGAAAGTCACCGAGTCGGTAGGATTCCGAATCAGAAAAAAGTAGGAATCGCAAAAAATCTCCGATTCGGTAGAATACCTAATCGGAGATTTTTCCGATTCCTACTTTTTTTCGATTCGGAATCCTACCGACTCGGTGACTTTCCGAATCGGTAAAATCGCCGATTTGGTATTAATTCCGATTCGGTGAAAATCCGATTCGATGCGAAAAGCTTAAGATTGAGATGTAGGTAAGCACTGAAATACCGATTTTGCTTCAAATTCGGTATTTCAGAGTCGGAAATTACCATGGATTGGAATCAGGTGGTAACCAGGTGCAACCTATAAAAAAGGACCCAAAATGCAGTTCTACTTGCAACATGGCAGCTTTCTATGTCATAGCAAGACGGCTACGGCTACAGCAGGAAGGAGAGAGGGAATGGCTGAGACAGGAGCAGGTCTACAGGCAGAGGGTGACCCTGTGCATGCTGACAGATCCAGAGATCCTACAGAGGTACAGGCTGGAGGCAGACACCATCAGAGACCTCATCAGGGACCTCCAACCCCTGTTGCAGCACCCCACCCCAAGGGCACACGCAATCCCTGTGCAGGTGCAGGTGCTATGCTGCCTACACCTGCTGGCGTCTGGCAGCTATCAAAGTGTAGTTGCTGTGGCAGGAGGGGTGACCCAGAGCAGCCTGTCAAGGTTCTTCCACAAGTTCCTTGATGCCATGATCCAGAGGATGGACCACTACATTTCCTTCCCTTCCACCCATGCAGAACTGGCACAGACAAAAGCTGAATTCTATCAGATGGCAAGATTCCCCCACATCATTGGCTGCATAGATGGCACACACATACCGATTTGCCCCCCTGCTGACACGGAATACGTATACCGCAATCGCAAGTCACGGCACACCATAAATGTGCAAGTGATATGCAATGCCAAGTGTGTGATCACTGACCTGGTTGCAAAGTTTCCGGGGAGTAGCCACGACTCCTATATCTTCCAGAGTAGCGGTATTTATGCACGGCTGATGGCAGGGGAATTTGGCGAAGGATACCTCCTAGGTAAGACACAGTGTCAGACCCCCATAACCAAAATTGCAGTGTGAAGTACATGTATGCATGTGAGTAATGTTACCCCTTCTCCTTCTAGGCGACAGTGCATATGCCCTACGCTCGTTCATTCTCACCCCTTACCTCAACCCCTCAACAC
The DNA here is from genome assembly GCF_964261635.1 of Lissotriton helveticus. Lineage (NCBI taxonomy): Eukaryota > Metazoa > Chordata > Amphibia > Caudata > Salamandridae > Lissotriton > Lissotriton helveticus. Next base: position 1,576,197,815 of record NC_136068.1, on the reverse strand, counting down.
CCAGCCAAAGGAGGTAAAACCGTGCCCACAAAAGCACGAGGAACGTAGTGGAAAGGACCTTTGGCATCTGGAAGAGCAGGTTCAGATGTCTGCACAAGAGCGGAGGTGCAAGGCAATATACCCCCATCACCTGCTGCAAGATTATTGCTGTCTGTGCAATGTTGCACAACCTTGCAGTCAGGAAAGGCACTGAGGTAGAGTTATCCGACTACGAGGACCCTGACGATGACAATGCTGTGCCACTACCACTACCTGCTGGAGTCTCTGCACCAACTGACGGCAGATACAGGCGTCAGGAGATCACAGACAACTATTTCTGAGTGAGTACAGATGCACAAACAGGTCAATGTATGTTTTCAGAAATTAAATTTAATAATGTTGCATCAACGTTACTGCACTGATGTGCAACAAAAGAAAAGTTAAACAAGAAGGGGTAGGAATGTCCAATGTCCGGGTTGCCTCACCCGCAGTGGCAGTCTTATTTTTTGCTGCGCTTAGCAGGCCCACTAGGATGAGCCTCACCCCCTTCTGAATGCCCTGCAGCCTCAGCTGAGCGCCTGCTGCTCCGGCGTGGCTCTGACGCAGCGCTGGCCGGGCTGCTGCGGCTGCTGCTGTCCCCAGCCTCGCCCAGGACGGGATTCACTACGGTGTTGGAGATGAGTAGTGTCTCCATGGCGGTTGTAATACGGCCCATGCCCCTAGTGACCTCGGACATGTTCTGTGTGAGGCTGGCCTCCATGTTTGCCCCACGTTGGCATAGCTGGGCAGTCGCAGCAGCAAGGCGGTTGAGTGACCTGTTCTGCACTCGTGCATCCCTGCGACGACTCACCTCATGGTCATCCAACCTGTTGCAGAGCTGGGTGATGGCAGTGGTCATTCGGCCAATTGATGTCGCTATTTCCTTGTTGCTGTCAACGAAGGTCTTGAAGCCCTGTGTCATTTCACCCATCTGCAGGTTGTGCAGGCGCAACTGGCGATGGCAGGCCAGGATGGATTTCGCCTGCATCCTCTGTATCGTGACCATGCTGGTCTCCAGCCCTGCGAAGACGCTGCCTCCCGGTGCTGGTATTGGGCTGCTGGTTGCACGTGGCCTACGTGGATTCCTGCTGCCCTGCTGTGTGTGCTCTGGTGACGCTGGTGTCACGGGGTCTTGTGCAGGAGCCTGAGCCGCTGCCCCCTCCATGATGACTAATGGAGCTACAATTCTCCTCCGGGCCGGGGAAGTGGCAGGTGCAGGGTGGCTCTGTGGTGGTGTGTTCTCCGGGGAGAATAGCAATGAGGGCGACTGAGACTGAGACAGTCGGGGGGAGTGTGGAGTTGTGAGGGAATGTCCAGTGTCCTCCTCATTTGCCAGGGCACAGCTGTTGTCCTCCTCCTCCTGTGCTGCTGCACTGGTGCTTGCCACCGCCGCACTGGCTGTTGGTGCTGGAGCTGGTGCTGGAGCTGATGCTGCTCCCCCGCCTGATGGTGCCCCTAGGTATAAAGAAGCATTTGTCAAGTGGTTGCTAATGTGTTCCAGTCACTACTATTAAAGCATTGCACATCTCATTACAAACACGTTGATGCTGTATTACTGTTATTTATCTTATGCTTGTGCTGTGGCATTTTTGGTAACTTTTGCAGAGTACATTTAGGAAGATGCATTGCTCATGTCTGTTGCTAGCAGTACTGGCCTGGGGTTTGGCTGTGCATTGGGTCTGTAGGGGAGGTGTCTGGTATGGTGTGTCAAGTTGCGCATGCTTCTTACCTGTAGCTGTAGCTCGGAATGAGCTATCCAGGTCCCCAATTCCCACGACACTGGCCCTCTCGATGGTGGTCGCCACTAGTTCCTCCAGCTGAGTGAGGGGTGGCGCACGGTTTGTTCCTCCTCCAGTGAGTCCAGCCTGCTTGTGCAGGTCGGCCAGTTTGCGCTTGGTCACGCCACGGATGTCATAAAACCTCTTCTTGAGGTCGTCTAGGCTCCTGTGGGTGACACCAACTGCATTCACTTTCTCCCCGATGTCGATCCACAGCCTCCTCTTGGTGCTCTCCGGAACAGTGAGGGACAGCCTTCCATATAGCTGGGTGTGCACCCTCACCACCTCCTCCACCAAAGTTTGCAGCTCCATGGTGCTGAATTTTGGATTGCGCTTACGCGCTGCCTTCTGGCTCTCTGTGCTGGTATCCATGTCTCACAGGGATCCTGCTCACAATGCTGTGTTTGCTCAGCTCAGGCAGCTTTCCAGAAAGTTCTGATGAGTTGCACCTGCCTGGGTTGCCACTCCCTGTGGGGGAGGGTGCTTACAGCTCATTGGCTGATGTCTTCAGTGTCACTCAACCTGCTCGGCAAAACGGCATTTTCCGATTCGGTATTTACCGATTCGGTATTTTCCGAATATGTTCGGTAAATACCGATTCGGAATGTATAATGCCTTCCTATTGGCCTTTCGGCCCATGGGCCGTATTTATATTTCCGATTCGGCGTTTACCGAATCGGTTGGTTCCGCATTTTTTTATTACCGATTCGGACGTGTCCGACTCGGCCTATACCGAATCGGTACTTGCCGATTCGGTACGTACCGACTCTCGATACCGGATGCTACCGATTCGGTATTTTTCCGATGTTTTTTTCCTACATATCATTTTCCGATTTTGAAATACCGATTCGGTACGGATCGGTATTTTAAAATCGGTAAATGCGTTTTACCTACATCGGGCCCTTAATGTCTCGAATTATGGAGGCCTTTGGTAAAGTGAAAACAACAGGGAGATACCCCAAAAGTGATCACTTAAGGGACAGGGTAAGAAACGGAAAAATTACAAAGATATCCCTGTCAGTATTAAAATAAGATAAAATAGAAGGGCTGACTGTTGTGTCCTAGACCAAGTGCTACTCTAATAGGTCAATGTTTTCCTCAGAAAACCAATCCTCATACTATTATTATGAAACATTTATTGTGTGAAAAAAACTACGTATGACAAAAATTCAAAAGGTTATATACAACTCAAAGAAGGAAATGAATTAAAACACATGTTTAATAAATTTAAAATACAGCAATAAAATCCATCATATTCTCACACAGGATCATAACATCCTTCCTCCCAAGTTGGGTTACAATCTAATCTCAACTATTTAAAAAGTCGACGCAGCGTTTCGGTGATCTCTTCAATGATTCCACCTTCCTCAGGACCAAAAATAGTTTCAGCGGATCTAAGTTTAAAAAACAATTTTTTATCAGTTTTTTACACACAGAAGATTACGCATTAAGTTTCATCAGCATTTTGACTACAAAGGTACTGTTCTATCTTATCTCTGTATTCTATTCATTAGTACCTTAACATAAACGTTATTAGTTAAGCTTATTGTTTTTGAAAAACTTTTTGCCACTTGGTCCAACAGTTCATTGCTAAACGCCCTGACATCTACTTCTACAAACTCATGACTTTATTCCATTAAAGTACTAGAAAATACTTCTATTCTTTAAATTAGTCACACGGGTAACATTCTGTGTTGATTATATACATGATATTCTATTGAATGAAAAATATCACTCGGGTTTGTCCAATCTGGAACGTAATTATCTATCTATTAATTCGGTCACAGATGCCTCTTGGATATCAACATGCCTGCTTATAGACATACCTTACAGTTTTAGTGCAACAACTTCAAATGTATCAAGTCGGGACAATGCATTGCTTCCCCCGACATTCAATTCCCAATGGCTTAATCAATTGGCCTAAAAACAAAGTGCATATTTTAGTTTGTATTCTTTTTGTTCTTCATGTTTTATCAAAGATACAGAGATTTACATTCTTTACCTGAATATTGGCAACATATACGCCAAAATCATTTATTTGGAATTCCGCAGGAGCCACTGCTTTGGTATATCAATAAGGATGATTAAAAAGGCCACTGTGGACAGTTCTTGGTGTTGTCTATATGCAAAAAACAAACATAGGAAGGGAGCCTTATTATTTGGCCAACCCATCTGTTATTAGTCTCATATATATTGCGCTAGTTAGAGGGGTAGTACGCTTACCTCGACAGACAATGCGTTGTGGACAGGATTCTTGTATTAAATTTAAAACGGACCGGTGTTTTTCAATTCACCATAAGTCCTTTTTATTGTTCATCCCTTCCTCGCAGCCTGTATAACAATTGAAACCAAGAGTCGTTCATCTCTCCAATATTATGCATATTTTTAAAAACTAGCAAATACGTGCACTAGTAAATATTTATAATTAGAGGAAAACTAGGCAGCCATATTGGTTATATCATTTTAAAATCAAGGTGCCTAACCGTGAATTCCTCGACTTGTTACTACCGCGTTATTATCTAAGTCTTGTTTCGGTCATCTTCACAGTCTACGATAGTGAATATGTAAACTGTCTATATATAATCACTTTAGTACGATTAACATTTTTATAAAAAAATTTAAAAAAAACAACTAGGTTATTAACCAGTATTTTGACCTCTTGACAACTGGATGTTTTAGGCACAAAGCGAAAAACGCTGAAATCTTTTTTCTATAAGGACATTTTTAAGAAAATCGGGTCGCAAGAAAACCTAGAAGGATAGGAGCTTTTGACATATTGCCGATCTATCTCTTACCGTAGCAAGTAGGCTTTCGTCCTTACTGCTCCCGCGGGCTCACCAAAATGAATGTTTGGGCCTCGTGGGTGAGTCCTACATTTATGTCTGTTGTTAATGGAGAGTGGCCTACCGGGACGAAAATCAGTGTCGTAGGCATAAATAACGGACTGTCAAAACGTATCGAATGACGTAAAGTTTTGACTGCACACGTTATGTTGGATATAAAAACAATTAGGATTTATCAATTTTCAACAGTTGGTGATACATAATTTATTCAAATTAATAAATAACCCAAAATCCAATAACCGGAACATTTATCGGAATATTATCTGAAATCCCTCTAATTACCCACACGGCGCAAGAGAACCATGGGGTGTACAGAGCATTCATGTTGTGATAATGTCTGTTGGTAGTTAATAGTCCATGGTGGTTGAAATTACTCGTGGCTATACTAACAAATCATTTTAATGTCGCGGCCATCTTGTAGGGGAGTAGACTATATTATAGATAAATTTGTCCATTTGACTATGTTCCAAATAGTACCAAGTTAGTAATTTATATTTTTTAACTCATGCGCGTAAATTATAAGGGATCCAAAATTATTCTTAAATACTCCTGCTATTATGAGTGGTAAAATGGGAAGAAAGGATGTTATAGTAACCTTTCCCATTCCTCTTTGTTGTTCAAACCATTTTTATAGGTATTAAAGCGTGACATAAATAATTGTTCGCGTTTTTTCCTCTTTATATTTATGTCTCCGCCTCGTGCATTAGAATGAATAATAATCTCTAATCTCTAAAATTGGATTAGAGATTATTCATTCTAATACACAAGGCGGAGACATAAATATAAAGAGGAAAACACGCGAACAATTATTTATGTCACGCTTTAATACCTATAAAAATGGTTTGAACAACAAAGAGGAATGGGAAAGGTTACTATAACATCCATTCTTCCCATTTTACCTCTCATAATAGCAGGAGTATTTAAGAATAATTTTGGATCCCTCATAATTTACGCGCATGAGTTAAAAAATATAAATTACTAACTTGGTACTATTTGGAACATAGTCAAATGGGCAAATTTATCTATCATATAGTCTACTCCCCTACAAGATAGCCGCGACATTAAAATGATTTGTTAGTATAGCCACGAGTAATTTCAACCACCATGGACTATTAACTACCAACAGACATTATCACAACGTGAATGCTCTGTACACCCCATGGTTCTCTTGCACGGTGTGGGTAATTAGAGGGATTTCAGATAATATTCCGATAAATGTTCCAGTTATTGGATTTTGGGTTATTTTTTAATTTGAATAAATTATGTATCACCAACTGTTGAAAATTGATAAATCCTAATTGTTTTTATATCCAATATAACGTGTGCAGTCAAAACTTTACGTCATTCTATACGTTTTGACAGTCCGTAATTTATGCCTACGACACTGATTTTCGTCCCGGTAGTCCACTCTCCATTAACAACAGACATGAATGTAGGACTCACCCACGAGGCCCAAACATTCATTTTGGTGAGCCCGCGGGGGCAGTAAGGACGAAAGCCTACTTGATAGAGATAGATCGGCAATATGTCAAAAGCCCCTATCCTTCTAGGTTTTCTTGCGACCCGTCTTTCTTAAAAATTTCCTTATAGAAAAGGGATTTCGGCGTTTTTCGCTTTGTGCCTAAAACATCCAGTTGTCAAGAGGTCAAAATACTGGTTAATAACCTAGTTTTTTTTTTTTTATAAAAACGTTAATCGTACTAAAGTGATTATATATAGACAGTTTACATATTCACTATCGTAGACTGTGAAGATGACCGAAACAAGACTTAGATAATAACGCGGTAGTAACAAGTCGAGGAATTCCCGGTTAGGCACCTTGATTTTAAAATGATATAACCAATATGGCTGCCTAGTTTTCCTCTAATTATAAATATTTACTAGTGCACGTATTTGCTAGTTTTTAAAAATATGCATAACATTGGAGAGATGAACGACTCTTGGTTTCATTTGTTATACAGGCTGCGAGGAAGGGATGAACAATAAAAAGGACTTATGGTGAATTGAAAAACACCGGTCCGTTTTAAATTTAATACAAGAATCCTGTCCACAACGCATTGTCTTTTGAGGTAAGCGCATTACCCCTCTAACTAGCGCAATATATATGAGACTAATAACGGATGGATTGGCCAAATAATAAGGCTCCCTCCCTATGTTTGTTTTTTGTATATAGACAACACCAAGAACTGTCCACAGTGGCCTTTTTAATCATTCTGATTGATATACCAAAGCAGTGGCTCCTGCGGAATTCCAAATAAATGATTTTGGCGTATATGTTGCCAATATTCAGGTAAAGAATGTAAATCTCTGTATCTTTGATAAAACATGAAGAACAAAAAGAATAAAATTTAAAGTATGCACTTTGTTTTTAGGCCAATTGATTAAGCCATTGAGAATTGAATGTCGGGGGAAGCAATGCATTGTCCCGACTTGGTACAGTTGAAGTTGTTGCACTAAAACTGTAAGGTATGTCTATAAGCAGGCATGTTGATATCCAAGAGGGATCTGTGACCGAATTAATAAATAGATAATTACGTTTCAGATTGGACAAACCTGAGTGATATTTTTAATGCAATAGAATATCATGTATATAATCAACACAGAATGTTACCCGTGTGGCTTATTTAAAGAATAGAAGTATTTTCTAGTACTTTAATGGAATAAAGTCATGAGTTTGTAGAAGTAGATGTTAGGGCATTTAGCAATGAACTGTTGGACCAAGTGGCAAAAGGTTTTTCAAAAACAATAAGCTTAACTAATAACGTTTATGTTAAGGTACTAATGAATAGAATACAGGGATAAGATAGAACAGTACCTTTGTAGTCAAAATGCTGATGAAACTTAATGCGTAATCTTCTGTGTGTAAAAAACTGATAACATTCTTTTTTTAATCTTAGATCCGCTGATACTATTTTTGGTCCTGAGGAAGGTGGAATCATTGAAGAGATCACTGAAACGCTGCGTCGACTTTTGAAATAGTTGAGATTAGGTTGTAACCCAACTAGGGAGGAAGGATGTTATGATCCTTTGTGAGAATATGATGGATTTTATTGCAGTATTTTAGATTTATTAAACATGTGTTTTAATTCATTTCCTTCTTTGAGTTGTATATAACCTTTTGAATTTTTGTCATACGTAGTTTTTTTCACACAATGAATGTTTCATAATAATAGTATGAGCATTGGTTTTCTGAGGAAAACATTGACCTATTAGAGTAGCACTTGGTCTAGGACACAACAGTCAGCCCTTCTATTTTATCTTATTGTAATACTGACATAGGGCCTTTGGTGAAGGACAGCAGAAGAAAAAGAGTTCACCTAAACAACAGATGAACACTGACGGCGTAAGGAAATGGTACTTTACCGGTGCTCCTTTAGCCCTTAGCGGAAGTGACATATTGGCTATTGGGACCAGTTAGGAGGCACCAAAGAAAAGGAACACAGGGTAAACCAATAGTAAGCAGGAGGAGGGCATAAAGGCCCACATGCATCAAGCATTTTTGGAGTCGCAAACGGTGCGATTCCTTAAAATCGGCCGTTTGCGATTCCAAAAGTGCTTTTTGGGATGCATGAAGCAATTTTAGAATTCGTAACATTTTTGCGAGTTCTAAAATAGCGATTGCTTTTAAGAAGTCGCAAATGTGCGATTTCTTTAAAGCAATGCATCATTACTTTTAAAAGTGCAAAATCGCAATTAGGGTGTCAAATTTACCGAGTTGTTGAACCACTCGGTAAATTTGGAAAAAGTGTTTAAAATGCTGAAAATGCTTTTTTTTCAACATTCATGTTACGGACACACATGTCCTTAGGACATATGTGTGTGAAACATGATGCAAAAATACATTTCAGGGGTGCAGGGGGGGGTCCTTTGGACCCCCCCTGCACCCATGAAATTTTCAAAGTGCCACTCGCAATTTGCTAATGCCTTCCCATTGACTCCTATGGGCCTTTTGGCCCATAGGAATCAATGGGAATTGCGAAAATTAACTTAAGAATTCGGTATTTATTTGGGATTCGGTAAAAATTGCGATTTTTACCGAATCACAAATGAATACCGAAAAAAATGATGCATAGCATTTTGCAATTCTTAATTTGCGATTCGTTATTTTTCGCAAATTAAGAAGTGCAAAATGTCTCAATGATGCATGTGCCCCAAAGTCATTTAATTGAATGCAAAAGCTCTTGCAGACTGCGCATGTGCGCTGACTATGCTCAACCTAAAAAATGGCAATTCATGTGTTGGGACAGAAAAGTCCCCTGAAATATATATCTCTGCCCTGTGTGCCCAACTGTACTAATGTTTGGATCCCTAATGCTGGTTTTTGCTGTCATATGCAAACACTGTTTATGCGTGTGCGCCATGACATAGGCCTGTCACATGGATTGCGGTCTTTTGGACCTAGAGGGGCACCCAAAGCGCTACCCTCATAATGGTGGAAGGCTACTGCTTTACCAAGAGTTAATCAGTACGTGCATGGTGGTAGCAGCATACTGTGTAGAGGTAAGTAGGAGTGTACAAGACCTTCTTAACCTTTGTCACTGGAGTAAGGGCCACCAGCCCACTCACCTTTTTAAAGATTCACCCCTCTGTATGCTTAACTCACCGTTTGGCTACATCACTTAAATGTGAAGTGTAGTGCTGTGCAGCACAGGAGTGCGACTCCACGCTGGATGAATGTGTGCCTAGGAAGAGTACAGTACAAGGATAGAGCAGTGCTGTGCAGTGCGTGCATGGTGAGGGCATGTACAGGGTGTATGTGTACTTTAGAGAAGTATAATACATGAAGGGTAACGTGTTGTGCGTGGCACGTGGTGTGAATGTGTGTGCTAGCAATGTATGCACGTGCAGGTGGCGCACCATGGCACAATACAAAAAGGCTACAGTACTGAGCAGTGCCCGCAGAGTGAATATGTGTGCTGAATGTATGTGTGCCTGGAAGGCACAATGCATGGAGGTAACAGTGCTAGTTGCTGTGTATGCTATGTGTATACGCCAAGTGAAAGTTTGCCTGTAATGGCAAATTGCATGGAGGGCACTGCGTTACATTTTGGAAACCCCAGGCCTGCCTTATGAAAACATGAGGAGGTAGAGGAACCCCCCAGTTTGATTTGTGTATAGCTGCATTTCTGCGAGCTGGTTGGGACACATTGGAGAAGGGAGAGAGAGAGACTCCCCGTGTTCATACGGTGCTCTTTGATTCAGTGTGAGAACAAAATAGTGAATGCATCTCAGGGAGAAAATGGAGCTGATAAGGAAATCAAAGAGTAGACTGGGAGCCCAGAATTCACACTTTGATGCACATATCACTGTGACTGACTTACAGGTGTGAACTTGAGTCACTCCCATGGCCAGACGGAGGGGAGAAGTGTGCACCTCAAAAGAAGTTGAATCCCAATGTAATACTTCAAAAATCCAGACCCTAAATGACATTTGGTGTCTGGAAATGAACTATAAGAAGGGGAACTTGAAACCCCAAAAATGTGAGGAGGGGAACCTCTACAAGACTTCTGTCTGTGGACAGGACTCGGGCTCAAGGCCTGCTAGTCTCCCTGCTCGGTGAGGGGACACCAAGATTGCCTACACTTGTACTTGTCACGAATTTCAGGAGTAAATCCCTTGGGTGGGTTGAGTCTAGCAGAGAGAGAGAGCTTGCAGTTGACACTTCAGAAAGCTAAGGCTGAGGAAGATGAAAATGCCAGAGAGTTTGAGAGGGAGTAGATAGGATTAGCTCACCTGGCAAAAGAGGAAAGGAGGATGGAAAGACAGAAGGAATGGACCCAGGAAGAGAAATTGCGAGAGGGATAAGAAACAGAGAGAGATGGAGGAAAAGCAGAAGGAATAGAAAAGAGAGCTTGAAAGGGAAAAGGTAACCCTTGAGAGGATTGAGAGGAAGAAACTTCGGATGGCAGCAATGACAATTCCATCTCGGATAAATGACTTTACTTCCAGTTGAGGTCAGCTTGTGGCCAAGTTTCCAAAAGATCTTGTGCATGTATATATGGAAGGTCCGAATATTTTGGAACTGCTCATGAACTATGAGGTCACTTGTAAAGCGCAGGCCTTAAATGAGGTGTTCAAGGCAGCTGCCTTAATAGGGTTCATGCCATTGGAAGAGACAGCCATTATTGGAAGGATGCCTGTGGAATCAACGCCTGCCTGCTTGCCAAGACCATTGTGCCATGTGTGGAAGACGAAAGGGTTGGATGGAGCGAGGGTCCATTGGGAACCCAGCAAAGTGAACCCTCGGTGCAAGATGTGAGATTAGGCCTGGGCGGTAAATTCCACTCAGCTCGCAGAATTTCAAGAATGTTGGCAATTCTGCCTTCCGCGGAGAATGCACGGCATATTGGAATGTTTTCCTTGTTCGCGCTTTCAAAATGCATGTTCGCGCGTGCCATATCAACTTACCGTGTCCCTGCGTTCGCCGAATAGTTTTCCTATCGTTCGCGTGCGCTACAAGATTTTGGTAGCCGACAGTGCGATCCAGCGAGACAGTGTGCGATTGCGAACACATAATTCTGACGCGCCATCGGACATTCATGGTCGCATCGTGAGCGAGTGGGACAACTGAAACAAGATTGCCGCGCGAATTAGCGAGCGCATGGGCAAGTTCGAAAGATATTTCCCCCGAGCATGCAAATAGCGTCCTCGAACAGGAAAAATGCATCACGAACGGGCAGAACAAGCAATCTCGCATGCACGCGGAATTCTGCGTAGTTCACGGAGATTTTTTACCGTTTCGCAGAATTTTGCATAACGCGACTAAGCAAATTCTGCCCATCCCTGGGGAGATGGTTGTTGCATCAACTGTGTTGTTGCCCATGTGCAGATTCAATTTGCGTGTATTTAACAAGGACCCCCTGGGTGCATAAGGATGAGGTTCCTAGACCAGGGAAAGAACAAACAATTGATATGTAACAATCTAGGCAACCATAAAGGAATAAATCAATATTAATATTCAGAAGGAAACTAAGCTACAGCAAAACTTATTGATTTCAGCAGTTTATTAATAATTGAAAAATTGACACAATACAATATTTCGAAGTTAAAATGCACAATTAAAAGTATAATTTATACAAAGGCAAATTAAACATAATTAAACATAATACAAAAATCACATTACATATGAAAGTGCCTAAATGGTTTAAATAAAAGTGGCGAAATAAATCTCTACGGATCATCCGTTTTCCACACGACTGCAGAAACCCCGTGTCCCGCCGCCGGAAATCAGGAGCCCTGTTGATCTATATCGGACAGGGAGTTATTTTAATCTCGCGCCTTCAAGCATCTTGGAAGTAAAACCCCCCTTTTTCTAAAAAGGAGGCTATCGTCAATAAGATCCCCACATCAGGAGGATTACGCTCCTTCTCTCCTCTCCTTACTGAACTGAACTCTGACTGAATTATTAAGCCCATCCTTGGCTCAAGCAACTTTAAGGTTCCGGACGGCGGGACCAATCTATATCTTTTTAAATAATCAGCTACCTTTTTTTGAAGATAAAATACTAACGTTTGATCAATATCAGATCTCACCATTGAACTGCACATACTGAAAAATTTTCGTAACAAACTCCTGTAATCTGACAGTTCGATCCGCTTACTACAGAAACAGAGAAAAGCTAAGTGAAGTCTACCTTATACATCAATATAACATCTTTTTTTAAAATATCGTGGCTGCTCCAGAAGAAGGCGCTGGTCGCCGAAACGCGCGTAGAGATTTATTTCGCCACTTTTATTTAAACCATTTAGGTACTTTCATATGTAATGTGATTTTTGTATTATGTTTAATTTGCCTTTGTATAAATTATACTTTTAATTGTGCATTTTAACTTCGAAATATTGTATTGTGTCAATTTTTCAATTATTAATAAACTGCTGAAATCAATAAGTTTTGCTGTAGCTTAGTTTCCTTCTGAATATTAATATTGATTTATTCCTTTATGGTTGCCTAGATTGTTACATATCAATTGCATGTGCAGATTCAAGTCAGCGACCCCTGTATGCCAGGAGAGGGCCACCGTGAAGATTACTGTGAGCATAGGGGCACATGCATCCACCTATTTAGGAAGTGCAAACGGTGCGAATCGGTAAATTCGGCCATTTGCACTTCCTAAATACGTTTTTGGGATGCATCAAACACTTTTTCAGAATTCGCATTTTTTTGCATTTCTTAAAAATGCGAATGCATTTAAGGAATCGCATTTGTGCGATTCCTTAAATGCAATGCATCAATTTAAAAAAAAATGCGAATGTTGAAATTGGAAGTGCAAATTAACACGAGGTTGACCCTCGTGTTAATTTGCGAAAATCTTTCAAAATGCAAAAAAATTCATTTTTTACACTGTCATGTTACAGACACACATGTCCTTAGGACATGTGTGTTTCAAACATGCACTTTCAAATACATTTCAGGGGTGCAGGGGGGGGGTCCTTTGGACCCCCCCCCTGCACCCTTGGAATGCATCAACAAATTGCGAATTCGTAAATGCCTTCCCATTGACTCCTATGGGCCTTTCGGCCCATAGGAATCAATGGGATTTGCGAAAAAGCAGTTAGGAATTCGGTATTTATTTGCGATTCGGTAAAAATTGCGATTTTTACCGAATCACAAATAAATACCGAAAAAAATGATGCATAGCATTTTGCAATTCTTAATTTGCGATTCGGTAATTTTCGCAAATTAAGAAATGCAAAATGTATGAATGATGCATGTGCCCAATAGTGCCTTGCGGCGGGAGTAAAGCCTGTGCATCTCAGGTTGCTTAAACCCTCGATGTCAGCAGGGCCACCGTGAAATTTATTGCCAGATACTGAGGGCTGAAACTTGTGCTTAGCCTAGCAGTAACCCTGCACACCAGGAGGGGCCGCTGTTGTAAGGATTACTGTGGGTTGAGGGCTGGCCCCCTGGCTGGTCGTATTGTAGCAATCCCATATGCCATGACTCGCTGCCACAATCATGATTGCTGTGAGGATCGGGCCGCCACCCAAGAACTGTGAAGTCGAGTGACCTATAGGTCACAAGGAAGGATCAGAGAGTGCGTTGAAAATGCTGCCACGAACAGAGGAGGACGCAATGCGTGCATCACCACATCACTGGGACCCAAACCGGAAGCATTGGATTTCAAGCCCCTGTCCCCTGTTGGGAGCACAGAACTTACCATGCAGGAGGAGCACCGGAGCTCCTCCGATTGCATCTGGAGCCGGGCGCTTAAGCGCAAGGGAGAGCTTGCGCACAGAATGCTGAAGTGCCTCCCACATGTAGCTTACTCACTGAACATGATCAGAGGCATTCTGGGTGCAAGTGGACAGGCCACCCGCAAGCTTCCCTCTGCTGGAGCAGGTAAGACTGGTTACGGGCCTATCAAGCCCTGGAGGATTCGCTGCTAAGGGTGCCGGGGTGACAAGATACTTTGGACTATTTTGCCAAGAGTCGTTGTGGACTCTTAAGTTAAGGCCTACTAGTGAGCATTGCCTTGATGCAGCCACCAGTGAATGGGGACTACCACACTACCATGAGCGGGTGAGACAGGAATTTGCTAGCAAAACAGCAGAGCACCGACATCAAGGGGAATTTTTTTTTTTTTTTAAACAAACTTTATTGGTTTTATACTATGCACATTACATGTGATATTAAAAGCTATCAGGCACATGCATCAACAGATTTTGCGATCGCAAACGGTGCGAATCGCAAAAATCGTCCGTTTGCGATCGCAAAATCTGCTTTTGGTATGCATGAAGGGTGAAGGCCCTCGCAATATGAGAATTCGCAAATATTTGCGAATTCTCAAATTGCGATTGCATTTAAGGAAACTGAAACTTTAAAAAAATGGTGATTTCGCAATTAGGGGGAGCAAATTACCATGAGGTTGAACCTCATGGTAATTTGCGAAAACTTTGAAAAATGCACTTTTGTGCATTTTTTAAAGTTTCATGTTGTGCACACACATGCCCTTAGGGCATGTGTGTGCACAACATATGTGCACAGATTGATTTCAGGGGTGCAACAGGATGTACTTTGGACACCCCTACACCCTTGAAATCGCATTCTCAATTTGCGATTCGCTAATTGCTAATCGCAAATTGAGAATGTCTTCCCATTCATTCGTATGGGCCACTAGGCCCATAGTAATGAATGGGGAGGTATTCCTTAATTGCGATTCTCAATTAGAGAATCGCAATTAAGGAATATTAAGAAGTTTATTTTGCGATTTCTTGATGCATTGCATTTTGCAATTCCTTAATTGCGATTCCTTATTTTTCGCAATTAAGGAATCGCAATATGAATAAGTATATGAATGAGGTTTGCATCCGGGTCCATACACCTTGCGCATTTTGCTGCCATTTCCTGAAACATATTATGTAGCCTGTGCGGTGTGCGGTATGCTCTATGCAGTATCATATATTGGATGAATTTGGATCTAGTGTTGCGGGAGACTTTTTTGGGGGAAAGCCAGTATCCAATCCTTATCCTGGAGTACCTTACCCAATTCCTGCTCCCACTTCTCTCTCAGGTATGTAAGCGGTACTGTCGACTGTGTGCATATACTTATACTTTTACATAGCCAATACATTTAGTGTCTGCCATTGCCCATCACGTGGAGAAAGTGCACCCGTTCGTGTGTGGGGGTTTCCGTGCCATTCGGGGACCAGTGTATTCGGACGTATCATATAATAAATTCCTCGTGTAAGGAATAGGAGTCTTGGAGACCTTGCTCGTGGGTAAAGTCAGTGTAAGCAGGGACCCGTTCGTGTATAGAGCTCCCACCGTTGTCACACCGCCTGTTCCCATGCATGTATGAGTCGACTTGTTAGTGTCACAGTAGAAATGGGGTGTCCCAGAAGTGGGTTAGTTGGGGCATAAGAGATCACTTTCTTCAAATATTTTAGAGCTGATTTCCAATATACAATAGCTATTTTTAGCAGCAGGGGTGCTGTTGTATGGATCGATCTCCTAAGGGAGCAGCAATGTGTGAAAAGCGCCTCGGGCTAAGATTTTTAGGGGCAGATTTACAAGCCCCTTGCGCCTCTTTTACGCCGCAGTGACGCAGTGGCGGCGCAAAAGATGCACCATGGTGCGGGGTATTAACAACGTGACCCATCTGGGAGATGCGTCACGTTGTAAAGCCCTGCGCCATAAGGAGGCGTTCCTGCGCAGGGGGGGGGGGGCGTTCCTGCGCAGGAACGCCTCCTAAAAGTGGCTGAGTGGAATCTACAAGATTTCACTCAGTCACTTTTAGGCTAATGCTGCGTCAAAACCCTGCGCCTGCTTGAAGCAGGCATAAGGCTTAAGGCAGCATTGATAGAATAGGACCCCCCAGAGCATTGCTGGAGCTGCGTCGCTCCAGCAATGCGCCGCCTTTACGGCACAGATGCCATTTTGTCCCCCATGGTGCGCCGCATTGTAAATGCGGAGCATCATGGGTGACGGAGCTGCGACGCACAATTACTGGCGCATCCCTGCTAATCTGCAGGGATGCACCAGTAATTGTAAATCTGCCCCCTAGTGTATAGCCTATTTTGTGTAAATTGCGTCCAGCCAGCCAGTACGCTAGCGATTGCAGTTGACTCACAAAACAATATGCTCGGAAATCTGGCGCCCCCCAGGCCTCCTATGTCAGGTGGTAGTTGTAGTTTTGTTAGTCCCACCCGTCTGAGGCTTGTGCCCCAGATTAGTTCCGTCAGGAGTGAGGGTGAAGTTGTGAAACAATGGGCCGGGATCACTATGGGTAAACTAGCAAAGGATTATAGCACACATGGGAGCATGACCTTTTTTGATATGGCAATGCGTCCAGTCACAGATAGGAGAAGGGAAGTCCAGAAAGATACCTGTGGCCGCAGTGAAGAGATATATTTTAGTAAATTTCCATCTAAACGCTCTGATATCATTCGGGATCTTGTTCGCGCTATATAAAACTTTATAAATAAAAAAATAAAATAAATAGATCTTGGGGAGATCTATATAGTTGGATCCCTAAGTATTGAAATGTGGTAGTTTCAACGTGAAGTCTCAGATTTCCGCTTGGAATCAGTGAGAGCTGCGGGTCCTTTTTAAAAAGGGATGCATGCGACTTCATTGCGTTTACGGTAAGCCTCGAGATGTGTTCAAATTGTGTGAAGACATTAGCTATTGGACGCAAATCATCTTGGAGATTCTTGATATATAATATTATATCATCAGCATAGAGAGATAGTGCATGGGTTGTTGACCTATGTGGATACCCCAGCCCTCTGCTTCTTGACGCAGTTGCAAAGACAGGGGCTCCAGCGATAATATGAACAATATAGGAGAAATTGGGCATCCTTGCCTTGTTCCTCTGTGCATGTGATAGGTTTATGAAATATGTGTGCCTGTACGTGCTCTTGCAGTGGGTGTTGAAATAGCAGATTTACCCACTGCAAATAATTGGGAGGGAGATGCCAAATTTGCTAAGGGCTACTAGCATATAGTCCCAGCTGAGGGTGTCAAATGCCTGACGTAGGTCTATGGAGATGCAACCAGCTTTCTGAAGGTTATCCGAGGAGGCATCCATTACATTGTATAGCCGCCTTATTTGTAGAGCTGTGGGACGATCCGGCACAAAGCTGCATTGGTCGGTATATATTAGTCATGGTAATAATGGGAGTAATCAGCGAGCAAGTACTTTACTTAGTATTTTATATGTGGTATTCAGTAATGATAGCGGCCTGTATTCCGTGATGTCTATGGGATCCCTACCTGGTTTGGGGAGTGAAGTCACTAGTGCTTGCATCATGGTTGGGGGTAGGTTACCTTTTTGTAAAGCTGTTTGGTATAGCCATTTCAGGTGTGGGACTAATTGGGCTGAGAAAGTGTGGTAAAATTCCACCTGTAAGCCATCTAGGCCACGCATTTTATTACGTGGGAGCTCCCTGATCGGGCCGCTAGGTTTTTCCTCTCATCTGCTGATATTTGCGGACAATTAAGTCTATGCAGGAAGTTATCTACTACCCGAGATTCTGCTGTCGGGGTCATCGTATAACGTTTCGTAGTAGTCACAGAAGGTGACGTTGATTCCTTTTTGTGTAGTCACATTGCCCATAGTTTAATTAATTTCGGGGATGGGGGACCGGTGTAGGCGCTTGCTGAATTATTTGTTTAAGTAGTGTGCCTGTCCTGTCTGCTTCGTATGGATTTTCTGGGTATATGATTGGTAGTCTGTGTTACGCAGGCGCTCTAATAATTCTGCATAGTCAAAACGCTAATTTTGGAATTCTGTGGCCTTTCCCGGGTCTGCCACCATAGCTTCTTTTAGTACTCCTAGGCTGCCCTCAACTTTTTTTCAGACCTTCATGGATCGTTTAGCGTGCTCCTACTGCCGCATTTATTAATGTTCCCCCAATAACTGTTTTAAATGCTCTCCATTTACTAGTCAGGTGGAGGGTGTGTTAGTGTTTTCTGTGAAATAGTTATTGTAGTGGCTATGGTATCCCTAAATACCCCGTCTTCCAATAGATGAGGATTCAATCTCCATGTGGGAACTGGTGTAGGGATCTGTCCCCATATCAGGGTATGTTCTAGTGGATTATGATCAGATAGTGTTTATTGGAGGTAAGTGGTCTGTATGACTTGGGTTAAGAGGACCTTTGAGCAAAATATATGGTCTAGTCTTGTATGTGGTGTGTGTGGTGGGGAGTAATAGGAGTACTCACGTGTGCCCTCATTCTTAGTGTACCATGCATCTGACAGTGACCAGCCCTATGCCCAAGCACAGAGGGCTTTGGCTTGCTGGATAGCCACTGTGCCTTGCAGAGGGGGGGTGAGCGATCCAGTTTGGTGTTCTAGTACTGCACTGTAATCTCCTTCCAGCATCCAGGGGTACTCAGTTCAGTCAGCTAGTGCTGAGTTTAGGTGTTCTAAGAATTTGTCTTGGTCTGTGTTCGGGGCATGTATGCTGGCAAGGGTTACAGGCTTCCCATCTAAGTTACCCCGTAATAAGAAGTATCGTCCATTAGTATCGATTAGGCCTGGGTAGTAAATTCCGTTCAGCTCATGGAATTTGCGGAATTTGGGTAATTTCGCGTTCTGTGAAGAATTAGGTATTGCCAAAAATTCCACGATCTGCGGCTTCACAGAATTTTTTGCTTGGTCGCGCTTTCAAAATGCATGTTCGCAAGATATTTCTCCCCAAGCATGCAAACAGTGTTCGCGAACAAGAAAAAAGCATTGCGAATGAGCAGAACAAGCAATTTTGCGTGTTCACAGAACTTTTGCGTGCTCGCGGGGATTTTTTTACCGTTTTACAGAGCTTTGCATAGCACGACTACACAAATTCCACCCCCCCTAGAATCGATACGGTTCTCCGCGACTTCGAGGGGGGTTATGCTTATGTGTTGTGGAGATGGTATCTCGTGTACCGATGAGTGAACAGTGGTAACTGTCCTGCATGATAGGAAGCTGCTGGTTGTTGGAGCTAAGTAACCAAACTATCCCCGAACTAACCAATACTAGGTTCAACAGTAAAACTGTGTCCGACCAAACAGGTGAACAATAACTCGGCCATTGTAGCCATAAGCAACAACTTGCATGCGCCATTGGGGTTACGGTATAAGAAGTGTTGATTGTCGTCATTGACCATGTGGTGTCACTAACACACTATGCAAATTCCACCCCCCCTGCCCCTAGTATCGATACAGTTCTCCGCGACTTCGAGGGGTGTTCACGTTTTTATCCATATAGCAGATCCTGTGCAAATGCTAAGTAAGATGTGTTAAAGACCTTTCCTCTCCATTTTTTCTGTAGTTTAGCGGCTTCATTGTCCGTTAGATATATTTCTTGAAGGAGTAGTATATGTGTTTTATGCCTGCGAGTTTGAGTGTAGACCCTCTACAGAACCTAGTTCCCGGACATTCCAGGTGGTTAAGTTGTTTATACCTGTGGTGTCCATGTATGCTTATGTGTTATGGAGATGGTATCTCGTGTACCGATGAGTGAACAGTGGTAACTGTCCTGCATGGTAGGAAGCTGCTGGTTATTGGAGCTAAGTAATCAAACTATCCCAGAACTAACCAATACTAGGTTCAACAGTAAAACTGTGTCCGACCAGACAGGTGAACAATAACTTGGCCATTGTAGCCATAAGCAACAACTTGTATGCACCATTGGGGTTATGGTATAAGACGTGTTGATTGTCGCCATTGACAGTGTGGTGTCACTAACACACTAGTGGGAAGTCTTTCCCGGGGTCCTAAAGAGCCGTGGTCTAGTACATTATGGTGTGGTAGTGGACAGTGTGAAAGAGCAATTACAACAAATCTGCTACAACACATGCTATTACATAGTATGCCATTACAACGCAGGTGGCATTACATCGGATGCTATCACAACGCATATGCTTTTGCCACACATGCCGCTACACCGAATTTTGTTGTAAAGGCATATGTGTTGTACATGTAAATATATGGTAAGTACATATATATATGACCGTGATCAAGGTGTCAGTGGACACTGAAACGCGTTGGTTGTGCGATCTGTGAAATGAAATAAACAAAGAAATCATCTCGTAGGTACCCGTGAGGGCGAATCTTTTCTTCGTGAGAGGAGCGGGAAGAATATATATATATATATATATATATATATATATATATATATATATATATATATATATATATATATATTCACTGAAAAAACCATAGGTTTCACACATGTTATAGTTAGCTGGACATTTCACTCATACAAAACCATTGAAATTCCCCCGTTATAGTTAGTTCAGCTAACTATAACTCGCGCGCCCGCAATGCACTGCTGATGACGTCACATATTACATGCGCACACAGAAGGATACAAAGTTCCCCAGGGAAGAGAGTATTACAGTGTGGAGAGGGAATAAGACGTGCAGAGTCAAGGAACGAGGGAGGTTCCTTTGTCGGAACTAGAGAGCCTCACACACCCAGAGCGTTAGGTGTGAAACACACCCTGACTGTAGGATGTCCAGTTTCATCATCGGCTCACTGCTCCTCGTCAGACCGGCGCTGCAATGTCTGACGGAGTGCCGGAAGGCACCCTTTTGGCGGAGTTCTTTTGTTCCTTGCCGATGGTGTGTGTGAGTGAAAAAGAGAGGAAGTGTAGTCAGTGCAAAGTGAGTGTATATTAAAACAGGGTAAACAGTCCACAATGGGTTTTATTGGCGTGGCTGATTCCCTGATTAAAAGGGGTGAGAGGGGAGCTAGAGACTGTGTAGGGGTACAGAAAACTAACTCAACCCCCTGGTGTGGTCAACATGTTTCTCGCCAACCGGTGATTCGTCAGGACCAAAACAGGGTACTACACATAAACAAAGGTGATACAATGCTCATTCACAAAGTAAAAAGCAAATACAACCTCACTGGGTCGGGTACACAGAGGGCCAGGGGGTCCTGCTCTAGTTAGGCGACCTAAAGGGAGGAGGAAAAAAAAGGGATTAAAAGAAAGCTAGTCAAGTCATATCTCGAAATTGTGAATATACATTGAGATAATGTAGGGTGACTTGTAGTCAATGCTCTCCACACTATAGGGGGTTTGAGGAGGGTGTGTGCAGGGAAAACATTCATACCGAGCACTGGGTGAATGAACATTTTTTCTTCATAATCGGTCTGGGTATGGCGCGACTATTATCCCTCATTGGAGAAACCGGAGTGCAGTGAAAACACTCATCTAAAGTGTCTAGCCGAATCTGTCCATGCAGCACCCATTCCTGGGAGAAGAAAAGGAAAAAAAAACACATATTACATCACTCATGAAATGGCCAGTGACATCACTCATGACATCACTGATGACATCTCAAATGACATCACTGATGACATCACTGATGACATCATCCTTGTGAAACAGTGGCAGACCTCCTCTCAGCGTAATATAACCCTTGATACACACATTCAAAAATAGAAACTAAAATTTTCAAAAAAATGGAGATACCAATTCCAGTTAGAACAACCTATTCAGTAATTCCAAAATCTACATACACATCCAGTCATTCACTAACAGTTCTATATAGGCACTCATACATGTACTACTCACTCATCATATGTACTCATACACCTATACATCTTATTACACACGGACACTCATCTATAGAGTTACTCACACACAAACTCACACATGCAAATAAACTATCAAACATCCATTTACTTGCAAATTACATTACACATTTTTAATATAAATTGAAAAGAAATGTTTTTAAAAATATTGAAATTGTAATATTTTGTTTTTTTATTTAATATTTTTTTTAATTTATATATATTTTATATAGCAGGCAATGATATCCTATGGAAGGAAATTCGAGTTACTATTAAGTACAGTTAAATTTACTTTTCTGGAATAGTAGTGAGCTAGATTGGGGAATTAATACCTCTTCAATCCTGGGGTCCCCTGTGAGCCAACTAGCCCACCAGGTACCTCCAGTATGCACCAGGCAGCTGTGTTGCAGAGAGTCGTTCAAAGGGCACGCCCCTTTTTACAACACTCGGCAACACAGCTCTGTTGCGCTTACTGGAGATACCTGTTGGACTAGTTGCCCCCAGGGGACCTCTGGATTGAACAGGAATTAATTCCCCAACTTGAAATGCGCCTCAGGGCATGTTTGCACTCACATCACCTCAAGCCCCGCCCTCTACCTTCACCACTGTGCTAATGCGCCCTGTAGAGTGTTCTAAATTGGGGGATTAGGTCTCCTTGCGTACTGGGGGTCCCTGGGGGCCAACTAGCCCACCGGGAACCTCCAGTATGCGCCAGGAGGCTGCGTTGCAGAGATGTGTAATGAGGCCACGCCCCTTTTTACACCTCTCTGCAACGCAGCCCCCGGGCGCGTTTGCAGAGGGGGACCTAATTCCCCTTGCATACTGGGGGTCTCTGGGGGCCAACTAGCCCACCAGGAATCTCCAGTATGTGCCAGGGGGCTGCATTGCAGAGAGGTGTAATGTGGCCACGCCCCTTTTTACACCTCTCTGCAATGCTGCCCCCAGGCGCGTTTGCAGAGGGGGAACTAATTCCCCCTGCATACTGGGGGTCCATGGGGACCAACTAGCCCACCAGGAACCTCCAGTATGCGCCAGGGGGCTGCATTGCAGAGAGGTGTAATGAGGCTACCCTCCTTTTTACACCTCTCTGCAACGCAGCCGCCTGGCACGTTTGCAGAGGGGAAATCAATTCCAGTTGCATACTGTGGGTCCATGGGGGCCAACTAGCCCACCTGGAACCTACAGTATGCGCCAGGGGGCTGCGTTGTTTTGCCCCGGGGTGTTGTGGTCCCTGGGGCAGTGTGGGGGGGATTGGGGGCCCCCCATACTTCTTTTTCACTATGCCCCCGGGATTTGGTGCCCCTGGGGGTTAATTTTAAAAAAAAGCAGACCGGGTTTTAAAAAAAAAAAATTGGGGCCTTAGGGGTCCTTGTATGACCACCTGAGCAGGCCTAGGTGGTCAAGCTGTTTCTACCATGCCCCCTTTTTGCGTTCTACACATTTGTTTTTCTGCTTTCTTGTGCTTTGGTCTACCGAGCACAAGATGGCTGCCAACACTTCCTAGTTTGGAGTGTTCACAGCCAATGAGCATGCAGCTCGTACTCGGAAAGGTACGCGTACGGTACTCGTTGGGTACTCGTACGGTACTCGTATCCCGCGATTTTTGTCATAAAAAAAAATTGGGGGGGGCCTTGGGGGTCTTTGTGGGACCCCCTGAGCAGGCCTAGGGGGTCAGGGTGTTTCTACCCTGCCCCCTTTTTGCGTTCTACACGTTTGTGTTTCTGCTTTCTTGTGCCTCAGTCTACCGAGGCACAAGATGGCTGCCAACACTTTCTGGTTTGGAGTGTTGACAGACAGTTGACAGACAATTAGCATTCAGCTCGTGCTCAGGAAGGTACAGAGTACAGTAAGCTTACAGTAAGCTTACCGTAACACCTCCAATATATATCTATGATTTTACTTTTGATTTTCTCAGGAACTACACAACGGATTTACACCATTTAACAAAAAGGCCCATCTGCGAACAGAACTCTACCTTTTTTGCCAAGTTTGGTGTAATTCCTTTCAGCCGTTCGGGCTGTAGCCCCAGCTAAAGGTCCTACGGGAAATTGTATGGGGAAAACACGTTTAGGGACCCCCTTTTTTCTCGGGCCCTGCTTCACAAATCACCCCCACACTTTCAGGGAAGGAGTGGAGCGGAGTAGGCCATCTTCTTGGAGATATTCGCAAAGATTCGTCCACCGGCGCCAAAGTTATTCCAAATAGAATGTTGCGGATTTCCTATGGAAACTAGGTTTTAACTATAACTACCTACTGGCGACCGCCATATATATATATATATATATATCAATGCTCAAAGGTGTCCACCTTTGAGTAGCACGCGAACAGCAGCTTGGTTTATGTATAGGTGAGGACGGGGATCCACTCGTAGACGCCGCTCCGTACGGGATCTGCCCGACGCGTTTCGAAGCTCCATATGCTTCTCTTCAGGGGCTTTAACGGAAGCGGTGTGCGCAACTGCCAACCCACTTCCCCATTTTATATATAACACACCCACCGATGGGAGGCTCAAATGAGACTGTGCATTCTGGGAAGTGTGGTCCGGGAAGCACACAATCAAGTTCTGTATGGACTCCTCAAGTGGACCCGTCCTCGATTCCAAGTACGACTGCTGCTTCACTTTAGTGACCCCCAGGGTACCGGGGTGGTGCATACTCCGCGGCTGGACGGCCGCGTATAAATCAATGCTCGAAGGTGTCCACCTTTGAGTAGCACGCGAACAGCAGCTTGGTTT
The DNA here is from genome assembly GCF_964261635.1 of Lissotriton helveticus. Classification (NCBI taxonomy): domain Eukaryota; kingdom Metazoa; phylum Chordata; class Amphibia; order Caudata; family Salamandridae; genus Lissotriton; species Lissotriton helveticus. The sequence continues at coordinate 1,576,173,433 of NC_136068.1, read as the reverse complement.
ATGTATAGGTGAGGACGGGGATCCACTCGTAGACGCTGCTCCGTACGGGATCTGCCCGGCGCGTTTCGAAGCTCCATATGCTTCTCTTCAGGGACTTTAACGCAAGAGGTGTGTGCAACTGCCAACCCACTTCCCCATTTTATATATAACACACCCACCGATGGGAGGCTCAAATGAGACTGTGCATTCTGGGAAGTGTGGTCCGGGAAGCACACAATCAAGTCCTGTATGGACTCCTCAAGTGGGCCCGTCCTCGATTCCAAGTACGACTGCTGCTTCACTTTAGTGACCCCCAGGGTACCGGGGTGGTGCATACTCCGCGGCTGGACGGCTGTTGAATGGTAGGGCCGAATTCGACCAAGAACCCTTCAGTATTTGCCCGGCGTTAGCCGCCTCTCATACCATTCGAGATTATCAAACAAAGAGGCAGGCGCTGGAGACAGAAGGCAGGAAACAGGAGTTTATTCCGACGGAGCAGAACACGTCAAATCAGACAACAGGGTATCTTCTCGAGGTGCTCTAAACGCATCCTTGAGGCCTGGCCTCTTATACACAGGTTTATTGCTTTATTACATGAAACACATTCTTGTCAATACTTGATGTACGGAAAGACATCCTCGGAATCCCCGCTTCACCCCCGTTCCCACACATATTTACAGTAGAGTTCCCACCTCAACCTCAGCATGTGGTGGTTGTCGCGCAGCTGGACATTCTGCTGGGAACGGGAAAGTGGGCGATCGGTCGGATCTGGAGGTGTGAGGGTATTGATTAACCACCGCTCCTTTGATGTGAGGCGGGGTCCTACTGTAGGGGGCAATAAACTGCATCTGCCGGGCTAGGTGATGGCCTGGGATCGGGCTGGACAATCGGGCAGGGAGGAAGAGGTTATCAAAAAGGGGCCTGTTCTTTGAATGAGATGAAAGAGCGAGGGGGTTCAGCACGGGATGTGGCTCAGAGACAGGGTCGCGCTAGAGGTGCGCTTATGGTCCAAGCAGGAGAAACCGGGGGCTGTAGGGGCGCGGGGGAATGCTTGCGAGGCTGGGGTGTGAGGGGGAGAGGCGCGCAGGCTATTGGCAGTGGGCAGAGAGGTCGTGACACAAAAATGGCTGCCACCTACTTTCGCGATGGGGCCTAAAAGGGACAAGATGGCGTGGCTACTGTTTTCATGGTTGTCGCTCTACTTTCAACAGTGGCTGTGGTGAACATAAATGAACGCCGCTTATGTATACCGATTTTAGTCATTTTCCACAGTCCCCAGTTTTTATCATGAGTTAGTTCATTTCTGTTTATGTCTGAGGTAAGGACGTACAAGCTGACATCTAGTTATACTAATAAGGGAAGCATGTGGCTGGGCTGTCTATCGAGGTCTTTGGTAGCCCATATGCATTACGGGCAGATGGAAATAATCCTGCTATCAATGTTAACAGAATCGTACATAACCACATGTAGTCGATGCGATAGGCGAGGAGGCAGTGCATACAAAATTACATTAGCTGTGTCGTATGTTAGACCTTGGAGACGGGGATATTATTTAGACGATGTAGGAAATTTGTTCGAATACAAACATGATGTCATACAAAAATGTTCTGGCCAAATAATGGTTATTAAGTCATGATACAGAGTTAACGCTTTCTTAGTTATCCATGTACAGTTGAAAGTGACCGATGTATGGTTTCGAAAGCTCAATTGGGTGATAATCAATACAAGTGGTTGGGAGAGGAATTCAACTTAATACGAGGGACAGTCAAGGGGTGGCAATGTTCAAAAAGGGTTCGTCTGTCCAGTGTCTTTATACAGCGAGCCATCACTGGTAAGCTCTTATTGTTTTTCTTCTTTCGTTGGCACTGTTGAGCACCGGCGGTGGAGCTATGCGTCCAGCTCTACTTCAGATCTCGTGTTGCAGGGTGTGGCCATTCTTTGCTCTCGGACCACAGTCCTGTGTTTGTCCTGTTCCTTAACTAACCTATCATAGGTACCTTAGGCGGGGTACCCGCATTCCGTTCTTCCTTCATGACAAACCCTATTCTATCTTTTGTGCTGTCTTTCGTCTCAGAGTCAAGTTCAAAAATTCCATATGAAAAAAGGGGCGTGCTTTGGGAGGCCGAGGGAAGAGAGGGTGGAGTGGGATCAGATCTGAAACGGACCAAGGAGGGCAGAAATTTCAAGCAAGTGGGCCCACCAATCGGGCACAATGGGCTGGGACTTTCGGCACGAGCTCATCAACGTGCAGGGGCTTCTGGGTGGCCCTTCTTTCCGTCACTTTCCACGCTGAGAACGGTGCCTTGTCCCGCAACTCTTTGCTCTGCGGCTCCACCTAGGTCGAGGTCATAGATATTCCCCGATCTGCAGCCAGGCTGTGCGTCACATCCGGCCTCTCTCCTCCTGACGACTGCACGTTATCCTTGAATGAGTATAAAAAACAATTTTTAGAGAATTGGCAGGGGAAGACGTTTACACACTTTAATTTCTCTCCCAACTCCAAGTAGTTGGGGAAACGTTCATTGGTCACGATAGGGTGGATGCTTAGTAATCCTTACATCGGTGTATGTTGTTAACTCATGCATCATTGCTGTAGTGCAGGTTGGCAAGCATTTTTTATTTTCAAACAACACGTCTGTCTGGCGTTTTACTCTTGTTATATTTGCGAACGTGGCAAGAAGTCTGATGTCTAAAAATTACATAGTTTATCGAATTCAAACCGGCTCCTTCAGTAGAGACTCGCGTTTGTCTAAAACAAATCCTGTTGAGCTATATGTTTCTTCAAGGTCTGTTAATTTATAAAAAATGTGAAATGCTGTTATCATGGGACTATAGCTACAGTCTTTAAGATTTTCTGGGACGGCTGGTACAGAACTGGGACCATTCTGGAGGAACGGGGACGCATCGGACATTCTATTTTTTGTACAATGGGCGGTGGTAATCCGAACGATGAAGGTGGTGTTACCAAAGTACTTAAGACAAAAGCCACTGACATATAGTTCTCTTTTTAAGGGTCAGATTAGGGGACATCAGTCGTCTCACCTGTCCTTTCTTTCTCAGCCAATTAAGTTTCATCATTTTACAGAAAGGAGAGGCAGTAATATGGCAAAATACGATCGTTTTGTTTCTGTCAATTTGTTCAAACACTGTCGTGTCTAAAAGCCAATTATTCCCGTACCGGCGAGGTACAGTGTCGTCATTTATTCAAAAGGGAGCGAGGGAGCCCTCAGAGGGAGAGAGCGTCGTGCGTACCAAATAGGCTATTAGTACACGTACAACATAAAAAGAGGGAGAGAGAGAGAGAGAGACGTGTACAATAATAGGCTATTCAGTGCACACACATATAGATCAGTACGGGTCAGTTTCACGTAAAAAAACACAAGCTGAGGGAAAACATAAATTCATAGTTTACGTATACACAAATACCAGATAGGGTGCGACAGTACATACATCAAGTACGAAAACTTAAGATAAAACAGAGGGCTTTTTTTGGCGAAAGAGCCTTTTCATGCGTGTTGCATATTTTCAGTACTCCATTTAATTCATTTGGGGGTCGAGCTCTTCGTTTCTCCTTCCTTCCTAATAGCAGACAATTTCTGTTGGTAACCTCGCTTCAATAAATACTTACTCCTTTTAATTGGTCGGACACTGGTCCAGTCGTGCTTATACTCACGGTGGGGCCTTCCAACATCTAACAAATGACGATTCGAGTTGAGGTAAAGGAGGGGTGTCTGTCGGATGTGCGATGGTGCAATTCTGACTTTTCTATGAGGATGGAAGAAGAGGGGGTGAATCTAAAACATGACAATATCCCTAATTTCTGGGCTGAGGGGGGGATTTTAGATGAACCCCAACCCGGGGTATCCTTAACTTTTCTCATCTAGTCTGCACATTAAGTTGACTCACTGGTGCGCGTCATTTAGGGCGTTCATTTGGGATATCGGTTGGGGTCCGAGGTACTACAATAACCCTTCAAGTTTCTGGCGTAGGCCACTCTCCCATTCACTAGCTCCAGAGAGGGAGAGAGTCGTTCCTAGGTAGGGTAAGTGCTATATTCTTTCTCGTCCTTCACATGCAGGTATCATGTTCGGGCTTGTTTTTCTTATTCCATTAACCGCTCGATCCATACCTCAGTCATACAAAAAAAAGCATTCGTCCGTCAACCCAGACGTGCGCCACACATGAGCATTCATACAACACAAATCGGGGCCCACGCGCGCATTCATACCATACAATTCTTCTTCTTTCTGCGTGTAACACAGTGCATTCTGGGTCTTCTCCATACTCCAGCTGAAATTCCGATATTAACCTGCAGAGAAAGAGAAGGGGGGGTGACAGCGTACAAAGCACATCAGCGCGCAAAAACACGAAAATGTTTTTACCTACCACGTGCCTAACTTATCTTCTTTGGGAAGCAGTACCTTGCATCTCGGCATTGCAGCCCAGAGGAACTGGTATATTGTCCTATTCATAGATATATCTAAATATCCGAATCTTTTACCTATTGCTTATGCTGCAGGAATGCAAAAATACGACAGATCTTGACTATTCGTTTCGCATTGTTCGTATGTACCATGCCTTTCTAATTTTTCATAACCAAAATTGCTTCATTTTACTTGTCCTTTATTTATTTTGAAAATAGTAGCCTTTATCCGAGAACCTACCAATCTAAGTGACTGATATGAGGCTAGTTCTACATATTTTAATATTTTTTTTTTCTTTTAAAACCTTGATTGAAAAAGATGTCAGCATAAAAATACGGGCCTGCAACCATACAGACCGGCCACGGGGCACACGGGAAATGTATGAGGTAAGGAGAGATTACACTTGTAGTATAGGAGTACGTGATGAGCGAGCCATTGTAATTGGAAAAACTTAAACGAGACAAATGGTTGCAGGATCAATGAAGGTTGATTTTATAATTGAAAGTAAAACAAGATCAGTTACAATAGAATCGTTTATACGCATACCATGGGCGAGCATCATGAGTAGCATAACTTCGAAAATACAATAATCAATAGTGAATAAGAACCAATATCAGTAGGGTTGTCCGCATGCCCAGTCAGTACCCTTCCCCGCCCGCCACGTGCTCAAGGACCGTATACATATCCCATAATATCAAGGCTATGTAACTAAAACGTCATAAGGAGTTGCAAGTCTCGCCTATACTGGCGCCATTTTGGGGCGTGGCCGGGTGGGTCCAGAGTATAGTCCAAATGCCTCCGACAACTAGCGGCCGGACCAGAATCCCTTTCGGCAGTTCAAAAAGTTCGTTAGCGCCAACAGAAAGAACAGGCTGCATGAACCGTGACTCAAAGGGGAGGAAGGCAAAAATCTTCCCTACCGGGTCACGCTGAGGTCCCACCGGAGCTGATCGAGTGTTTCTTGGTAATTCAGACAAAAGCTGGCGTCATCATGAGCGGTAATTGCAAACACAACAGTGATGGACAGAATGTGGATCAATGTCACACATTCACCCCAGTCCAAAGATCTGGGCCCAAATCCATCGTTTTTCCACTCCACACCACCCTGGGTTAGACAATGGCGATATGCAAATCAGCGCTGACCCTGTGCCCCATGGGAACAGTCCAGTCCGAACTACAAAAGCCATGTCCTTCCCAGAACGGAAACAAGCATCCGAGGACCGGCCCGGTTTCGAGGTAACACCTCTCTTCAGCCCGGCTAGCTTGATTCCAGTGGTGTGGAGTGCCTGGGACTCACGTCTGAGCATCCCCAGTACACTTAGAGCGGTAACTGCAAACACAACAATGATGGACAGAATGTGGATCAATGTCACACATTCACCCCAGTCCAAAGATCTGGGCCCAAATCCATTGTTTTTCCACTCCACACCACCCTGGGTTAGACAATGGCGATATGCAAATCAGCCAGACCCTGCGCCCCATGGGAACAGTCCAGTCCGAACTACAAAAGCCATGTCCTTCCCAGAACGGAAACAAGCATCCGAGGACCGGCCTGGTTTCGAGGTAACACCTCTCTTCAGCCCGGCTAGCTTGATTCCAGTGGTGTGGAGTGCCTGGGACTCACGTCTGAGCATCCCCAGTACACTTAGAGCGGTAACTGCAAACACAACAATGATGGACAGAATGTGGATCAATGTCACACATTCACCCCAGTCCAAAGATCTGGGCCCAAATCCATCGTTTTTCCACTCCACACCACCCTGGGTTAGACAATGGCGATATGCAAATCAGCGCTGACCCTGTGCCCCATGGGAACAGTCCAGTCCGAACTACAAAAGCCATGTCCTTCCCAGAACGGAAACAAGCATCCGAGGACCGGCCCGGTTTCGAGGTAACACCTCTCTTCAGCCCGGCTAGCTTGATTCCAGTGGTGTGGAGTGCCTGGGACTCACGTCTGACCATCCCCAGTACACTTAGAGCGGTAACTGCAAACACAACAATGATGGACAGAATGTGGATCAATGTCACACATTCACCCCAGTCCAAAGATCTGGGCCCAAATCCATCGTTTTTCCACTCCACACCACCCTGGGTTAGACAATGGCGATATGCAAATCAGCGCTGACCCTGTGCCCCATGGGAACAATCCAGTCCGAACTACAAAAGCCATGTCCTTCCCAGAACGGAAACAAGCATCCGAGGACCGGCCCGGTTTCGAGGTAACACCTCTCATCAGCCCGGCTAGCTTGATTCCAGTGGTGTGGAGTGCCTGGGACTCACGTCTGAGCATCCCCAGTACACTTAGAGCGGTAATTGCAAACACAACAGTGATGGACAGAATGTGGATCAATGTCACACATTCACCCCAGTCCAAAGATCTGGGCCCAAATCCATCGTTTTTCCACTCCACACCACCTTGGGTTAGACAATGGCGATATGCAAATCAGCGCTGACCCTGTGCCCCATGGGAACAGTCCAGTCCGAACTACAAAAGCCATGTCCTTCCCAGAACGGAAACAAGCATCCGAGGACCGGCCCGGTTTCGAAGTAACACCTCTCATCAGCCCGGCTAGCTTGATTCCAGTGGTGTGGAGTGCCTGGGACTCACGTCTGAGCATCCCCAGTACACTTAGAGCGGTAATTGCAAACACAACAGTGATGGACAGAATGTGGATCAATGTCACACATTCACCCCAGTCCAAAGATCTGGGCCCAAATCCATCGTTTTTCCACTCCACACCACCCTGGGTTAGACAATGGCGATATGCAAATCAGCGCTGACCCTGTGCCCCATGGGAACAGTCCAGTCCGAACTACAAAAGCCATGTCCTTCCCAGAACGGAAACAAGCATCCGAGGACCGGACCGGTTTCGAGGTAACACCTCTCTTCAGCCCGGCTAGCTTGATTCCAGTGGTGTGGAGTGCCTGGGACTCACGTCTGAGCATCCCCAGTACACTTAGAGCGGTAATTGCAAACACAACAGTGATGGACAGAATGTGGATCAATGTCACACATTCACCCCAGTCCAAAGATCTGGGCCCAAATCCATCGTTTTTCCACTCCACACCACCCTGGGTTAGACAATGGCGATATGCAAATCAGAGCTGACCCTGTGCCCCATGGGAACAGTCCAGTCCGAACTACAAAAGCCATGTCCTTCCCAGAACGGAAACAAGCATCCGAGGACCGGCCCGGTTTCGAGGTAACACCTCTCTTCAGCCCGGCTAGCTTGATTCCAGTGGTGTGGAGTGCCTGGGACTCACGTCTGAGCATTCCCAGTACACTTAGAGCGGTAATTGCAAACACAACAGTGATGGACAGAATGTGGATCAATGTCACACATTCACCCCAGTCCAAAGATCTGGGCCCAAATCCATCGTTTTTCCACTCCACACCACCCTGGGTTAGACAATGGCGATATGCAAATCAGCGCTGACCCTGTGCCACATGGGAACAGTCCAGTCCGAACTACAAAAGCCATGTCCTTCCCAGAACGGAAACAAGCATCCGAGGACCGGCCCGGTTTCGAGGTAACACCTCTCTTCAGCCCGGCTAGCTTGATTCCAGTGGTGTGGAGTGCCTGGGACTCACGTCTGAGCATCCCCAGTACACTTAGAGCAGTAATTGCAAACACAACAGTGATGGACAGAATGTGGATCAATGTCACACATTCACCCCAGTCCAAAGATCTGGGCCCAAATCCATCGTTTTTCCACTCCACACCACCCTGGGTTAGACAATGGCGATATGCAAATCAGCGCTGACCCTGTGCCCCATGGGAACAGTCCAGTCCGAACTACAAAAGCCATGTCCTTCCCGGAACGGAAACAAGCATCCGAGGACCGGCCCTGTTTCGAGGTAACACCTCTCATCAGCCCGGCTAGCTTGCTTCCAGTGGTGTGGAGTGCCTGGGACTCACAACTGAGCATCCCCAGTACACTTAGAGCGGTAATTGCAAACACAACAGTGATGGACAGAATGTGGATCAATGTCACACATTCACCCCAGTCCAAAGATCTGGGCCCAAATCCATCGTTTTTCCACTCCACACCACCCTGGGTTAGACAATGGCGATATGCAAATCAGAGCTGACCCTGTGCCCCATGGGAACAGTCCAGTCCGAACTACAAAAGCCATGTCCTTCCCAGAACGGAAACAAGCATCCGAGGACCGGCCCGGTTTCGAGGTAACACCTCTCTTCAGCCCGGCTAGCTTGATTCCAGTGGTGTGGAGTGCCTGGGACTCACGTCTGAGCATCCCCAGTACACTTAGAGCGGTAACTGCAAACACAACAATGATGGACAGAATGTGGATCAATGTCACACATTCACCCCAGTCCAAAGATCTGGGCCCAAATCCATCGTTTTTCCACTCCACACCACCCTGAGTTAGACAATGGCGATATGCAAATCAGCGCTGACCCTGTGCCCCATGGGGACAGTCCAGTCCGAACTTGTAGTTCGGACTGATCCACATTCTGTCCATCACTGTTGTGTTTGCAATTACCGCTCTAAGTGTACTGGGGATGCTCAAACGTGAGTCCCAGGCACTCCACACCACTGGAATCAAGCTAGCCGGGCTGAAGAGAGGTGTTACCTCGAAACCGGTCCGGTCCTCGGATGCTTGTTTCCGTTCTGGGAAGGACATGGCTTTTGTAGTTCGGACTGGACTGTTCCCATGGGGCACAGGGTCAGCGCTGATTTGCATATCGCCATTGTCTAACCCAGGGTGGTGTGGAGTGGAAAAACAATGGATTTGGGCCCAGATCTTTGGACTGGGGTGAATGTGTGACATTGATCCACATTCTGTCCATCATTGTTGTTTTTGCAGTTACCGCTCTAAGTGTACTGGGGATGCTCAGACGTGAGTCCCAGGCACTCCACACCACTGGAATCAAGCTAGCCGGGCTGAAGAGAGGTGTTACCTCGAAACCGGGCCGGTCCTCGGATGCTTGTTTCCGTTCTGGGAAGGACATGGCTTTTGTAGTTCGGACTGGACTGTTCCCATGGGGCACAGGGTCAGCGCTGATTTGCATATCGCCATTGTCTAACCCAGGATGGTGTGGAGTGGAAAAACGATGGATTTGGGCCCAGATCTTTGGACTGGGGTGAATGTGTGACATTGAGCCACATTCTGTCCATCATTGTTGTGTTTGCAGTTACCGCTCTAAGTGTACTGGGGATGCTCAGACGTGAGTCCCAGGCACTCCACACCACTGGAATCAAGCTAGCCGGGCTGATGAGAGGTGTTACCTCAAAACCGGGCCGGTCCTCGGATGCTTGTTTCCGTTCTGGGAAGGACATGGCTTTTGTAGTTCGGACTGGACTGTTCCCATGGGGCACAGGGTCAGCGCTGATTTGCATATCGCCATTGTCTAACCCAGGGTGGTGTGGAGTGGAAAAACGATGGATTTGGGCCCAGATCTTTGGACTGGGGTGAATGTGTGACATTGATCCACATTCTGTCCATCACTGTTGTGCTTGCAGTTACCGCTCTAAGTGTACTGGGGATGCTCAGACGTGAGTCCCAGGCACTCCACACCACTGGAATCAAGCTAGCCGGGCTGATGAGAGGTGTTACCTCGAAACCGGGCCGGTCCTCGGATGCTTGTTTCCGTTCTGGGAAGGACATGGCTTTTGTAGTTCGGACTGGACTGTTCCCATGGGGCACAGGGTCAGCGCTGATTTGCATATCGCCATTGTCTAACCCAGGGTGGTGTGGAGTGGAAAAACGATGGATTTGGGCCCAGATCTTTGGACTGGGGTGAATGTGTGACATTGATCCACATTCTGTCCATCACTGTTGTGTTTGCAGTTACCGCTCTAAGTGTACTGGGGATGCTCAGACGTGAGTCCCAGGCACTCCACACCACTGGAATCAAGCTAGCCGGGCTGAAGAGAGGTGTTACCTCGAAACCGGGCCGGTCCTCGGATGCTTGTTTCCGTTCTGGGAAGGACATGGCTTTTGTAGTTCGGACTGGACTGTTCCCATGGGGCACAGGGTCAGCGCTGATTTGCATATGGCCATTGTCTAACCCAGGGTGGTGTGGAGTGGAAAAACGATGGATTTGGGCCCAGATCTTTGGACTGGGGTGAATGTGTGACATTGATCCACATTCTGTCCATCATTGTTGTGTTTGCAGTTACCGCTCTAAGTGTACTGGGGATGCTCAGACGTGAGTCCCAGGCACTCCACACCACTGGAATCAAGCTAGCCGGGCTGATGAGAGGTGTTACCTCGAAACCGGGCCGGTCCTCGGATGCTTGTTTCCGTTCTGGGAAGGACATGGCTTTTGTAGTTCGGACTGGACTGTTCCCATGGGGCACAGGGTCAGCGCTGGTTTGCATATCGCCATTGTCTAACCCAGGGTGGTGTGGAGTGGAAAAACGATGGATTTGGGCCCAGATCTTTGGACTGGGGTGAATGTGTGACATTGATCCACATTCTGTCCATCACTGTTGTGTTTGCAATTACCGCTCTAAGTGTACTGGGGATGCTCAGACATGAGTCCCAGGCACTCCACACCACTGGAATCAAGCTAGCCGGGCTGATGAGAGGTGTTACCTCGAAACCGGGCCGGTCCTCGGATGCTTGTTTCCGTTCTGGGAAGGACATGGCTTTTGTAGTTCGGACTGGACTGTTCCCATGGGGCACAGGGTCAGCGCTGATTTGCATATCGCCATTGTCTAACCCAGGGTGGTGTGGAGTGGAAAAACGATGGATTTGGGCCCAGATCTTTGGACTGGGGTGAATGTGTGACATTGATCCACATTCTGTCCATCATTGTTGTGTTTGCAGTTACCGCTCTAAGTGTACTGGGGATGCTCAGACGTGAGTCCCAGGCACTCCACACCACTGGAATCAAGCTAGCCGGGCTGAAGAGAGGTGTTACCTCGAAACCGGGCCGGTCCTCGGATGCTTGTTTCCGTTCTGGGAAGGACATGGCTTTTGTAGTTCGGACTGGACTGTTCCCATGGGGCACAGAGTCAGCGCTGATTTGCATATCGCCATTGTCTAACCCAGGGTGGTGTGGAGTGGAAAAACAATGGATTTGGGCCCAGATCTTTGGACTGGGGTGAATGTGTGACATTGATCCACATTCTGTCCATCATTGTTGTGTTTGCAGTTACCGCTCTAAGTGTACTGGGGATGCTCAGACGTGAGTCCCAGGCACTCCACACCACTGGAATCAAGCTAGCCGGGCTGAAGAGAGGTGTTACCTCGAAACCGGGCCGGTCCTCGGATGCTTGTTTCCGTTCTGGGAAGGACATGGCTTTTGTAGTTCGGACTGGACTGTTCCCATGGGGCACAGGGTCAGCGCTGATTTGCATATCGCCATTGTCTAACCCAGGGTGGTGTGGAGTGGAAAAACGATGGATTTGGGCCCAGATCTTTGGACTGGGGTGAATGTGTGACATTGATCCACATTCTGTCCATCATTGTTGTGTTTGGCGTCATCATGAGAGCACCATCCTCTCGCGGCAACGTCGTGGCCACTCCGGAGAGCGGGACAGCAGGTGTATCCCTCCACAGATTCGTTGAATCAGTCTTTCCTTCGATACCAGATGTGGATAAAGTGGCGGTCGCCCGAGGCAGTGGCATACCCATGGGGGATAGTCGAGCAACAGTGGCGGTGGCCCCCACCGGAAGCCTGCGGGAGTCGAGGGCCAGTGACTTTCGTAGAATTTTAAAACTGATAGGACGTCTTCAAGAGTGGGGCTCATGCCCGAGCAGGCAAGCATCCGAGTTCCAAGGTTGCCCAGAGCCATCCTTGCAGGCCAGGCCCAAGTCTATGGAGCCGACCGCCATTTCGTGAGCTCCGTGGCAGCCGCCTGTCGCTGTACCGCAAGAGCGGGTGCAATTCAGCCGGATGGTGGATGAGACGCTGTAGCCGCAAGAGAAGGCGAAACTCAACCGGCCGAGTGAGGCACTGTGCCGCAAGAGCGGGCGCAACTCAGCTGGCCGAGCGAGGCACTGTGCCGCAAGAGCGGGCGCAACTCAGCTGGCCGAGTGAAGCGCTGGGGTGCAGCTGAGGCACCTCCACCTGGGGAGGTGGGGGAGGCTTGTTTGCGCCGCCTCTCCCTCCCAGTGCACCCCACGCCGTCTCCTGGCGCAGGTATATGTGATGGTCGGACCAGGCAATAAGAGGGGGGGGTCATCAGCAAGGCATTCACCCCCCCCCCCACCCGTGGCTCGCTGGATGCCACCTCAGGGAGGACGAATGGGAAGGCCAGTACAACAACATCGTGGCCGTGGTGCTTCCGGGCCCTCCACCCACCGACCTCTTCGGCCGATGGCTGCCAGCAAGGCCTTGGCGCGTTGGGTAGCCTCCGGCCTATTCGCTCAACGGGCCGCTACCGACGCTACCTCGCCGGCTGATGGCTTTTGTAGACTTTTTATAGCCCAAAGCCTACTAAAAAGTAGCTCAAAGTAGCCCAACATTGAAGGCGGGACAGGAACAGCGTTAAGCAGACGGCGAATGCATTTTGGCTTGTTGTTGCAGCCGCTGCCATGTAAATAGTTGTTTAATAAAAAGTTTTAAATAGTTGTTTAATAAAAAGTTTTAAATAATTACTTTGCTGGGGTGTTGTATATATTTATAATATTTGCATATTGTTTGTCGTTATTTGGGCGGTGGAGCCGGGTTGTCTTGCAGCCATCATGGCGTCGAGCTCGATTCTCCTCACTAGTTTCATATTTCTCATGAGGGGTTGTTCCTAATGTTTCTATTTTAGCGAGGTCAGAAAAGAGATCTCATCAGTGGCCTACTGATTTTGCTCGATTCCTTTTGTTTTTCCTAACGATTTTTATGTTTTTGTTTCCTAGCACGATACAGCGGCTAACCAGCAATTTTTTATATATATTTATGTCCTTTTTATTAGGGGCGTCTTCCGGTGGAGCCGGATAATCTACCTCTAATAAACGGTCCGGGCTGAACCAACTACCAACAAACGGGGCAAAGATAGGCATGACGGGTTACAAAGGGGACAAAAGTCTGCACTACCTATCCTTCACTATCCGCAAAGACTAAACAGAGTATTGCGACCCTGTGCTTATTTGTGAATAGAGAATAACCCAAAGAGAACCAATTCCGAACGATCAATGTTCGGTCAAACAAGCAATCAAATGAGGGATAAAAATAGGCACGACGGATTACAACGGGGGCAAAAGCCTGCGTTACCTATCCTTCACTATTCACAAGGACTAAACAGAGTATTGCGACTCTGTGCTTTTTTGTAAATAGAGAATGATCCAAAGAGAACCAATTCCAAAACAGTAAATGCTTGGATAACAATCAATCAAATGGAGAGGGAAGTAGGCACGACGGATTACAAAGGGGGCAAAGGCCTGCGTTACCTACCCTTCACTATCTGCAAAGACTAAACAGAGTATGGCAACTCTGTGCTTGTTTGCAAATAGAGAATCTCTCAGAAACAATCAAATGAGTAATACTAGTATTTTCAAACAATCAAACAATCAATTCGCAATTTGTCGTGTTTACACGACCTTACCCGGACCGCATGGACAGTTTCGCGTCTTCCGCTTCCAGCGCCTGATGTCCTCTATTCTCCGTAATTGCTCTGGCACTCCTGATGGTTCCCAGTCAGGACCGTAGATCACTCGAGAGAGGTCTGCTCAGAACCGGTGAAGTTCGGATGATCGGCTGCCAGACGAGGGTCTATCGGGCAGGTGCACTTCCCGATCTTTGCAGTCATTCACTCTGTCGTTGGGACCTCTATCACTGGATCCACGCGTCGCTGATGGGCCCCATGTTTGGGACGCCAATTTTTGAATGGTAGGGCCGAATTCGACCAAGAACCCTTCAGTATTTGCCCGGCGTTAGCCGCCTCTCATACCATTCGAGATTACCAAACAAAGAGGCAGGCGCTGGAGACAGAAGGCAGGAAACAGGAGTTTATTCCGACGGAGCAGAACACGTCAAATCAGACAACAGGGTATCTTCTCGAGGTGCTCTAAACGCATCCTTGAGGCCTGGCCTCTTATACACAGGTTTATTGCTTTATTACATGAAACACATTCTTGTCAATACTTGATGTACGGAAAGACATCCTCGGAATCCCCGCTTCACCCCCGTTCCCACACATATTTCCAGTAGAGTTCCCACCTCAACCTCAGCATGTGGTGGTTGTCGCACAGCTGGACATTCTGCTGGGAACGGGAAAGTGGGCGATCGGTCGGGTCTGGAGGTGTGAGGGTATTGATTAACCACCGCTCCTTTGATGTGAGGCGGGGTCCTACTGTAGGGGGCAATAAACTGCATCTGCCGGGCTAGGTGATGGCCTGGGATCGGGCTGGACAATCGGGCAGGGAGGAAGAGGTTATCAAAAAGGGGCCTGTTCTTTGAATGAGATGAAAGAGCGAGGGGGTTCAGCACGGGATGTGGCTCGGAGACAGGGTCGCGCTAGAGGTGCGCTTATGGTCCAAGCAGGAGAAACCGGGGGCTGTCGGGGCGCGGGGGAATGCTTGCGAGGCTGGGGTGTGAGGGGGAGAGGCACGCAGGCTATTCGCAGTGCGCAGAGAGGTCGTGACACAAAAATGGCTGCCACCTACTTTCGCGATGGGGCCTAAAAGGGACAAGATGGCGTGGCTACTGTTTTCATGGTTGTCGCTCTACTTTCAACAGTGGCTGTGGTGAACATAAATGAACGCCGCTTATGTATACCGATTTTAGTAATTTTCCACACGGCGTGTATAAATCAATGCTCGAAGGTGTCCACCTTTGAGTAGCACGCGAACAGCAGCTTGGTTTATGTATAGGTGAGGACGAGGATCCACTCGTAGACGCCGCTCCGTATGGGATCTGCCCGACGCATTTCGAAGCTCCATATGCTTCTCTTCAGGGGCTTTAAAGGAAGCGGTGTGCGCAACTGCCAACCCACTTCCCCATTTTATATATAACACACCCACCGATGGGAGGCTCAAATGAGACTGTGCATTCTGGGAAGTGTGGTCCGGGAAGCACACAATCAAGTCCTGTATGGACTCCTCAAGTGGGCCCGTCCTCGATTCCAAGTACGACTGCTGCTTCACTTTAGTGACCCCCAGGGTACCGGGGTGGTGCATACTCCGCGGCTGGAAGGCCGCATATAAATCAATGCTCGAAGGTGTCCACCTTTGAGTAACACGCGAACAGCAGCTTGGTTTATGTATAGGTGAGGATGGGGATCCACTCGTAGACGCCGCTCCGTACGGGATCTGCCCGACGCGTTTCGAAGCTCCATATGCTTCTCTTCAGGGGCTTTAACGGAAGTGGTGTGCGCAACTGCCAACCCACTTCCCCATTTTATATATAACACACCCACCGATGGGAGGCCCAAATTAGACTGTGCATTCTGGGAAGTGTGGTCCGGGAAGCACACAATCAAATCCTGTATGGACTCCTCAAGTGGGCCCGTCCTCGATTCCAAGTACGACTGCTGCTTCACTTTAGTGACCCCCAGGGTACAGGGTGGTGCATACTCCGCAGCTGGACGGCCGCGTATAAATCAATGCTCGAAGGTGTCCACCTTTGAGTAGCACGCGAACAGCAGCTTGGTTTATGTATAGGTGAGGACGGGGTTCCACTCGTAGACGCCGCTCCGTACGGGATCTGCCCGACGCGTTTCGAAGCTCCATATGCTTCTCTTCAGGGGCTTTAACGGAAGCGGTGTGCGCAACTGCCAACCCACTTCCCCATTTTATATATAACACACCCACCGATGGGAGGCTCAAATGAGACTGTGCATTCTGGGAAGTGTGGTCCGGGAAGCACACAATCAAGTTCTGTATGGACTCCTCAAGTGGGCCCGTCCTCGATTCCAAGTACGACTGCTGCTTCACTTTAGTGACCCCCAGGGTACCGGGGTGGTGCATACTCCGCGGCTGGACGGCCGCGTATAAATCAATGCTCGAAGGTGTCCACCTTTGAGTAGCACGCGAACAGCAGCTTGGTTTATGTATAGGTGAGGACGGGGATCCACTCGTAGACGCCGCTCCGTACGGGATCTGCCCGACGCGTTTCGCAGCTCCATATGCTTCTCTTCAGGGACTTTAACGCAAGCGGTGTGCGCAACTGCCAACCCACTTCCCCATTTTATATATAACACACCCAGCGATGGGAGGCTCAAATGAGACTGTGCATTCTGGGAAGTGTGGTCCGGGAAGCACACAATCAAGTCCTGTATGGACTCCTCAAGTGGGCCCGTCCTCGATTCCAAGTACGACTGCTGCTTCACTTTAGTGACCCTCAGGGTACCGGGGTGGTGCATACTCCGCGGCTGGACGGCCGCGTATAAATCAATGCTCGAAGGTGTCCACCTTTGAGTAGCACGTGAACAGCAGCCTGGTTTATGTATAGGTGAGGACGGGGATCCACTCGTAGACGCCGCTCCGTACGGGATCTGCCCGACGCGTTTAGAAGCTCCATATGCTTCTCTTCAGGAGCTTTAACGGAAGCGGTGTGCGCAACTGCCAACCCACTTCCCCATTTTATATATAACGCACCCACCGATGGGAGGCTCAAATGAGACTGTGCATTCTGGTAAGTGTGGTCCGGGAAGCACACAATCAAGTCCTGTATGGACTCCTCAAGTGGGCCCATCCTCGATTCCAAGTACGACTTCTGCTTCACTTTAGTGACCCCCAGGGTACCGGGGTGGTGCATACACCGCAGCTGGACGGCCGCGTATAAATCAATGCTCAAAGGTGTCCACCTTTGAGTAGCACGCGAAGAGCAGCTTGGTTTATCTATAGGTGAGGACGGGGATCCACTCGTAGACGCCGCTCCGTACGGGATCTGCCCGACGCGTTTCAAAGCTCCATATGCTTCTCTTCAGGGGCTTTAACGGAAGCGGTGTGCGCAACTGCCAACCCACTTCACCATTTTATATATAACACACCCACCGATGGGAGGCTCAAATGAGACTGTGCATTCTGGGAAGTGTGGTCCGGGAAGCACACAATCAAGTCCTGTATGGACTCCTCAAGTGGGCCCGTCCTTGATTCCAAGTACGACTGCAGCTTCACTTTAGTCACCCCCAGGGTACCGGGGTGGTGCATACTCCGCGGCTGGACGGCCGCGTATAAATCAATGCTCGAAGCTGTCCACCTTTGAGTAGCACGCGAACAGCAGCTTGGTTTATGTATAGGTGAGGACGGGGATCAACTCGTAGACGCCGCTCCGTACGGGATCTGTCCGTCGCGTTTCGAAGCTCCATATGCTTCTCTTCAGGGGCTTTAACGGAAGAGGTGTGCGCAACTGCCAACCCACTTCCCCATTTTATATATAACACACCCAACGATGGGAGGCTCAAATGAGACTGTGCATTCTGGGAAGTGTGGTCCGGGAAGCACACAATCAAGTCCTCTATGGACTCCTCAAGTGGGCCCGTCCTGGATTCCAAGTACGACTGCTGCTTCACTTTAGTGACCCCCAGGGTACCGGGGTGGTGCATACTCCGCGGCTGGACGGCTGCGTATAAATCAATGCTCGAAGGTGTCCACCTTTGAGTAGCACGCGAACAGCAGCTTGGTTTATGTATAGGTGAGGACGGGGATCCACTCGTAGACGCCGCTCTGTACGGGATCTGCCCGACGCGTTTCGAAGCTCCATATGCTTCTCTTCAGGGGCTTTAATGGAAGCGGTCACCCAAGAAGCATTTGAATTAGGTTTTCTGAGTAAGAACGAATTCCTATTCCTAAACAATAAGAACCCACGTACCCCTGTGCTTTACACATTGCCTAAAGTCCACAAGGATACTGAACACCCCCCTGGGAGACCAATACTTTCAGGCTGCGGGTCCATTGTAGAACCCCTGGGTAAATATATTGATTTTTTCATTCGCGACATGGTCAAAGACACTGTAACGTATGTTAAAGATACCACACACCTGATCAATCTCATCGAGGCACACTCATTCGACCCAGACAATGAAATCCTAGTGACTCTAGACATAGAGTCACTTTATACCAATATTCCCCAAGAAAAAGGCATCAACGTAATTAAGAAACACCTAGACAACCGCCCGGCTCCACACCAAGTCCCCACGGAATTCATAATTAAGCTTCTGGAAATAGCTCTGACCAAGAACTACTTTCTATTTAAAGACACATTTTATAGACAGTGTAAGGGTACCTCCATGGGAGCTGTTTTTGCTCCCAATTTTGCGATTCTTTTCGTGGATGACCTAGAAACTAACATTATCCTTGACAACACAAACCCATTCCGCAATCAAATAAAATCCTGGCATCGATACATCGACGATGTCCTTATGATCTGGAGGGGTACAGAAGAGTCACTAAATGATTTCTGTATTTGGCTGAATACCAACCAAACTGACCTTAAATTTACCTACTCATACAATAGACACCAAATTGACTACCTTGATGTAACCATTAAATGCGAGGAAAACCAACTGTACACCACACTGTTCCGAAAACCTACGGAGCGCAATACCCTCCTACAATACCATAGTGCACACCCCAGGGCTCTGAGGGATGGATTGCCCTATGGACAATTCCTGAGAATCAGGAGAAATTGTAAATACAAAGCAGACTTCTTCACTGAAGCAGAAATCCTCTGTAAAAAATTAACTACGAGAGGCTATCCACGTAAACTGGTAAGAAGGGCTATGAAAAGGGCCTGGTACACACACAGAGAATGTTTACTTGAGCCTCAGCCAAAGAAAATCTCATCTAAGATCACATGTGTCACCACCTTTAACACGGCCAGTAACAAACTCACTAAAATGATTAAAAAACATTGGAATGTACTAGATCCCTTAGAATTAAATACCGGACTCCCTCTGTTTTCATTTAAACGTGGTCGCAATCTAAAAGACCATCTGGTAAGAGCAGCCACCAACCCAACAGCTAATAACACAATTGAAACTAGGTTGAGTCTTCCGCCAGTACTAGGACATTTTAAGTGTAATAAATGCATGGCATGCGAATTCACCACCAACACTAAAGTATTCGAGTATGGATGTATTAGGCACAATCTCAAATTTTTCACAAACTGCAATTCTAAGAATGTGATTTATTGTATTGAATGCCCATGCAAACTACTGTACATCGGACAAACTACCCAACAGATAAAGACCAGAATATCCCAACACAGAAGCAGAATCCGATGCAAAGTAACAACAGCCCCACTGGTGGAACACTACCTTGAACTAGGACATTCGGAAAATGAAATGAAATGGCAGGTGATTGATAAACTGAGGCCCAATGCCAGAGGAGGCAATCAGCAAACAATATTAAATCGCCTGGAGTGCAAATGGATTTACCTGTGCAAAACAATCGAGAAAGGACTTAATTCCCTCGACGAGTGGAATATGTGCACCTGAGTTGGACTTAATGGACACTTCCTTGCAACACTGTCACGTGAACCCATTTAAACAATGTACATCCACTAATGTACAATTACCTGCCAATGCCAAGGGTTTCTCTACAAAACAAATATTGTTCCCAATAATGTGACAATCGTGAATTTTTAATTCCTGGTTGCTCCTAATTAATTCTTTTGTGTAAATCATTGTTGTTTCGAATAGCATTCCATTTAGATTGCCCATTGAATTGCGCGATCAGTCATTCCACGCACACATTCAACAACAAACACTAATCAGAAGCGCATGCCCAGAGCAGGCGCTACCGCGCATGCTCAACCCAGACACGCTTCCCTGGCTGCGCGCGCACTGTCCCGGCACGCTCTTAATGGAGTCAGGGACGCTGACTCAGTTGTGAGCTTCTAGGAAGAGGAACTCGGACCCCCTGCTTGCCGCACCGACCTGCTAAAAATAAGTAAGTGAATCGATCCCCCCCTCGCCATGCTGACGCAAGTAGAATTGTACTCACCGCGCTTTGACCGGTATCGTTTTTTTTAGTTTCAGGTCGCTCCTTCTACAAAAACGACGAATGCGCTGTCTGAACCCACAATAATTGTGTAAGTGCATCGCCGATATAGTGGCCATTACCTCCACTTATTTTAACTAAACCAAACCATTTAATGACCAGGAATGCTCTTCAGTTTCAGATAACCTTCCCTACCATAGCGACGACTGCGCCTTGGCAGTGATACTGATCATGTTTTAACCTTAATTTTCTGTAAGTAAATAAACCCCCCCCCTCTTTTTCAATTGGAGTTTGACTATTAATACCCATAGAGCCCTAATAATCTCTATTTCTCCTTCTTTTACAAGCTCAAGTATTTTCCCCACATTGAAGTAAACAGCCACTACCTGAATCCCCATTTAATGCCTGGATTCTAACCAATCTTGTGTGAGTCTCTGGTTAAGTAAGCAACTTATGGCTATTCCTTAGCCTTCGCTAATATCTATTAAATGGTTACAGCTATTGAGCCAACTCATGCTTATTAAATTACCCACAGATTCCGTGAAAAGCTGCGGCATCCGCCCGATAGTATTACGCGAATGACCATCCTTGCCCCCCCCCACTGGCAAGGTATATAATGATTTTTTAATTGTAACAGTCAATCCCCCTAGATGCATGCGCGCATTACCTAAGCCTAAAAAGACGCAGCGCACCTGGGTGAGATTAGATCATCTGCCCCCTAACTATTACATCTCACCAAAAATGCATGCATAGTAATTTGAACATGTGCATGCTTTTTAAATTTTTATTTTTCTCCGGGAGCACCATAACAATGTCAGATCTAAACATGTAGGAACACCAGTTAAGTACATACAAGAATGAGAGTATAATTGAATTTTCTGTAGTTTCAGGAGGCTCAACTGTCCTGATGAAGATCTAAAATAATATAGATCGAAACGCCGTCGACCTACCCAAGGAATTTCACTTGTACCATTGTATATAATTGTTGTGTGTGTTTATCCTTGTTGTGTGTGACAGTTCGTTCACTTTGATCACCTATGTCACGTCCTGCACCGTACTATTCACCTGAGCACCTGAAATACTGTGTATATATATATATATAATTTTGTGTCTTGCTATGAGAAAAGAGTAAAAATAAAAAATTCCATTTTTCCTACTACCAATGCTCCCTAGCGACTTATTAAATACTCGCTAATACCCCTTGTTCTCCTTTAAGGACCACATAAGGCCTACTCCGAACCATTGTTTTATAAAATTATTAATGGAAGCGGTGTGCGCAACTGCCAACCCACTTCCCCATTTTATATATAACACACCCACCGATGGGAGGCTCAAATGAGACTGTGCATTGTCTCATTTGAGCCTCACATTGGTGGGTGTGTCATATGGAAAATGGAGAAGTTGGTCAGCGGTTGCGCACTCCGCTTCTGTTAAAGCCCCTGAAGAGAAGCATATGGAGCTTCGAAACCTGTCGGGCAGATCCATTACGGAGCGGCATCCACAAGCGGATCCCCGTCCTCACCTATACATAAATCAAGCTGCTGCTCGTGTGCTACTCAAAGGTGGACAACCTTGGAGCGACAATTTATACGCGGCCGTCCAGCCGCGGAGTATGCACCACCCCGTCATCCTTAGGGGGTCACGGAAGACAAACAGCAGCCGTACACGGGATCGAGGACGGGCCCACTTGCGGGGTCCATACAGGACTTGATTATGTGCGTTTCGCACCACACTTCCCATAATGCACAGTCTCATTTGAGCCTCCCATTGGTGGGTATGTCATATGGAAAATGGAGAAGTGGGTCAGCGGTTGCGCACTCCGCTTCCGTTAAAGCCCCTGAAGAGAAGCATATGGAGTTTTGAAACATCTGCCTAGATGCGTCACGTTGTAAATGGGTCGCAGGGATGTGCCACGTTTACGCAGCTGTTGCGTGACGCAACGGCGGCGTAAACGTGGCGCAAGTCCAACATAAATCTGCCCCTAAGTTTCCTATGGGAGGGCGGGAGCTGCAAGATTCCCGCCTTCTCATAGCAAACTGCAGGAACCGGCCCTGGGGCGTGATGGGCTCTCGAGGGCACCAGGTGGAGGGCTACGCAGCCTCCCTCGCACAATACACAAATCCCCGGGGGTGGTGGTTCCCAGGGCTTGAGGGTCGTTGTTGAGGCCCACACACTTCTAATTTTGTAGGGGACGGGGGGCCTTGGACGGGAAAGGGACGCAAGGGGATTGTAAATCTAAAACCTTTCCATAGGAACCGTTCGTCGTAGCTATAGACTGGTAAAGTTCTGGTAAAGAGTTAGCCTCAGAATTATACTTCAAATTATAAATATAAATTCTATTGGGGACCGCTACCCCCCCCAAAAAAAAGACGTATATACTTTTTTATTAACTTTTATTAAAACAAAAATAAATAGGTGGAAACGTAACTTAAAGATAGCAATACAATAAATAACTAGAAAGATAACTTTAACAAAACTTCAATAGAAGTAAGGTAGGTAATCTGCAAAACAAAAAAGAAAATTAGTGTTTAAAATTAGATTGATGTGACTAAATAAGGTCAAACATTACAAGTGAAGGTAACACTTGACGATATTTTCTTATTTTTACGTGTGCAGTGTGCCTGGTTCATTTCACTTGTCTTACAGGCAATGGAAGTGCCTACTGCGTCAGGTTTACATTACAGATCAACAGGTCTTTAAAATGATTCAGAGATGAGACAGAATTAGGTGAGAGATCAAGTCATTATGCAGGACAATATACTTTAGGGCTTATTTACAAGACTCTTGTGACACTTTTGTGCTACTTTTCTCATGTTGAAAGTGGCGCAAAAGTGGCGCAAGGGGCTTGTAAATAAGCTTTTTTTATTTATAATGCATTTAATTGAGGGATTGTATATCTAGGCCGCTCTGCTTACCTTGTGTAAACACTGTGGCCAACAGAGTTCACAACTTGTACTCAGCTAAGGTTGTACATGGCAAGGTGGTCAGCAGCATCCATAACTTTAAATGAGAAAGAGAAACAATGTGAGGGAGAGTGAGAGAGAGAGAGAGAAAGAGAAAAAAACCAACATTAAAACGTGGGAGAGAGAAAGTTATAGATGGAGCAGTTAATACTGGAGAAAATACTCGTAGCTCACCTTTTGCCTCCATTTTGTGTCCAAGCACGTGCTGGTTGATAGTGCACCCTCCTGTTTAGTGATCTGAAAGATAGTATATAGAGTTAGTAATAGCATAGAACATACAAATGCACACGTATATTTTTGCTTTATTTTATTGTACACTCAGGATACTATATTACAACAAGTTCCACTGTAAGGAGGTGTCTGTGCTCTGTTTTTTCCAAAGTACTATATCCCATGCATTCCCACTGCATAGCGGTGAGTTGTCAATATTGGGTATCTAGACTGTTGCACCTCATTGACTCGCAGAGTCCGTAGGTGAGTGTTTTTCTTGGGAAGTCAGAGGCAGATTTAGAAGCTCCTTGTGCCACTTTTTTCATATTAAAAGTGACACAAAAGTGGCGCAAGGGGCTTGTAGATCTGCCCCTTAGACTGTTGTAACCTATCCTCACTTGTCGGAGGTAATTGTACATTTCTACGCAGTGAAGCTGCTGCACACTACCCACTCTCTCATTTCACAGATAACTTGTCGTTGTTTCGGAAACAAGCTTATTTGCTCACCTTGTGCCATTGGCGTGATTCAAACAGGGTGCACTAGGTGTTGAAGCAGGCTTCTCAGGCGTTGTTACAATGGCCACGCATCATCGCAGAATACACAAATGTAGAGCTTTGTAGTTTGTTTTGGGGGGAGGGGTGACACCAATTTGTGAAATACAACCTGCAAGATAAAAAGGAAGTTAACATTGTGTGTTATTTTTTTATCAAAGGAGAGAGGAAGTGAGAGAGTGACTGCAAAGTATATTCGCAGCTCAACTTTCTGTCACCAGTGTTTTTCACTACGTGTCGGGACATAATGCACCCTGAAGCTCTACATCTAAAAGATAGTAAAAGAAAGATGTTATGATTGGTAATTATTACTATCTTAATGTGGAGTTCAATAACATCGCCCTTTCAAACACGTTCCCTTTCACATTTAAAATAACTATTTGTATAGTTTATATTCCGGACGTTTGAGCGATTATAAAAACGTTCCTGCTATTGGAAAATAAATATATACATGTAATTTGATAAACTCTATAGGACTGTGTTCATCTAAATCGCTGCGTGGCCTTTTTGTATCCAGTCTGCTGCAGCCCATTGACTCCCTCCGATACGCACCCAGGCCTCACTACTCACCTTTTCGTGGACAGGAAACCTTCTACATCATGCAGTCCCGATCTGCTACCAAGAAGACATATGGTGCCGAGTCTTGATATCGGTATGGCTAACGACATACTCGTGCTCCCATCATCATCATCGCAGGTTCTTCACCTGCTCAGTGCTTCGGGTACCACTAACTCAGTGACCAAAGAGGCCACGCACATAGTGGTGGGCCCACTGTTCGGTGGTTGGGGCCTGGGGCCTACATGAGGCGTTCGAACCTCCAGGACGGGCCATCACAGCGCTTGCGATGAGAACAGCTCTAAAATGGCGTATAGCACGTGCACTCCGTCTTTTCTATAGGTAGGGTCACGTGTGTAGTGACGGATGCGCTGGATGGGTGTGGTGTGGATGTATACCAGCGATGAGGGAGTGTGTGTGACGTTCTGACAACTAGACCTGGAACTAAGAAATCCCTGCAATGGAAATCTGGGCCATGTAGCGTTGTTGTGTTTTCGTGGTTACGTAAGTGGAGTGGGCTGGACTGACGTACACCAGTGCTGCGCGAGGCTCTGAAGCATGATTCCGGATCTATTGGCGTGGTCCCCTCGTGAGCTATATGAGAAATTAAGTTATTCGGTGTCCGTTTTGTAGTGCTGACGTCACCCGGGTCTTAAAAGCAAATGTGTCATTATATCTGTTAAAGTTCAGAACTTGACCAACATGGAAGGTACGGGGTATCACTGACTCTATATTCGTTCATAGTTGAATACATAAAAGATGGTGGACATGATGCATTTCTGCGATTATGAATGTTTGTTGTACATTCAGTGGAGTGTTGTAGCTGTAGTAATACAGGGCTGTGAAAGGTGTAAGTTGTAGTTGTTGGCACATGAAGGGTAGCTAATTTATATACGTGTGGTCATTCAGGTACACTGTACAACTGGATGCTGAAATTTCCAGACAATGCTGGTATATCTTTCCTTAGGTGGAGGTTCAGGAACAAATTCTTGCTCTGATGAATTCTCTGAGTCAGAGGAAGGTGGGGGATTTGCAGCCATGGTGTATTCAGGTGAATCTCTTCTTCAGTAATGATGGAGCAACAGATCATCTGAGGAGGTCTTTCCCTAGGAAAAGTTCTAAGAAGGGTGATTGAAATTGGTGGGGTCCTTCAATAGTTTCAATATGAAGTGTAATGAACCAATCAAATCTCTTTTTTTGAGGTCACGTGGGGTGTGCGTAGGATGCGCGTAGGATGCGTGCACTCAGCATGCACCCTGCTCTCACAGTGCTCGGACCCAGCGCGACTTCTCAAAATTACATTAAAAAGTGATGTACGTTTTAAGAAAGTTAAAGAATATTATTTTTATAATAACCTCAGATAATCTCTTGTTTTAATATTTATATTAAATATATATAAACAAGTTTTTTAACATTTAAAAAATCACAGGAATAGCGCACCCACCGCGTCCGATATGGATATGACGTCACGCGCTACCGCACGTCTGTCACGTCGCGTAATACGTACATCTCAGGTATGCACCAGGAGTCGCGCACAAGTCACATAGCAACCGCTTTGGAGAAGTCGTAGCCGTCGCACACCCTACACGGATCCTAGACAGCGATCCTAAAATGGCGGACACGTTTCGCGCAGTCAACGAGTAGGGTGCTCTTTGGGTGCGCGACTCCAAGAAAAAGGAAAAATATATATATATATATATATTTTAATTATATCATAAACAATATAAAATAATAAAAATATATTTTTATGTAAAAAAATAATAAAATATGTGAAATGTAATTTAAAAAATAACATATCTAAAAATAAAAAGATTAAAAAAATTAGTTAAAAAATATTTTTTAAAACAACAATCAATAAATTAAAAAAATTTCATTTAAAAAACCTTTGAAATTCACTGAAAAAACATAGGTTTCCAATATATTATAGTTAGGAATTAGCATTTAAAAAACCTTTGAAATTTACTGAAAAAAACATAGGTTTCAGACATGTTTTAGTTAGGAATTAGCATTTAAAAACCTTAGAAATTCACTGAAAAAAACAGGTTTCAGGGGTGTTATAGTTAACAGGACATTTAACTCATATGAAACCATTGAAATTCCCCTGTTATAGTTAGTTGTAATAACTATAACTTGCGCGCCCGCAATCCACTGCTGATGAGGTCACATATTACATGATTGATGATATGGTCAGTGACATCACTGATGACATCACTGATGACATCTCAAATGATAGCACTGATGACATCACTGATGACGTCATCCACGTGACAAACTGATATACCTCATCATACAGTAGCATAACCTTTCAACAGTCATTATAAAATATGGAGTATCATGTTTGAAACCATTGACACAGTAATACAAGTTTCTAAAACCCCACTTAGTGATTCCTACATTACACACACATCTAAACACTTACGTATACATTTAGTCATACATGCTAGCAAAGATCAATAGAATACTAGTAAATATACTTTTATACCTACAACAACATTACACAGCATCACACATCCTATTCACTTATGCAGACATCCTACTCAATTATGCAAACAATTGATCATACTTATATTTACTCAGCTACACACTTATACAAACACCACTTTATGTATTCATATAGATAGTAACTCATACTTAGTGTGTTATAAAATCACTATTACAAGTATACAGTTATCCATACAGTCACTCATACAATCACTGAGTCTTAGGTATACGTATTTATATACAACAATTGTCACATACACTGCCTTTTATATTTCTAGTTTGTTGTTGGACATATATAATTCAGAAATATATTTACTCATCACCACACTCATAAAGAGATTCACTCACTCAAACAACTGTTTCCACATACACTCCTAACCTCATATACCTACTAAATGAACTATTTACACATCTTTGGACAGTCATACACGTCCCACCCAACCACACACATTCATTCACTATCCCCAACAAATACTCACTTAACTAAGTAATAACTAATATAGACTTTCACATAGCTAGTAACCAATTTATTTAGTAGTTTACACAACAAGAGATAGAGGGATACAGATATTCACGTAGTTTAATCACTATCCCATATATTTAGTGAGACACTAAGTTAGTCAGTTACACAGTCAATCAGAGTGCTACTAAATCCTCCATTCAGACACTTATACATCCACTCATTCTTCAATGCAGATTCCTATATATATAATACTTAATTAAATGTAGAACCAAACAACATTCACTGGATGATGTCATCAGTGATGTAATTTGAGATGTCATCAGTGATGTCATCAGTGATGTCACTGACCATGTTGTGAATGATGTAATATGTGACATCATCAGCAGTGGATTGCGGGCGCGCAAGTTATAGTTAGTATAACTAACTATAACGGGGGAATTTCAATGGTTTTATTCGAGTGAAATGTCCTTCTAACTATAACACCCCTGAAACCTATGGTTTTTCAGTGAATTTCCAAGGTTTTCTAAATGCTAATTCCTAACTATAACATGTCTGAAACCTATGGTTTTTCCAGTGAATATATATATATATATATTACCTACTGGCGGTCGCCAGTAGGTAGTTATAGTTAGGACCTATTATGCATAGGAAATCCGCAACATTCTATTCCCAATAACTTTGGCGCCGATTGATGAATATTTGTGAAATTGTCCAACCTTTTGGCCAGCTCTGGTCCGCTCCTATCCTAAAGGTTTCAGGGTGATTGGTCAAGTGGGGGCCGAGACAAAAGGGGGGTCCCAAAACTTGTTTTCCCCATGCAATTTCCCATAGGACCTTTAGCCACAGCTACAGCTCGAACGGCTGAAGGGAATTACGCCAAATTTGGCAAAGAGATAGTCCTCAGTTCCGACTTGTGCCTTTTTCTTATATGTTGTCAATCTGTTCAGTAGTTCCTGAGAAAATTACAGTTAAAGTTATTTATATATCTATGGGCGCGGTGGATCCGCGGAGTGTGCGAGGATTGTCATCGTACCATAAGTGCACCATCCCGATCACGCGCTGAATGCTTATTCGCTATCAAGTGGTTGTAAACATTCGAAACCAAGAACTGTTGGCAGCCATTTTGTGCGTCGGTAGAAACGAGGCTGAGGAAGTCAGTGGAATATGTGTGCGAAACAGAGAAAGGGGACAGGGTAGAAATAATTTTACCCTCTAGACCTGTTTAGGGGGTCCCTGAAGGACCCCCAGGGTCCAATTTTTTTAAAAACCCAGCAGGTACGTGTATGGTGCATGGACTGTGCCGTAAAATAAATGAAATAAAACAGAGTTTTTTTAAATAATTCGTCTCCAGGGGGTTAAATACCGGGGGAAATATTATAAAATTTTATGTGGGGCCCAGAGGGGCCCCCCAGCCTCGGGGATCATCACCACCAGGGGTTCAAAAGAAAAAAATGGTAGGGGGAGGGGTCAAAGGTGCTCAAAGCTGCAGGGACCTTGGGCCTTTATGTATTATGGGAGGGTGACTACGTGGCCCCCCCTCCTGGAGCACTTGAGGGCCCTGTTACCCCCCGGGGCTACAAAAAAAAATCATGGCTTGGGAGGGGAGGGCTGTAAGGTCTCGAAAGCCCCGGGGACCACCACTCCCCGGGGCTTTATGTATTGTGGGGGGGGCGGCTTTTGCAGTATCCCGGGGTGCCCATTCCGCCCTCCCATAGCAAGGAAATCTGTTCTCTCTTTCAAAATCTAAATCTGATTGCTTTTCCACATGGGGAGCTGCATGTTAGTAGCTCCTGATGTGGAAAAGTAATGCCGGCTCCCAAACGCGTAGAAGTTGTGCCGCAAAGGTGCTGGAGTCGCGCAGCCTAAAGATTATGAGTCGTGCATCCAGCGCGTGCACACCAGGGGGCTGAACTGGGCGCTGCGTGCGCAACGTTTACTTTTTCCGTTAAAAAATAGCCCCTATCAGTACTTTCTAATATTCCCGGGGATCGTATCCCCCGGGTCTTATAAAAAATGTTGGGGACCGTGAGGGGAGCCTCAATGCCCTCATGGTTCCACCGGCTTCCAGCGTTCTTCGGGAGCCGGCATTGCTTTTCCAGAAGGGGAGATGCTAACTTGCATGTAGAAATGCAATATTCTTTGGATTTTGAAAGTGAGAACAGATTTCACTGCTCTGTCTTTCAAAATGCAAACTAAGTTTGCTATGGGAGGGCGGAAGGCGCGAGACTCTCGCCCTCTCATAGCAAACACCAGTGCCCCGGGGGTAGGCACTGTAGGAACCGGCCCTGGGCGTGGCGGTCCCCAGGGCCCTCGAGGGTACCAGGCGGAGGGCCACGCAGCCTGCCTCCCACAATACACAAATCCCCGGGGGTGGTGGTTCCCGGGGCTTGAGGGGGGTCGTTGAGGCCCACACACATCTAATTTCCTAGTGGGGAGCCTTGGACGCGAAAGTGGTGCAAGGGGGTTGTAAATCTGCTACACAGTGTTTTGTTTTACTTTGCTTTCCTTTCTGGCATGTAGAGGATCCAAGGTAAATATAACTTTTTTTGTAAAGCCAGTACCTTTCAACCCTACCTCCAAACGGCTTTCTGCCTGTTACCATAGTAACAGTTCATGGAACACTTAAGTGAGCACAGAGGTTAGAAGTTCACCACACTATGGGGCACATTAGGATTGCGGTTAATCCGCATCCTCCGGGCCGGCGGAAGCGGATTAACCGCTGCGGACAGAAAAAAGACCCCCGCCAGATTAGGATGGCTGGGGGATCTTTTTTCCGTCCGCCGCTTTTCCGCCGCGGTCGCCTCCCGTCCGCGGCGGAAAAGCACTAACATGGCTGGCGGTGTCTATAAGACACCGCCAGCCATATTAGGATGTCAGCGGTGCTATGCCTTTACACGGCGGCATTTCCGCCGTGTAAAGGCATACAGACTTGTCTTTGGGGGCCTGTTGCGGGCCCCCAGGGGTGAAGGGGGGTGGGGGCTGCACATGCACACTGCCTTTGCGTGCACGAAGCGGCAGGCACCACGCGGTGCCTGCTGCTTCATGCACGCAAAGGAAAACGTGTTTTGTAACATAGCGGCGTGTGCTGCTTCAAGCAGCACCCGCCGCAATGTTAAATATATAGGATGTGACCGCCAGGGTGGCGGTCACATCCTAATTGGCACGGAGGGACCGCCGCTGCCCCTGCGGACGGTCCTTCCTCCTCTGGGGTGGCGGACGGACGAAAGTCCATCCGCCATCCTAATGAGCCCCTATGTTGCTAATAGAAAAAGTTACTGTGCTGGAGTTTTAAAACTTTTCCATAGGAACCGTTAGTCGTAGCTATTGACGCTGGTAAAGATCTGGTAAAGAGTTAGCCTCAGAATTATACTTCAAATTATAAATATAATTTCTATTGGGGACCGCCACCCCCCAAAAAAAGACGTATACAATAAATAACTGGAAACGTAACTTAAAGATAACAATACAATAAATAACTAGAAACATAACTTTACCAAAACAATATAATAAACAAAATGTGATATTGACTCCAATAGAAGTACGATAGGTAATCTGCAAAACAAAAAAGAAAATTAGTGTTTAAAATTAGATCGATGTGACTAAATGAGGTCAAACATAACAAGTCAAGGTAACACT
This sequence comes from Lissotriton helveticus, assembly GCF_964261635.1. Taxonomy (NCBI): domain Eukaryota; kingdom Metazoa; phylum Chordata; class Amphibia; order Caudata; family Salamandridae; genus Lissotriton; species Lissotriton helveticus. Next base: position 1,576,142,317 of record NC_136068.1, on the reverse strand, counting down.
TGACGATATTTCCTTATTTTTATGTGTGCAGTGAGCCTGATACATTTCACTTGTCTTATAGGCCCGCGTTCAAGCGGTGTCTGTATGGAAGTGCCTACTGCGTCAGATTTACATTACAGATCAGCAGGTCTTTAACCCCTTCCATGCTGGGCCGATTCTGCTCCTGTGCCTGAGATTTCAGCGCGGGTGCGGTCATGACGGCCCCCAGCCGTCCTCAGCACACGAGCACTGTAGTGCATGACGGCTGGGGCCGTCATCAGCATGGAAGGGGTTAAAATGATTCAGAGATGAGACAGAATTAGGTGAGAGATCAAGTCATTATGCAGGACAATATTCTTTAGGGCTTATTTACAACACTCTTGCGCCACTTTTGTGTTACTTTTCTCATGTTGAAAGTGACGCAAAAGTGGCGCAAGAGGCTTGTAAATAAAGTCTTTTAATTCCAATGCATTTAAATCGGAGGGATTGTATATCTAGTCTGCTCTGCTTACCTTGTGTAAACACTGTGACCAACAGAGTTCACAACTTGAACTCAGCTTTGGTTCTACACGTCAGGGTGGACAGCAGCGTCCATAACTTTAAAAGAGAAAGAGAAACGATGTGAGAGAAAGTGAGCGAGAGAAAGAGAGAAAAAACAACATTAAAAGTGTGCGAGAGAGAATGTTATAGATGGAGCAGTTAATGCTGGAGAAAATACACGTAGCTCACCTTTTGCCTCCGTTGTGTGTCCAGGGACGTGCTGCTTCATAGTGCACCCACTAGTTTAGTGATCTGAAAGATAGTATATGTTAATGTTAATGTTAATGTTATATGGACTTGTATAGCACACGTCTGCCCCAGCCAAGGGGCGTCCCGGCGCTGACTGCATGAAACTGAGGGGGGAAAAAATGCAGAGGGAAAAAGTTGGAAATATTACAAACTAACAAAAGATATGAGTTTTTATAGCTTTTCTGAAGGACAGCAGGTCATTCAATCCCCGAATTTGAGTAGGGAGTTTGTTCCAGAGCTTTGCTGCAAGAAATCTGAAAGAGCGGCCGCCCATCCTGGCTAATTTAATGAGAGGGACTACAGCTAGGTTCTGCCCCTCAGAGCGCAAAGTGCGTCGGGGAACATAGGATGAAAGGAGTGTACATAGCATGGGGGGGGCAGTTTTCAGGATCTTAAATGCTAGGCATAATGTTTTAAAATGGATCCTTTTTTCCACGGAAAGCCAGTGGAGTTTCGTAAGGGCACTGGTCACTGACTTATGACGGGGGAGACCGGTCAAAACTCTGGCGGCGGCATTCTGGACTCGCTGGAGTCTGGACTTCGCTGCTATGTTTGCCCCTAACAGAAGGGAGCTGGCGTAGTCCAGCCGCGAGAGAATGGCTGACTGAACCACCAGCTGGCGGGTTTGGGGGTCGAAGAATTTTAAAATCGGCCTGAGATTTCGTAAAATCCCGAAACAGGTGGCAGCCACTTTCTTAGTGTGGTGGGTGAAGTTCAGGGCAGAATCCACCCAGACTCCCAGGTTTTTTACACAGTCTTTAGGCTCAGGTGGTTGGCCGAGGGACTCTGGCCACCAGCCATTCCCCCAGGCAGTTGTCTCTTTGCCCACCAACAAGACCTCCGTTTTGCCGGCGTTAAGCTGGAGGTAGTTCGCCGTCATCCAGCTAGTGATGTCAACGGGAGTCTGTTTAAAATTCTGTGCGCCGAGACCGCTCTCATCTTTCAATGCCACCACTAGCTGGGTGTCATCAGTGTAGGACACCAGTGACAGTCCATGTTTCCATGCTACTTCTGTCAGAGGTTGGACGTACACATTGAACAGGGTAGGGCTGAGGGCCGACCCCTGGGGCACACCCTGCTCAATGGGGCATTCTTTGGAGAGAAATGGGGGGGTGGAGACTCTGAAAGTTCTGCCTGACAAAAAAACCTTGAACCAGCTAAGGGCCAGCCCTGCGATCCCTGCCTCCTCCAGCCTGAACAACAGTAACTCATGTGACACCGTATCGAAGGCAGCGCTGAGATCTAACAGGATCAGTGCTGCCGTTCCGCTGGAATCCAGTATGGTCCGGAGGTGCTCTGTCACACTTAAGAGGGCTGTCTCGGTACTGTGACCGGCGCGGAAACCATGTTGGGACCTGTCCAGAATGGCAATAGACGTCAGGTGCTTGGTCAAGATGGCATTAACATGGGATTCCGCTACTTTGGCTTGCCAAGGGAGGAGTGATATGGGCCCAAAGTTTTCGGGCAAGGTAGGGTCCAGCGTGGGTTTTTTAATGATGGGTGAGACCCAGGCTTGCTTCCATTTGGTAGGTATATTGGCAGTAGAGAAGGACAGGTTTATAATGTCTCTAAGGGGGCCGAGTACGGTCCAGACTGCCTCTCTAAAAAGTTCAGGTTTAAGGGGGTCTGCAGGAGAACCTGACTTAGGGGTCGATTAGGATGGCGGACGGAAACGTGTACCGTCCGCCGCGGAAGGTGGCAAGCTACTCCGGACCTGTCCGCGGAAAATCCGCAACAGCAATTAGGATAAAACATACAAAAAACGCCGACCGCGGCGTACGGAGCACTCCAATCCCCGTCCGCGGCGGTCGGAGTACACCTGAGTCCGCGGCAGGCGGACGGAACAGTAAAAACACCGACCGCCGCGTACGCACATGACCGCGAATACATCCACCACCCCCGCTATACCTGCGCAATGTCCGTGTCCGCAATTAGGATAACTCCGCAAGTACCCCGGTAGTCACCGCCATCCACGTCCGCAGCGGAACCAATGCACCGAGAATCCGTGCACCACAGCGGAACGACAACACAAACAACATCCCTACTGTCAAACCAATGCCATACATTGGCACGGAAGTTTATCACCAAACACACGAAAAAAAACGCCCACCCACCGAAAATATCCAAACCAATCACAACACACAATGATCCACCGCCAAGCACCACACAATCCACACCTGCCAACACTCCCACCTAGCACCTGACTGCCAATAACCATTCAGACACGGTCTAGACACACACCATAAAAGAACTCCCACCCACTCCACAACTCCTCTGCATCACAGCATAGCTGCTAGCAGGACACACCACTGAACTGAGCCCAAAGAGAAATAGCATTCACACAACCCACACCCAAACACACCCACCACACAAACACCCACCACACCATTCTTACACACCACACACCTGCACCACCCCATCCACGCAAACCCACACCCCGAGCACCACACACCATGGCACCAAAAAAAAACCCCAAATTCACTGACACCGAGTTGAAGGTTATGGTCGATGAGATCATCCGTGTGGAACCCCACTTATTCGGGGCCCTAGTGCAGCAGACCAGCATAGCCAGGAGAAACAGCATGTGGGACCGGATAGTCACCAGGGTGAATGCCTCCGGGAGCGTCCCGAGGACGAAGCAGGACATCCAGAGGCGGTGGCACGATCTAAAGACCCGAGTCAAAGCCATACGAGCCAAGAACTATCTCCGGGCTAATCATACAGGCGGTGGAACCCCTCCGGAGCCCTTACCCTACACCGAGTGGGAGGAGAAGGTGATGACCATCATCCACCCTGAGAGCCTTGATGGACTTCCTGAGGGAGAAGAGGCTGGTAAGTACAAACCAAGCACCACGAGCACTACTACATGGTGTGCCTCACACAACTGTGAAGACACATCTCCCAGAGCCCAACCCATGCATGCAGTCCACATACTCACCAACGTCGAAATCACTCCAACAGGCCCCCATGTCCATAGGGATGGCGGTGGCGGTGGGTGGTGGTGGGTGTGAGGGGATGGAACTACAACTCCCAACAGGCCCCCATGTCCATAGGGATGGCGGTGGCGGTGGTGGTGGGTGGTGGTGGGTGTGAGGGGATGGAACCACAACTCCCAACAGGCCCCCATGTCCATATGGACCTGTTCTGTGCAATGGACTGTTGATGCACTTAGCCCCTCTCATGTGCTGCCAATGATGTACCTGCTCTGTACTGCACAATGCCCTGTTGATGCTCTGATACTGCATTCTGCCCTCTCGTTGACTGCCAATGATGTACCTGCTCTGTACTGCACAATGCCCTGTTGATGCTCTGATACTGCATTCTGCCCTCTCGTTGACTGCCAATGATGTACCTGCTCTGTACTGCACAATGCCCTGTTGATGCTCTGATACTGTATTCTGCCCTCTCGTTGACTGCCAATGATGTACCTGCTCTGTACTGCACAATGCCCTGTTGATGCTCTGATACTGTATTCTGCCCTCTCGTTGACTGCCTCTGATGTAGCTGCTCTGTACTGCACAATGCCCTGTTGATGCTCTGATACTGCATTCTGCCCTCTCGTTGACTGCCAATGATGTACCTGCTCTGTACTGCACAATGCCCTGTTGATGCTCTGATACTGCATTCTGCCCTCTCGTTGACTGCCAATGATGTACCTGCTCTGTACTGCACAATGCCCTGTTGATGCTCTGATACTGTATTCTGCCCTCTCGTTGACTGCCAATGATGTACCTGCTCTGTACTGCACAATGCCCTGTTGATGCTCTGATACTGTATTCTGCCCTCTCGTTGACTGCCTCTGATGTAGCTGCTCTGTACTGCACAATGCCCTGTTGATGCTCTGATACTGCATTCTGCCCTCTCGTTGACTGCCAATGATGTACCTGCTCTGTACTGCACAATGCCCTGTTGATGCTCTGATACTGCATTCTGCCCTCTCGTTGACTGCCAATGATGTAGCTGCTGTGGTGCCCACTTTGCCCATGCTCACGCATACACTGTGATTTTACCCCTATTTTGTACAATAAAGGTTGTCTATCAGGTCTCGTGGTCTGTCGTTGTCATTCCTGCTTGCGTACTACTAATGTGTATTTGTATATGCTTCTCATCAGTGGTTTCGGTAACATGACACTCCCCCTCCCTACGTCACGTCCCTTACTGGTATTCCCCTGCAGACAGCCAATGGTTTGTGCCTTACCTGCGTCGTCGTCCGTGGTGGGCCATGACTAGGACGTGGTGGATCGCGAAGAGCATCGGGAAAGCGTGTAGCGCTGGGTCCATGGTGTTGGTCAGCTTGCGGTGGGTATCTCTGCTATGTCACCTGTCTTCGCAGTGGGGATTCCGCCGTGTTCAGACAGGTTGTTTTTCCGCTGCGGTTTTATGTGTATTTTCCGCCATCTTGATTTGGAGGATGGTCTTCGACGTCAGTCCGTACGGCGTGGCCTCCGGATGTGTTCCGTCCGCCACGCTCTCGTGTGTAGTTCGGCGGCGGAGCGTGCTTTCCCGTCGCGGACGGGAATTTGACACGTTTTCCTATCCTGATATGGCGGACGGAGTATCCGCGGCAGGCGGACACGGAAAAGGCTTTTTCCGCCTACTACAGGGCCGCGGTGGCTCTTCCGTCCGCCATCCTAATGAGCCCCTTTATTTTGCTATATAGAGTTAGTAATAGCATAGTACAACAAATGCACACGTATATTTTTGATTTATTTTTTTGTACACTCAGGATACTATATTACAACAAGTTCCACTGTAAGGAGGTGTCTGTGCGCTGATTTTTTTACAAAGTACTATATCCCATGCATTCCCACTGCATAGTGGTGAGTGCTCAATATTGGGTATCTAGACTGTTGCACCCCATTGACTCGCAGAGTCCGGAGGTGAGTGTTTTTCTTGGGAAGTCAGAGGCAGATTTAGAAGCTCCTTGCGCCACTTTTCCGATGTTAAAAGTGACACAAAAGTGGCACAAGGGGCTCGTACATCTGCCCTTCAAACTGTTGTAACCTATGTATTCTCACTGGCCGGAAGTAATTGTACATTCCTACACAGTGAAGATGCTGCACACTACCCACTTATCCTTTCCCTGATGACTTGCCGTTGTTTCGGAAACAAGCTTCTTTGCTCACCTTGTGCCATTGGCCTGATTCAAAGAGGGTGCACTACGTGCCGAAGCAGCTTTCTCAGAAGTTGTTACTATGGCCACGCATCATTGCAGAATTCTCGAACGTTGAGTTTTAGAGGTGTTGGGGGCGGACGCCAATTTGTGAAACAAAACCTGTAAGATAAAACGGAAGTTAACATTGTGTGTAATTTTTTATCAAAAGAAATAGGAAGTGAGAGAGTGACTGCAGAGAATATTCACAGCTCACCTTTCTGTCACCAGTGTGTTTTTCACCATGTGCCGGGACATAATGCACCCTGAGGCTCTACATCTAAAAGAGAGTAAAAGAAAGATGTTATGATTGGTAATTGTTACTATCTTAATGTGGAGTTGAATAACATCGCCTTTTCACACATGTTCCCTCTCACATTTAAAAGCAACTATTTGTATAGTTTATATTCCGAACGTTTGACCGATTATAAAAACGTTCCTGCTATTGGAAAAAAAATATATACATGCAATTTGATACACTATATAGGACTGCGTTTGTCTAAATCGCTGCATCGCTTTTTTGTATCCAGTCTGCTACAGCCCTTCGACTCCCTCCGATGCGCACTCAGCCCTCACTGCTCACCTTTTCGTGGACAGGGCACCTTCTACATCATGTAGTCCCGATCTGCCACTAAGAAGTCTCACATATGGTGCTGAGTCTTGATATCTCTATGGCTAACGACATACTCGTGCTCCCATCATCATCATCGCAGGTTCTTCACCCGCTCAGTCCTTCCGGTACCACTAACTCAGTAACCAAAGAGGCCACGCACGTGGTGGTGGGCCCACTGTTCGGTGGTTTGGGCTTACATGAGGCGTCTGAACCACCAGGACGGGCCATCACAGCGCTTGCGATGAGAGCAACTCTAAAATGGCGTACAGCAAGTGCGCCCTGTCTTTTTTATAGGTACTGTCATGTGTGTAGTGACGGATGCATTGGATGGGTGTGGTGTGGGTGTATACCAGCCATGAGGGAGTGTGTGCCGTTCTGACAACTAGACCTGAAACTAAGAAATCACTACAATGAAAATCTGTGCCATGTTTCGTTTTTGTGTTTTCCTGGTAGCGTAAGTGGAATGTGCTGGCCTGACGTACGCTAGTGCTGCCCGAGGCTCTGAAGCATGATTCCAGAGCTACGGGCATGGTCCCGTTGTGAGCTATATGAGAAATTAAGTTATTCGGGTGTCCGTTTTGTAGTGCTGACGTCACCCGGGTCTTAAAAGCAAATGTGTCATTATATCTGTAAAGTTCCACAACTTGGCCAACATGGAAGGTACGGGGTATCACTGACTCTATATTTGTTCATAGTTGCATACATAAAAGATGGTGGACATGACGTATTTCTGCGATTATGAATGTTTATTGTACATTCAGTGGAGTCATGTAGCTGTAGTAATACAGGGCTGTGAAAGGTTTAAGTTGTAGTTTTTGGCACATGAAGAGCAGCTAATATATGTACGTATGTGGTCATGCAGGTAGACTGTAGAACTTGATGCTGGAAATCAGTGTTCGAGTCTCGGAGTTGCGTCCACATCCTGTTATTGTAGAGTAATGACGTAATGTACGCGTGCCTGAAAATGTATTGTAAATACGGTGCTCATGTAAATAGCTGATATAGTTTTGGGCTGATTTTGCGCTATATAAATATGCTAAAAAAAAAAAGGAGGAATAGCCCACACTGACTGTCACAGGTAAGTTGGTTGCATTCGCTGTTTATAGCACAATATAATGTGGTGGGGCGGAGGAGCAGCATTTTACAAACACAATAAATACACAGACACAGATAGATAGTTGAAGTGGGTACGGGCACGTGTACTCAAATCAAATCAAATCAAAAAAGAACTTTATTCGATTTTCGTTTTGAAAGCCATAAAAGTACACACACAAACATTATTATTAAAACCAAAAGAATATTCAGTCGTATTATGTTAAAATTGTAGATTCCGTTTATAAAATAAGACAACACATTTATTACTCAATAACAAGTAGAATAGTAATCATAATATCATATACAGATATTTAATCATAACGGTTTATGACTTCTGTTGTACAAAGGAAGGAGCATTGTATGTGAAATAATAGAACATTCTATTGTAAAGGGTTTATGCGTTGTGGTGCACTGAGGTAGGGGCGGTTTGTATGGAGCCTGTGATGATGCGTGGGCTACAGGCAGACCACACTGGTAAAAATGTGTTTTGACTATTGAATTTTGCCTTAACAAGGGCACATGGCAATTATTTACGGTGTACTGAGTTAGTGGTACGTTAGTGCTTATCGTGTGCTCACCCTGCGATGATGCGTGGTCTGAGCGGGCTGTACTGAAATCATTCACTGTTGCATACTGGACTGTATGAATTTTGAGGGGGGGGGAAACCCAGCATCGATGGTTATCAATTGCTCTGTATACTAGGTCTACTGATTGCCCCCCATAACAAATCAAAAGATTGCATTTCACGTAGTGCATTCTAACTTTCTCAAAATGGGGACGTATGTCTGGTGGCGATGTTGAAGGTGATGCCCCATAGGTACTTGGTATTGCCAGTGAAGGAGGTACATTTTGGTGCAATTTTCTACATTCTTTGTTATCATAGTTCACAGAATGCAACGATTGAAGGTGCTTGCACATACTAGCAATGCAACAGCACTATTTTTTTCTCTGCTTTAAATAAATCAAGGCTGAATTTAATGCTGTCTGTAGTGTAGATGAAAAGGTAAATTCAAGTTGTGAACCCTACTGTGCACAGTGTACATGGAAGCTAGTAGTCAGTACAGTTATAGAACAATGCTTTGTTTCACTTTTTTAACAAAATCTGAATACATACAGTATAATTGTCTCTGCATTAAATAAATCAAGGTTGAATTTCCTACTGTCTATAGTGTGGATGGAAAGGTGAATTCAAGTTGTAAACCCTGCTGTCCGCAGTGTACATCTTAGTGTGCGATGATAGTGGAAGTTTAAGATCGAACATGTATGCAGCGTGCATTTTAGTATTCAACTAAATCTATGAGTGATATAAAAAAATTTTTGAAGGAAGCATACTAAAGGGATATTATGTAGGGTGTGATAGGTGTTATATTTAGTTTGGTTTACACTGAGTTAGTGAACAAGGTTTTGTGGAGCCTGTGATGATGTGTTGACTGGGCAGGACGTACTGATAGTAATGTTTTTTGTCTCGTGAATTCTGGCTTAGTAAGGCCAAGTGGCGATTTTGCGTAGGTTTGAGGGACGTTACGTTATTTCGTACCGCACTTTATACATAATGAATCAAGAATCAGTTAAATTCTGCCTGAATACGGCCATTTGCTGATGAATTATGGTGCACTGAGTTGGTAGTACCTTTGGGACTGAGCGTATACGTAACCTATGATGATGCGTGGTCCGGTTAGGCCGCACTGGGGATAATGTTTTGTGACAACAGAATCTTGCCTTAATAAAGGCTTGTGGTGATTATTTATGGTGTACTGAGTTAGTGGTATGTCTGGTGTTTAGCGCGTGCTCACCCTGCGATGATGCGTGGTCTGAACGGGCTGCACTCAAAGAATTGAATGTTGCATACTGGACAGGCGTAAGTTGAAGTAGATTTCCAAAAACTATAATATATTCTCTTCTGAATAAGACATCTGGCTCAATACGGTCACGTAGCCATGATTTTTGTACACTGAGTTAGTAGTACCTTTGGCGCTGAGCTTGTACGTACCCTGCGATAATGAGTGGTAAAGGGCGGCCGTATTCTGACCAATGTCTTTCTCTATTGAATTCTGCTTGAATACGGCCACATGACGATGAATTAGGGTGCAGTGAGTTTGGCACTGAGCGTGTACGTAACCTGCGATGATGCGTAGTCTTGGCAGGTCACACTGGGAGTAATGTTTTTTGCCTAGTGAATTCTGTCTTAATAAGGCCACGGGGAGATGACTTGTGGTGCAGTGAGTTAGTGGTACCTGAAGAACTCAGCGTGTGCGCACCCTGCGATGATTCGTGGTTCGGGTGGGTCGCACTGGTACAATGTCTCTTGGCTATTGGAATGCATCATGTGCAATCACCATTCCACCTGAATCGTGAGCCCTCATAATGTAGATCTAAGGCAATTGTCAGCACAGATATCAACGAATGATCTTTGTGACTTATGTAAAGAAAAACCTGAACACATACAGTAGAATTGCCTCAGCATTACATAAATCAAGGCTGAATTCCCTACTGTTAGTAGTGTAGATGGAAAGCTGAATTCAAGTTGTGAACCCTGCTGTCCGCAGAGTAAATTTTGGCACAAGTTCACAGAAACATTGACGAATGCTTTTTTGTCACATACGTTAACAAAATCTGACGACACAGTAGAATTGTCTCTGCCCTAAATAAATCGAGAATGAATTCAATGTTGTCTGTAGTGCTTCTCCGCTTCTGGTATCAAGTTGCAAAATCTGTTGATCGCAGTGTACACTTGAAGGTAGTACTTAGTACAGACATAGATGAACGTTTTTTGTGGCATCCATTAACAAAATTGACTCTGCCTTTCATAAACCAAGGATAACTTGAATGCTGTCCGTAATTGTCTCTGTATTAAATAAATGAAGGCTGAATTTCCTACAGTTCAAACTTTAACAAAATCTGAGGACATAGTACAATTGTCTCTGCTTTAAATAAATCGAGACTGAATTCAATGTTTTCTGTAGTGCTGATGCGCAACTGGTATCAAGTTGTCAATTCTACTGACCGCAGAGTAGATTGAAGGCAGTTGTCAGCACAGATACCAACGACAAATTTAGATCCAAAGTTGAATTTAAGTTGTGAAAACCCTGCTGTCCGCAGTGTCGATGGAAAGCACTAGTCGATACAGACATACGTAAGCGGTGGTGTGGCCCTGAGTTCGCAATGGGCCTGTATCGAGGAGGCACGCGGTCATGGCGGCAGCCAAGTGGCAGGGTGCGGACCTTCGCTGCGGTGCAGTCTGTTCTTTTTGCAGAAGTGAACCACGCCCAAGGCGTAGACTAATTATTTATAGTCTTACGTTGATGTTGTTAACGTTGGACTAGCCCACTCCGCTTCTGTTTCAAAGGAGGGTGGGTGAACACAGCTACATGACCGAAATATTCCCCAGTGTCTGAGATAATATGGTTGCGTCCACTATTCAGTACACTACACGTATCAATGGTATATCTACACACTGAAAAGTTTTTGATTTCTATAGTGAATTGTGTATATTATTTCACTGGTAGTCTTAGCAGTGTGTACATTATTGTTGATGTTCGAGTTCTTTCCCTTATACATACTTGGTTGCCACATCTCTGTAGATTGAACTTGTGTACTGTTGAGGGGATTTATTATTTTGGAAAGGTCTGTTATCCTGTTTTGCGCTACCTCTGAGGTAGTAGGGGGGAGGGGTACGTGGGGATGGTTGTGGTGATTGCGGTGCTGGGTATTGTGATTTTGTTGGGTATCGGAAGTGTATAATTAGAAGCTCTATCACATATTGCTGTTTAAACATGGGTGTGAGTTGAATGGATTTCACGCAGTTCATATTCAACGTTCTTACAGTACTTAAATGTTGATGTTAGTTTGTTGGTGGTAAGTGGAACTATTGCCTGATTTTTTAGGTGGCATTGCAGATTTAGCTTCTTGTTGAAAATATGGGGAAGTGGTTCACATTATAAGCAGGAATTGTCATTTAACAAACCTTTGAAATTCACTGAAAAAAACATAGGTTTCAGGCAGGTTATAGTTAGGAATTAGCATTTGAAAAACCTTTGAAATTCACTGAAAAAACATAGGTTTAAGGCAGGTTATAGTTAGGAATTAGCATTTAAAAAACCTTAGAAATTCACTGGAAAAAACCATAGGTTTTAGGGGTGTTATAGTTAGCTGGACATTTCACTCATACAAAACCATTGAAATTCCTCAGTTATAGTTAGTTGTACTAACTGTAACTCTAGCGCCCGCAATCCACTGGTGATGATGTCACATATTACATCATTCATGACATGGTCTGTGACATCACTGATGACATCACTGATGACATCTCAAATGACATCACTGATGACATCACTGATGACATCATCCACGTGACAATCAGATACACCTCATCATACACTACTATAATCTTTCATGACTCACTGTAAAATACAGAGTACCATATTTGAATCCATTGACACACCAATACAAGTATCTAAAAACCCACTCAAACATGTAATCAATTACCTATAGATTCACTCATACCTGCGGTCAATGATCAATAGAACACTATCAAATATACTTATACACCTATATTGACATTACACACCAGCACACATCCTATTTACTTATGCAGTCATCCTACTCACCTATGCAAACAATGGATCATACTTATATTTACTCAGCTACACACTTATACAAACACCACTTCATTTATTCATATAGATAGTAACTCATACTTAGTGTGTTATAAATCACTATTATAAGTATACAGTTATCTATACAGTCACTCATGCAACCAATGAGTTTTATTTATACTTATTTATATACAACTGTCACATGCACTGCTTTTTATTTTTTCTACTTTGTTGGACATGGACTATTGAGAAATATATTTGCTCATCACGACACCCATAAAGATATTCACTCACCCAAACAACTATTATAACATGTAGTCTTAACGTCATATACCTACTGAATTAACTATTCACATATCTTTGGGCAGTCACAGATCCCCCACCGAACCACACACACATTCACTCTCCCATACAAATAGTCAGTTAACTAATCAATAACTAATATAGACTTTCACGGAGCTAGTAACCAACTGGTGCAGCAGTTTACACAACAACTGACCAAGTAATACAGATATTCACACAGTTTAGTTACTATCCAATATATTTAGTGAGACACTATAAATTACTCAAGTAAATAATCAATCACACTGCTACTAAATCCTCTATACAGATATTTATATATCCACTGATTCTTTAATGTAGATTGGTGAATATATAATACATATTTAAATAACAAACCAAACCACATTCACTGGATGATGTCATTAGTGATGTCATCAGTAATGTCATTTGAGATGTCATCAGTGATGTCACTGACCATGTCATGAATGATGTAATATGTGACATCATCACCAGTGGATTACGGGCGCGAGAGTTACAGTTAGTACAACTAACTATAACAGAGGAATTTCAATGGTTTTGTATGAGTGAAATGTCCAGCTAACTATAACACCCCTAAAACCTATGGTTTTTTTCAGTGAATTTCCAAGGTTTTTTAAATGCTAATTCGTAACTATAACCTGCCTGAAACCTATGGGTTTTTCAGTGAATTTCAAAGGTTTTTAAATGCTAATTTCTAACTTTAACGTAACTGAAACCTATGGTTTTTTAGGTGAATTTCAAAGCTTTTTTAAATGCTAGTTTCCTTTGTAATTTCTAGATGTACACACACATTCTCTCATTCACCAACAGTCCCTATACAGTCACTCATACATGTACTCACTCATCATATGTACTCATACACCTATACATTCTGTTACACACCGCCACTCATCCATAGAGTTACTCACACACATAGTCACACATGCAAACAAAGTATCAAACATCCATGTACTTGCATATACAGTTATTCACACACTACCAGACTTCTACAGAAACTTACACATACTTACTCTCTTAAACAATCACTTATAGAAACACCTACTTAATTGTACAGGAACTCTTCCAATCTCTCACTCTCACATATACTCACTTATATACACCAATACTCACATATACTAGTCTAAAACATATGTAGTTACTCATAAAGACACTATTGAGAGAGTCGTTCACTCACTAACACACCCATACACACACTCATCCACGCATACAGTCCTGCACACATATTGTCTCAACACATAAAAACAGTGACGCGCTCATTCATGCATTTATGCACTAAGTAATACCCCCCACTGAACCATACAGACACTCATACTGATAGTTGAAAAACCAACTAATAACCTATATAGACACTCATGTAGCTACTCACCAACCCATGCAGCCACTTATACACAAAGTGAGAGACTGATACAGATATTTACATATTGAAACATTACTCACTAACCCATGTATTCACTAAGATACACTTAATCAGTCTGTTATACAATCAATTTTACAAAACAAATCATCCATTTAGAGACTTATATACCCACTTATTCTTCCATCGATCTTGAGAAATACATATATAAAAAATATTTAATTTTCAGAAAGACACACATTCACTGGATGATGTCATCAGTGATGTCATTTGAGAAGTCATCAGTGATGTCACTGACCATGTCATGAGTGATGTAATATGTGACGTCATCAGCAGTGCATTGCGGGCGCGCATGTTATATTTAGTTGAACTAACTAAAATGGGGGAATTTTAATGGTTTTGTACGAGTGAAATGTCCAGCTAACTATAACGCCCCTGAAACCTATGTTTTTTTCAGTGCATATATATATATATATATATATTCACGCTCCAAGGTTGTCCACCATGTGAGTAGCACGCGAGCAGCAGCTTTATTTATGTGTAGGTGAGGACGGGGATCCGCTTGTAGACGCCGCTCCGTTATGGATCTGCCCGACGCGTTTCGAAGCTCCATCTGCTTCTCTTCAGGGGCTTTAACGGAAGCGGTGTGCGCACCCGCTACACTTCTCCAATTATATAACTCGCCCGTCGATGGGAGGCTCCAGTGAGACTTCTGGGAAGTGTAGTACGGAAAGCACACAATCAAGTCCTGTATGGACTCCACAAGTGGGCCCGTCCTCGATTCCATGTACGGCTGCTACTTCACTGCCGTGACCCCCACGTTAACGGGGTGGTGCATACTCTGCGGCTGGACTGCCGCATATAGATTCACGCTCCAAGGTTGTCCACCATGTGAGTAGCACGCGAGCAGCAGCTTTATTTATGTGTAGGTGAGGACGGGGATCCGCTTGTAGACGCAGCTCCGTTATGGATCTGCCCGACGCGTTTCGAAGCTCCATCTGCTTCTCTTCAGGGGCTTTAACGGAAGTGGTGTGCGCACCCGCTACACTTCTCCAATTATATAACTCGCCCGTCGATGGGAGGCTCCAGTGAGACTTCTGGGAAGTGTAGTACGGAAAGCACACAATCAAGTCCTGTATGGACTCCACAAGTGGGCCCGTCCTCGATTCCATGTACGGCTGCTACTTCACTGCCGTGACCCCCACGTTAACGGGGTGGTGCATACTCTGCGGCTGGACTGCCGCATATAGATTCACGCTCCAAGGTTGTCCACCATGTGAGTAGCACGCGAGCAGCAGCTTTATTTATGTGTAGGTGAGGACGGGGATCCGCTTGTAGACGCCGCTCCGTTATGGATCTGCCCGACGCGTTTCGAAGCTCTATCTGCTTCTCTTCAGGGGCTTTAACGGAAGCGGTGTGCGCACCCGCTACACTTCTCCAATTATATAACTCGCCCGTCGATGGGAGGCTCCAGTGAGACTTCTGGGAAGTGTAGTACGGAAAGCACACAATCAAGTCCTGTATGGACTCCACAAGTGGGCCCGTCCTCGATTCCATGTACGGCTGCTACTTCACTGCCGTGACCCCCACGTTAACGGGGTGGTGCATACTCTGCGGCTGGACTGCCGCATATAGATTCACGCTCCAAGGTTGTCCACCATGTGAGTAGCATGCGAGCAGCAGCTTTATTTATGTGTAGGTGAGGACGGGGATCCGCTTGTAGACGCCGCTCCGTTATGGATCTGCCCGACGCGTTTCGAAGCTTCATCTGCTTCTCTTCAGGGGCTTTAACGGAAGCGGTGTGCGCACCCGCTACACTTCTCCAATTATATAACTCGCCCGTCGATGGGAGGCTCCAGTGAGACTTCTGGGAAGTGTAGTACGGAAAGCACACAATCAAGTCCTGTATGGACTCCACAAGTGGGCCCGTCCTCGATTCCATGTACGGCTGCTACTTCACTGCCGTGACCCCCACGTTAACGGGGTGGTGCATACTCTGCGGCTGGACTGCCGCATATAGATTCACGCTCCAAGGTTGTCCACCATGTGAGTAGCACGCGAGCAGCAGCTTTATTTATGTGTAGGTGAGGACGGGGATCCGCTTGTAGACGCCGCTCCGTTATGGATCTGCCCGACGCGTTTCGAAGCTCCATCAGGATATACTAAATGGATCATTTGCGGTTCACTGATACCAAAATTATGTATTTACGACAATGATTACAAACACGAGTAAAATCGTCACGGAACCTCAGACCCTCCTTTTGCCCTTACATAGGCAATTACTCAGTCTATATCAGAGTCAGAGTCTAATTCTATGCTCATTAGGTCAGTGACATGTTGTTGTATCATCATCCTGTCTCGTGTCTTTTCTCCTAATGTAGGTGGTTTTCTGAAACAGGTTGCAGCACAGAGGCTACACAGAGCGGGACCACATTGGATAATAAGACAGCACGAGAACAGAAATACTAGGATGACACCAATGACCATCAGAACCTTCCATCCCCACGCTGATACCAGAGTCCAAAACCACTCCATGAAGGACCAGTTTCCCTTATCTACGTGTATAGAGTCGGAAATCTTATGTAGCTTAGAGATTGCTTCATAGACCGTTGGAGCATTATTTGGAATAAAGACACAGCAGCTCGATTGGATCATTCTGCATACCCCACCTCGATCTGCAAGTATTACGTCTAGAACCATACGGTTCTGCAACGTCATGAGACGATCCGCCTGAAGCTCAGCTGTTAAGTTACTAAGGGCACCAGCAGTTTCTGTAATTGTAGATTCAACTACCCGTGTTAGTTGACGAAGGTTTCTACTATTGGCCATAGGCCCCCAAAACGGAAGGAAACCTTTGAAGAAGTCTCCAGCTTCTTGACCAGCGGTATCTTCCTTGCTGAAGACACCTCTTGCTACTCTGGTTTTGTGATAATCTGAAGAAGCAGTGTATGTCGGGGGTAACAATCGAGCAATATAACATGAACCTGAAAAGTCAGCAGGCAGCCATGTATATGCTCTGTCCTGACAAATGAAGTAGGTACCCCTAGTAGTCAGAAAGGCAGGGGAGGAGTTAGACGGAAATACGTAAGTCTCAACGCACTCACTCCTCCCTAGCTGAGCTCTCGGATTTCTCCCATTTCCTTGCAAACAGACCTGACCTCGGTGAGGCACGACCCAAACTGAAGTGGAGCTTTTACGCTTGCTTTCTCCCAAACTAAGGCGATACTCTGTAGAGTTCCAACTCAAATACACCAGTAATTCATCTCTAGGATAAGATGGAGTATTATTGACGTCTTTAATCATATCAATAATTCCCTGGACTAAAGCTTTGTTGGCTGAGTTGTATTTAGTGGACCGTGGTGGACGCGGAGGATAGGTCTCAAGGGCATATGAAAAGATGGTCTGAAAGGCATGAAATGATCCATTATAGCTGAAAGGCAAGACTAGATAGGGAATGCCTTTATCCATAGTGTGAGGTATCAAGCCACACACCCAGCAGTCTGTAGTATTAACTATCAGTTGGTGTTGATGCAAGAGCTGTACAAATGTATTGTTAATAAATTCTGAGCGTCGAGCTTGTTCGTGTTCAGGAAATGAGTGAAAAGAATGCATAGAAGAAACCGTAGAAGTAGTAGGATCAAGGGGAGGTACTGTAGTTACTGGCATAAAAATCAAATGTACACCAAAGACGATTCCACCCACCAACGTTATTAAAACAATTAAAAATGTAACTGCACATTGCATTAGAAAGCATTTGCTGTGTAGTATTCTGTACAGTCTATTTCTGCGAACATAAATTACTTTTTCTCGTTGTAGCTCAGGAAGCTCCATCTTCTACGACCGTTCGCGACCACTGATGATGTGTACGTAGATGAAAATGCCTCTATCAGCCCTGGGAGTTCCCAGAACTAACAGAAAGATCGACCTTGTGTCTGACCCCCGCAGATTCAACTAGGCACACAGCCACGACCCTACGGCTACCCAGACGGCAAGGCAATTTTAAAACAAAAAGAAACAATACAAAGTATTAGCAAACTTCCTGGCTGGAGGCAATGTATAGCAAATTCAAATCTGAAAATAGGCAGTTTCCTGCTTTATTTGTCCATATTGCGAGAACGTAAGTTGTATCTCAGTTTTGCAGGAGCTGTCTGATCTGGAAACAATGTATTTTCAGCTGACGTTGCAATGTTCACGTTCGCCGATGGCAAATGTTCTTTTGGTGCAGATGACAAATGTTCAGGGTTCAAAAGAGCAGTTTCAGGAGGAGAGTCAGAATTTGGTGAATCCGTGATTAGTTCTGCATCGCTGAAAGGTATGAACCTGGGGACTTGTTCCGTTTCAGAGGCACCGATTCCTTTCTTTACCCAGTTGTCGTACGGGAGTGGCAGAGGCACACGTTTAGCATGTGTCGTATGGATCCAATTTTTCCTTCCGGCCACACGAATAGCAGTTCTCGTTGCTAGCAGGACTTGGAATGGGCCAATGAATCTGGGCTGAAGATTTTTTGTTCTTGCAAAATTTCTGATGACCACCTGATCACCCGGTTTCAGCTGATGGCCTGGACTCTCCGGTGGCTTTGGCAATGCATCGAAAACCTGTTGATGAATAAGACTCAATTTAGCAGTCAAGTCGAAAAGGTAATCAATTAACATTGGGTATTCCAGCTGCTTAAATTCTTTCGGTCTAGGTACCCCCCAAACATTTGCAGGACGGCCAAAAACTATTTCGTAAGGACTAAGCCCTACTCTAGAATGCACAGTTGCTCTTGTTGATAGCAAAGCCAAAGGCAATGCGTCTGGCCAGGACAAACCCGTGGATGCTTGTATCTTAGCGAGTTTCAGTTTAAGGGTGCCATTGTAACCCTCGACTAAACCCGCGGACTGGGGATGATTCGCACTATGAAATTTCTGTCTAATCCCTAGGCCGGCACACACACTCTGCATAACTTTCCCTACGAACTCACTTCCGTTGTCTGACCATACAATCCGTGGCATTCCGTATCTGGGGAAGTATTCTTTAAGAAGAATTTTGGCAGTGGATAAGGCAGTATTGTCCTTCAGTGGGTATGCTTCGATCCATCTGGAGAAAGCACAAACTACCACTAGGACGTATTTCAGATTATTGCAACGATCCATGTGAATGAAGTCTAGCTGGATCACCTCAAAGGGGCAGGAAGGAGGAGCGAAGTGACCTGCAGGTGTGGGGATTCCCTTGCCAGGATTATGCATCAAGCATACCATACAATTTCTCACCACTCTCTCTGCACACTTACTAATCCCGTCATTCTTCCAGACCGGAGCCAACATCTTACAAATCCCTTTTGAACTGATGTGCGCTGTTCCATGTGCCATCGTTACTACTGCAAGCACATACGCATCAGGCAACATCCAACGCTGTTGTTCCGACAAGTCAATCCAACACCCACTCGAGTCCAATTTACCCGTGCTCTCTCTCCATGCAAGTTTTTCCTCCTCAGTCGCCTCTTTCTGAATTTCCTTCACGCTTTCCACTGTGTCTTCACACATTCCAGACTCAGAAATCCATCTTGCAGACGTTGCAACATACATTCTACTCATCATATTTCTAGCTGTCTGTTTTGCAATCTCATCAGCAAAAGCATTCCCACGACCAACATCATCCGTGATTGCTTTATGAGCACTGCATTTCACAATCGCAACTTCAGTCGGCAAGGTTAGAGATTCCAACAAGTCGTTAACTAGCTGACCATGTTGAATCTTAGTCCCATGGGACGTAATGAAACCTCTTTCTTTCCACAAACGGCCAAAACTATGGGCCACGCCGAACGTGTACTGACTATCTGTGAACACATTCACTCTCTTTCCCTTAGCTAAAACGCACGCTCTTGTTAGCACGATCAATTCTGCAGCCTGGGCAGAATTCTGACTCACTCTTGCAGTCTCCACAATCGTACTCAAAGTTGTTACTGCATAAGCAGCAGTCACATCACCATTCTCCAATTTGAAGCAAGACCCGTCAACATACAACGTGCCATCTGGATCTGACAACGGAGTGTCTTTTAGATCGATTCGTCCTTTTGTTTCTTCCTCAGTTTTGAAACAACAGTCGTGTGGTTCGGAATCACTCGACTCTTCGCTAGTCGGCAACAATGTTGCTGGATTCAATACATTGCATCTTTTGATCTGAATATGACTAGCTAACAGTGTCAGTTCATAACCTGATAATCTAGCACTGGTAAGGTGTTGCGTCTTGGTTCGGTTCATGAGTGTATCCACAGCATGAGGAACCATAACTACTAGCATGTTGTTCATTACTAAACCAGCAGATTGTCGAATGGAAGCTGCAGCTGCGGCTGTAGCTCTCAAGCAACTAGGCAATGCTCTAGCTACTGGATCTAATGTTGATGAAAAATACGCACAAGGGCGTTGTTTATCACCAAATTTCTGCGTCAAAACACTCAATGCACAACCTTCTCTCTCGTGGACATAGAGTGTGAATGGCTTACTGTAGTCGGGTGTACCCAATACAGGTGCTGAACACAGTGCATTTCGTAACTCAGAAAAACTCTGCTGACATTCAGCAGACCATGGTACCGGACTCGGAACACCTTTCCCAGTCAAGGCTACCAATGGTTTTGCTAGAAGAGAAAAATTTGGGATCCATTGCCTACAATATGAGGTAATACCCAAAAAGGCACGTACTTCTCTCTGCGTGCTAGGAACGTTCATCTGTGTAATTGCTTTTATTCTCTCTGGGGTCAACTTCCTTCCCTCCTTTGACAAGAGATGACCTAGGTAGGTCACTTCTTGGCAGCAGTATTGCATTTTTGAAGGTGACACCTTGTGATTCAAATCTGACAAGTGATGCAATAAAGAAATCGTAGCTGTTTTGCAAGTTTCCTTGTCATCGGCAGCCACTAGAAGATCATCGACATACTGTACTAAAGCAGAACCACGAGGAAGTACGAAGGAATCTAACTGGCTTTTTAATGCTTGACTGTAAATGGATGGGCTTTCACAATAACCTTGTGGAGCGCGTTTAAATCTAAAACTTCGTCCTCCTAGAGAGAAACCGAAGATATCTCTGCTTTCCTCGGCTATCGGAATGCTGAAAAAGGCATTTTTCAAGTCGACAACCGAAAACCATGCTGCTGTAGCAGGAATCAACGTTAACAATGCAGTAATGTCTGGTACCACAGGAAACTGTGGGATCACAATTTTATTAACCTCTCTAAGATCAATTACAAACCTATATACTGGAGGCTTTGTAGGGTCAGTTCGTTTCAAAATAGGCAGTACAGGACTATTACAGACATTACCTCTAGTCTCTTCTATAACGTCTTTCTTGATCAGGTCTTGTACTATCAGTAGGAGCGCACGCTCACCTTCACTAGAGATTCTGTATTGTGGAATTCGTGGAAGTTTGACATTTGCTTTCAAAGTTACTACATAGGGTGGAATTTCCAATAGACCTACATCATTAGGACCAGTCGCCCAAAAAGTATCAGGGAGTGAACGCAGCTCTGGTGGGAGTGCATCCATCGACAAGTACATCGGGGATATTATTCTTTTACCCAACGTAAGCTGTACTCCTGCTGGAGAACAGTACAATGTCGCGTACAGGCGTTTTAACAAGTCTAAACCAAGCAGATTTTCGTTACAACCTGTCGTCAAAATCAGGGGTGCTTTCAATTGACGGGGTCCAACAGAAATCAACAAAGGACCAGAAACAGGGTTATGAACAGGGGCGCCCGAAAAACCTACTGAAACGTTTGTTGAGCCGGACAAAGGTGCGCCAGGGAGTTTCGCATGAATGATAGAACTTTTTGCTGCACCAGTATCCAACAGAAACGGTTCGACTATACCTGATGTTGCTACTGCGACATAAGGCCCACTCTGATCTACTGGAACTGATACTACTCCCTCTCTTTGTCCATGGCTGTCCTAGTATTCACCTTGCTGAACTTCCTCACTAGTTTCATAATAGTCTTCGACATGATACTGTGGAGACCTATTCTGTTGGGCAGATTGTCCATTTCGCTGGTCGAAATAATTAGAGGGGCGATCACTTGTCTGTGGAGGCATAGCACCTCGTCCTCTACCTCTAGAGTTTTGCATAGAACTACCATGACCTCTCTGAGCTGCCGCAGCATTATTTTGCGTTCGAACTGGACACTCACTTTTGTAATGACCTTCCTTTTTGCAATAAGCACATTGATTCCATTGGTATTGTGGCCTTTGAAAATTATAATCCGTTCTTTGATATGACCCTTGCTGCATATTAGTTTGATTCATGCGAGGCGGATAAGCTTGCTGTAAAAGTACTTTAGTTTTTAAATCTTTCGTCTTTTTATCTGATTTTTCCTTCTCTTCTTTATCTCTATTTTCATAGTACTGAGCAGTCGCAAGTATTTGCGCAGTCGTAGAGACAGCCCACGCACTTTCAGAATTCTTTAATTTACTACTAAGTTCTGGCAACAGATTGTGCACAAATTTATCAACAAATAATCTCTGGCCTCCTTCTGTGCTCATATCCTGGCCACTATGATCCACGAAAGTCTCTTCGAATCTTGTAAAAAAGTCGGAGACGCTTTCGTCTTTCTTTTGTTTGCACGCGGACAATTTGTCCCAGTTAACGCGCAATGCTGGCATCAAGGTTTTCATTAAATCGATTATTCTACCAGGCAAATTAGCAATTAAAGGTTCAGGTTTGGAACCACCTATTTGTTGACCATCCGCTGCAATTATAGCTGCCCAGTCACCACCTAGGGCAACTGGATGATTTTCTTTACGAATTTTAGCCCAAATTGGTTGCGGTACTACATTACCAAATAGCAGATCTATGTCAGCAAGATTCAATACACAAGCGTCAACTGTTTGAGCCAACTCTTTGTAGTACCCTGCAGGATTTTTACGCGGATCTGGCAAGGCCTGTTTCACTGCTAATACTTCAGCTCGCTTCCATGGAATATGTATCCATACTCTCTGGAATTGGGCCGGAGCGGCTGCAATACCAAGGTTTGCATTAGCTTGCACAGCTTCACGCCAAATTGGTGGAACCTCTCTCATTGGATATTGACGATTTTGTTTCGTACTACGTTTCTCTAATTCTCTCGGTGAACGAAGGGATGGGTCATTCCTATAACTTAAAATCAGTTCCATCGCTTCTTTTATATTTTGTCCAACTATCATACCTGCAGCAAACTCTTTCTGAACATTAATTAATTCTCCTAGATTTGATTCAGGGTCATCCTCTTCCAATTCCTCACGTAGAAGGAAACACATTTCATCGAACACATATCGTTGTGTCGGTTCATTCCATTGCATAAATGTATCTAATACATTTTGTACATTATATCTTCCAACTTTCGAAACCCATCTAAGAGCAGTGGAATCTAATATTCCTCTTTCTTCAGTACTGGGAAGCTGACTACGTCTCTGCACAGAGTCAGAGGTAGGAGTCTTAATCAGAGTTTTATAGAAGGGAGATAGAATATTAGAGACAGAATCAGTGATTCTTCGACGAACAGAAAGCGGAGTCATAGTATTAACAGAGGCAGTGAATAGAGTAGCAGTTGGAACAGATAGATCAGGAACAGTAGGAGTAGCAGGAAAAATAGCTTGTGAAGTAGCAGGTGCGAGCGACACAGGCATAGGTAAAGAAGCCGGCAACCCTAGAAGAGGGGTTGTCGAAGGAACATTAATATTGACCACAGGAGGTACAGGAACTTGATTCAGGGGAGCGGGAACAGGGACACCAGGTTGTCCAGCAACCGGTAATTGAACATTCGGTATAGGTGGAGCCGTAGCACCCTGTGCATACGGTGGGGGTGATCGTAACAAGTAAGACAACAGGGGATCCTTTTCAGGGTCCTCTACTATCTTAGCCGTACTCGATGGCAAAGCAGGATAGCACTTGTCTATCGCTAAATTACGCTCTCTATCGGCCACCTCCATCGCTTTCTCAGACTCGTTGAGTTGCAGCTGCCTAGCAGACTGTTCTAAAGTCAACTCTTGCTCTTTCTGTTCTTTCTTCAACTTTTTAATTTCTCTCTGTTTAGATTCTTTTCGCCAATAACGGAAAGAATCAAACATTGCCGGCCGGGCTTTCTTCTTAAACAACCTTCTTTCTAGATTATCGAGAACTTCAGGTTCAAAACTACCATGTAGTGGCCAACTAAGGACACCATCTTTTTCTGTGTAGTGGATCCATATCTCGTTATAAGAGATAGGGCCCACACCAAACTTGCAATAAAGATCATAAAGGGGAGTTCCAATCGGAGGAACCAAACACGAGTCCTCCAACTGGGAATCACTGTTACAACTAAAACAAGACAACATACAATTTTTCCGACTTACCATTTTATAATCCGGAACACAAAACAAACAAGACACAAACAGAAAAGATGCGCACTCGAACCAAGAACTTAGGCCTACCAGAACTGACAAATGTATCGATACCTGAACTGAACAGAATGATTATCGTAACCAGAATAACCAGTGATAACCTTACAGAACTGAACTGAACTGAGAACTAAAAGGATTATCCAAACAGGAGCAACCCTTACAAAATAACCAACTAGCAACCACTGAATACTTAACTGAGGCACTGAAGACGTCACCAAGGAGAAACCCGTCACGTTTCGCCGTACTGAGGACTGCACCTCGGGTCCAAGACAGGGCGACGGTCAAGGCAACGGACCACTGCAGCCGTCTGAACGGGAACCCTCGTGGAAGAGAACGTCGGGGCCACTTTTGCGATATGCCGGGATCGATGAAGTGGGGCGCCTCCCTCTGAAATCTTCACACGAAGCTCCTCGAACTCTTCAGGCTTTTGGACCGGTACCGAATGACGTCGCCCCACGTTGGGCGCCAATTGGAGTTCTGGACTTTTTGGTTCCGTCCAGAGGTGTCAGGGATAACACCCGAAGACCCCGGAGTTCCACCTGTCTCGGTGCACAAACAAACAGAAACACGGGCTTCTCGATGGTGGCGTCAAAGACCAAAGGTTTATTACTGCAGGGACACAGAAGTCACAGAAACTACACATGGGCAGTATCTAGGAGCCTGTTCGATTTGTACAAAGAGGGTTGCTCCTTATATACTAAATATTGGGCTTCAGGCAAATTCTTTACATGTTACCACAGTTCTAAACATTCGTGTCTTAAACAATAAATATTTGGCGTTGCACAGGGATCGTCAACAGTATCTGATGTCAAAACATTACAAATGAGGGGTTCCCACTAGTCCATCATAATCCCATGTCAATTCTTCATTCAAGACCCGGACCGCCTCATCGTAAATTTCGTTACCTCCCCCCAATAAAGGCCCAGAAGGAAAGGAGCAGAGCCAGGTGCAGAAGATAGAAAGACAGGATAAGAAATGTTTGTGGGTCGTAAATGGGCACGGTTACCAGCTTCGGCCGCCTAATCATGATCAGGCTAACGAACACAAGAACCAGTATAGCAGGACTGGCCTCAGGCTGGGGAGGCAGTTCTTGCCGAGTCATGCTGCTACAGCGTTGCTGGCCTAAGGTGCACGTGTCACTAGCAAGGTGAATCGCCGGTTAAAGCCTACGTGTCCTTTAAAGAAAAGAGGTCATTGCGTGTCCATTGACTATGTGAGGGCAAGGAATACAAAATGGCTTCCGTGTTCTAAGATGGATGCCACGGGTAGAACAGAAATGTGTTTGTAACTGGAGTGCTCTTGCTCGTAGCATAGCGAAAACACCAGGATATACTAAATGGATCATTTGCGGTTCACTGATACCAAAATTATGTATTTACGACAATGATTACAAACACGAGTAAAATCGTCACGGAACCTCAGCTTCTCTTCAGGGGCTTTAACGGAAGCGGTGTGCGCACCCGCTACACTTCTCCAATTATATAACTCGCCCGTCGATGGGAGGCTCCAGTGAGACTTCTGGGAAGTGTAGTACGGAAAGCACACAATCAAGTCCTGTATGGACTCCACAAGTGGGCCCGTCCTCGATTCCATGTACGGCTGCTACTTCACTGCCGTGACCCCCACGTTAACGGGGTGGTGCATACTCTGCGGCTGGACTGCCGCATATAGATTCACGCTCCAAGGTTGTCCACCATGTGAGTAGCACGCGAGCAGCAGCTTTATTTATGTGTAGGTGAGGACAGGGATCCGCTTGTAGACGCCGCTCCGTTATGGATCTGCCCGACGCGTTTCGAAGCTCCATCTGCTTCTCTTCAGGGGCTTTAACGGAAGCGGTGTGCGCACCCGCTACACTTCTCCAATTATATAACTCGCCCGTCGATGGGAGGCTCCATACAGGACTTGATTGTGTGCTTTCCGTACTACACTTCCCAGAAGTCTCACTGGAGCCTCCCATCGACGGGCGAGTTATATAATTGGAGAAGTGTAGCGGGTGCGCACACCGCTTCCGTTAAAGCCCCTGAAGAGAAGCAGATGGAGCTTTGAAACGCGTCGGGCAGATCCATTACGGAGCGGCGTCTACAAGCGGATCCCCGTCCTCACCTACACATAAATAAAGCTGCTGCTCGCGTGCTACTCACATGGTGGACAACCTTGGAGCGTGAATATATATATATATATATATATTACCTACTGGCGGTCGCCAGTAGGTATATATAATTAGGATTTTTTCTCTATGGGATTTTTGAAAATTCTATGTCTAATAACTTTGGCGTTTGTGGACGGAATTGGCTGAAATTTTCAGGAAAATGGCACATTTTGTTTCTGAGCAGCCCCTGAAAATTTTGGGGGGGTTCGTCAAGGGGGGGCCGAGAAAAAAGGGGGGTCCCAAAACGCGTTTTTCCCATGTTAATTTCCATAGGGCGGTTGGCCTCACTTTTAGCCCGAACGGCCGAATGGATTTGCACGAAACTTGGCAAAATTGTAGGGACTGGTAGCCCGATGTGCCTTTTGTAGGTCTCAATATATGTGCTCCAGTGGATTTTGAGAAATTAACGTTTAAAAAAAGATATATATCTGTAACAGCGGACTGGGCAGCGGCCCAGGACGCGTACTTTTCGCGCAACGGAGCTTTGTGAAGCGAAGCTGATTTACAAAACCTTGAAAATTCACTGAAAAAACCATAGGTTATAGACCATATATAGTTAGGAATTAGGATTTAGAAAACCTTATTTTACTCACACAAAACCATTGAAATTCCATATATAGTTAGTTGCACTAACTATATATCGCGCACCCGCAATCCACTGCTGATGATGTCACATATTACATCATTCATGACATGGTCAGTGACATCACTGATGACATCACTGATGACATCTCAAATGACATCACTGATGACATCACTGATGACATCTCAAATGACATCACTGATGACATCATGACACACCAATACCAGTTACTACATAAGCACTCACTGATTACTACGTCTACACACACATTCACTCATTCACCCATACAATCACTCATACATACAGTCACTTATTATTACAACACTATCATATGCACTCATACACCTATGCAGACAGTCACACACTGCCACTCATCCATGGAGTTACTCACACACCAAGCCAGTCCTGTAAAGAATCAATCACACTTCCATTTCTTCATCTATACAGTTAAACACAGAACACCATACTTCAGTGACATCACTGATGACATTTGATATTTGATATTTTTTGGGTATTTGTAAAGCGCAGGCATTCGCTCCGAAAGGAGCATCTTGGCGCTGAGATAACGTGCAACGGGTACGTGAAAGATGAAAGAAGATGAAAAAGCTGACGCTATATAGCTGCAAATACAAAGATGTCTGATTGTTGATAAACCCATGTCTTTAGAAGTTTTCTGAAGTTACTCTCCTTGTCCATCAATCTAAGATTGACCGGAAGGGTGTTCCATGCCCTGGCTGCCAGGACGGTGAAAGTTTTCCCGCCCCTAGTTTTGTACTTGAATCTTGGGATGATGATAAGATTTTTTCCAGAGGATCTCAGACATCGCGGAGGATGATAGCATGCAAAGCGCTTTGCAAGATAAAGGGGCCCTGAGTTTTTCATAGCTCTGAAGACGGTAAGAAGGAGTTAAAAAAGGATCCTTTTATGTAAGGGTAGCCAGTGAAGAGTGTTCAGCGCCGTGGAGGCTGATGACCTTCTAGGAAGTCCCAGCACCAGACGGGCAGCTGCATGTTGTATGCTTTGCAGCTTTTTGAGGGTGGACTTTTTTACTCCCGCCATTAAACCATTACAGTAATCAAGTCGGGAAAGTATAAGAGCTACCGCGACTGATTTTTTGGCTGCAATGGGGAGGAGATCAAAGAATTTCTTTAGGGACTTAATAAGTCCAAAACAGCGTCCGGCCGTGATCCTGACGTGTTCGTCGAAGGAGAGGGATGAATCAAATTGCACACCCAGGTTACGTGCTGAAGGCACGGCACTGGGGGGGGCCTCAGATCCTATGGGCCACCAGTCCTTCGGGCAAAAAGAAAGATCTTTACTCAGAGGAATGATTTCGGTTTTAGCGCTATTACATTTTAAATGATTTTTGTTTAGCCACTGGAAAACATCCGAAAGACAATTTTGGAAACGCCACTCTGCGTTCGCACACTTTTTGTCAATTGTGACGACAAGTTGTGTGTCGTCAGCGTATGACGTGACGAGGATCCCATGCGATTCTATCACAGCGAGGAGGGGTGCCATATAGATGTTAAAGAAGAGAGGGCTTAGTATGGACCCCTGGGGGACTCCTGATGTTGTAGGTTTCTCGCTGGATAGATAGGGACCCAAGGACACAGTTTGGGACCTATTAGATAGGAAGGATGTAACCCATGCCAAAACTGTGCCTGTCACGCCAATCTCTCGCAGTCTGTTGATAAGAATGACATGCGAGATGGTGTCGAACGCTGCTGTTAGGTCAAGCAGGATGAGGACGGCCTGCCTGTTCTCATCCTGCAGGAACTTGATGGAATCAGCTAGTTCTATGAGGGCTGTTTCGGTGGAATGACCAGAGCGAAAACCCGACTGCTGCGGATGCAGGATGTTACCAGTCTCTACAAAAGTTTTTAGCTCTTCGTATACTAGTTTTTCCGTGAGCTTACCAAGGACAGGGAGTAGTGAGATGGGACGCATGTTGGTCAAGTCAGTGGGGGATTTGTTTGGTTTCTTCATTAGAGGCTTCACTATAGCCTTCTTCCAGTCATTAGGTACTGACCCAGACTCAAGAGATTCATTGATGATGAAGTTGATATAGGGGTTAACTGTATCAATCAAATGATGCAGGATGCTAGGAGGACAGGAGTCAGTGGGAGCTCCTGATTTGCAAGCCAGAATTGCCTTGCGTGTTTGTTGGATGGACACCGGTTTGAAATTAGAAAGCAGAGGATAATTGTCTGTTACCACATGGGGTGTGGTCAGAGGAGAGGGGAAATCTTTCTGAATATTACCAATTTTTTCAACAAAAAAGTCTGCGATTTGATTGCACAGGCTTGCAGAGGGGGGGATTTCGGGCGCGAGAGTTTTTGGATGGGTGAAGGACTTCACTATCGTAAAAATAGTTTTTTGTTTTTGATGGGCCTCATTTATGGCTTTAGTAAAGTAGTCCTTTTTTGCCGTTTTTATGTTGGAGAGATATAGTTTCCTTTGTTGAATATAGAATGTCCTTGTGGCATCATCATACGTTTGTCTCCATTTTCTTTCTAGTCTTCTACATTGGAGATGACTATCGGAGAGGGCCTGGGTAAACCAGGGGGCGTTAGGTTTACTTTTATGTTGTTGCACATATTGATTTTTAGATGCAGAGTTCGCCGAGACAATTTGGTCTATCCATGTGTGGAAATTATGAGAGTCGGCTGTTACGTCTCCAGTGAATTTCGGGGGTTTGGGTAAAGGTTGAGGGTCCAGCTTAATGTGTTCCATAACTTTCCTCCAGTTGACTGTGTAGGAGGAGGGGGGGTGTTTCTTGCTGGACACTATGGGCGCTTGTGTCATAATATCAAAAGGAATAAAGGAATGGTCAGTCCAAATTTGAGGTATCGGAGGGGACGTGGTTAGAGACGTAAAGTTAGAACAAATACCATCAAGGGTATGCCCTGCGCGATGGGTGGGCGCAGTGACATATTGGGATAGTCCAAAGATGTTTAGTGAGTGTTGAAAGGAGATGGCGTGAGGGTCCAGGCACGACTCCAGATGCAAATTCAAATCTCCTAACAAGGTGAAGTTGGGATAGCGCAGTATGAATGTTCCCAGGACCTCATCTAATGAGTCAAGAAAAGGGGAAGCGTTACCAGGAGGACGATATAAAAGTCCCCCTGAAAAGGAAGTGGCGGCATTAATTTTAATTGAGAAGCCTAAGCCCTCACTTTCTTTGAGATGTTCTAAATCGAATATATGGCAGGGGAAGGTTTTTTTTATAGCGAATGCCACTCCACCACCACGCCCAAGCGGTCTGTCCCGCCTAAAAAAAGTGAAATTAGGAGGGAGGGCAGTAGCCAGATCGGGGTTGGATGAATCATTAAGCCACGTTTCGGTGATAAAGAGGGCATCTAAATTGTGGTCTGATATTAAGTCAAATATATCTTGACTGTGACAAGCTAGAGATCTAGCATTGATGAGACCTCCCTTGAAGTACGTGGTTTTGGTATTCAGGGGGGAAGGTGAGTGAGATTCTACCGAGGTTAGAACAGGGGCTGTCCATTTACAGTGTGGACATGAAAGTGGGCTGAATAAGGGGTCAATGGGGGGGCAGTCAGCGTAGTGAGTAACAGAGTATGAACGTAGGGCAAGTAAATTTTTGCTATCGTACCTAATTGTAGAGGGAGGCTGGGCGGCATGCCCAGCGCCCGGTGCAGTCCGGTCGCGGACGGGCGCAGACGGGCTTGGCTTAGGCGCGGCTTCGGCGCGCGTCCGGCGCGCCCGCTGCGCCAGCCCGCTGCGCCGTCTGGCCGGATTGCACATATTATGGAAAGAGAAGGGGGCGGGAGGACGGCGCGACTAGAGCGCTGTCCCCGCCTGACTAAAGATGGCGCCCACCGCGGCCGAGTGTCGGCAGAAGCGGTAGTACCGGTAGAGAGACTGCTGGAGGTGATTAAAGTGTCAGTGTGCCTACATTAAATATTCCCCTTAGCTTTCAAGCCCCCCAGACAAAAGCGGCAGAGTGAGGTATGAAGTGCTAAATTTTACAATTTTACAGTTTACAATTACAATTTCAAACGTTTAAAAACGCTCGAGAAGCGAGCAATTAAAATAAGTACACAGAATAAAACAGCACGTATGGCAATGCACGCAACTCGCAGCCCCGGTTCCCTCAGCGGGGAGAGCTCCTGTAGGGCGATGAGCGCGGAGGAAAGAAACCCTTAAGTAGGCAATGGGCGGGAGGACGGCGCGACTAGAGCGCTGTCCCCGCCTGACTAAAGATGGCGCCCACCGCGGCCGAGTGTCGGCAGAAGCGGTAGTACCGGTAGAGAGACTGCTGGAGGTGATTAAAGTGTCAGTGTGCCTACATTAAATATTCCCCTTAGCTTTCAAGCCCCCCAGACAAAAGCGGCAGAGTGAGGTATGAAGTGCTAAATTTTACAATTTTACAGTTTACAATTACAATTTCAAACGTTTAAAAACGCTCGAGAAGCGAGCAATTAAAATAAGTACACAGAATAAAACAGCACGTATGGCAATGCACGCAACTCGCAGCCCCGGTTCCCTCAGCGGGGAGAGCTCCTGTAGGGCCGTACATCACTAATGACATCTGAAATGACATCACTGATGACATCTCAAATGACATCACTGATGACATCATGACACACCAATACCAGTTACTACATACACACTCACTGATTCGTACGTCTACACACACATTCACTCATTCACCCATACAATTACTCATACATACAGTCACTTATTATTAGAACACTATCATATGCACTCATACACCTAGTCAGTCCTGTGAAGAATCAATCACACTTCGATTTCCTCATCTATACTTAAACACAGAACACCATACTTTTCACACATATACTAACACATACTTACTCTCTTATACAATCACTGATACAAGTACACATTGATATGCACAGAGTCACACACCTCCCAGCCAGCCACACACACACTCAGTCTTCCATACATCCAGTCATTCTTCAATATGTAAAACGTATTTAAACTTTACAAAAACACACAGACACTAGATGATGTCATCAGTGATGTCATTTGAGATGTCATCAGTGATGTCATCAGTGATGTCACTGACCATGTCATGAATGATGTAATATGTGACATCATCAGCAGTGGATTGCGGGTGCGCGATATATAGTTAGTGCAACTAACTATATATGGAATTTCAATGGTTTTGTGTGAGTAAAATAAGGTTTTCTAAATCCTAATTCCTAACTATATATGGTCTATAACCTATGGTTTTTTCAGTGAATTTTCAAGGTTTTGTAAATGCTAATTCCTAACTATATATGGTCTATAACCTATGGTTTTTTCAGTGAATATATATATATATATAACTATAATGTCTGTAAATCCTATGGTTTTTTTCAGTGAATATATATATATATATATATTCACTGAAAAAACCATAGGATTTACAGACATTATAGTTAGGAATTAGCATTTAAAAAACCTTAGAAATTCACAGAAAAAAACATAGGTTTAAGGGACGTTATAGTTAGTTGCACATTTGACTCTTTTAAAACCAGAGAAATTTGCCAGTTCTATATAGTTGAGCTAACTATAACTTGCGCGCCTGCAATGCTCTGCTGATGATGTCACCTATTACATCACTCATGACATGGTCAGTGACATCACTGTAAAACCTATGTTTTTTTTCAGTGAATTTCAAAGGTTTTTTAAATGTTAATTTCATATTTTAATATTTATAAAATGTATATTTTTTCTAATTGTGTAATCTTTTATATCTTCCGCATAAAATATGTATATTTTTTTGGGAGTTTTTTTTTTTGTTGAGAAAACTACAGTCCTGTACCGGTAGTCTACCAAGCTCGATCAGCACGCGAATCCTATCCACCACATTTAAATGATGCGAATTTCGTATCCGATGGGTTTGTGACACCGCGTCCCGCGTAACAACATGTACATATTAGGTCGCACCAGCTGCTACTGTGGTATGGGACCGGTACGCACTACCAAGCGCCGTGTTACATCATGTACGTATGGTGTGGCACCCGCTCCGCGTCGCAAATGCGATGAATGCATGCTGCCACGCCCTGTGTTACGTTCTAGACGTACGGTGTCGCCGCATACACCAAAACTATATCTAAATAACTTTAAAGTGTATATGAGAGCAAGCGATAATTACAAATATTTCAAACATTTATATATTTCTAACTGTAATAAGCTTATATTATAGCAAATATATGTTCTCAAAATCACATCGGTTGGGGCGTGGCCAAGGCGGCGAGCATGGCGGACGCAGCCTGAGAGAGCTCCGTCCCGCCTATACATCATCCGCGCCATATATCCTGCATTTCCCCGACCTGCGATCCCCCAGACCAGACGCTCGGCATCCGGTGGCGGAGGGGAAGCTCCGGTGGAGATTTGGGCTCGCTCCGTGCTTTAGATCCGGCGCGGCGACCCGGACGAGGTGGAGGGGAGGTGGCGCTCAGCAGGGAGAGGACTCCACGGCCAGGTACGCCGGCATCCTTGGACACGTGCCCACCTTCCCCTCGGATCAAGACGCGACGCGGGAGTCCCTGACCGTGAGGGGAGCTGCCAGTAGCAGGAAGATACTTGGACGCCGGGCCTGCTCCTCATCATGACGCGAGGCGGCAACAGTGGGGGCGCCACGAAGCAGGGCCCCATAGATAAGTTTACGGGACCGAGTGGTGGAGCAGGAGCGTCCGGGGGCCAGCCCGGCCCAGGCCCAGGCCCAGACAATGCGGCCCTGATGGCGGCAATCACGCAATCACGGGACATGCTGGACGCGAAAATTGGGGCTGTTGGGGCTGATGTCACATTGCTTCGCCAGGATCTACGGAACGCGGTGGCCAGAATCACCGAAACTGAAACCAGAATAACGGAGGTGGAGGATGATGTGGTCGTCCTGAAGAAGAAGGTTGCCACTCTGGAGGGGCTACAGAAGAACTTGGCACTCAGGGTCGAGGACGCGGAAGGACGGGCCAGACGAAATAACCTGCGATTCGTGGGTTTGCCGGAGGGTTGCGAAAAAGGCAATATGGAGGCATTCCTGACAAAATGGCTGGAGGGGTGGCTCCCCCCGGACTCCCTCTCAAGATGCTTCATCATTGAACGGGCGCACCGAGCGCTTCTCCCGAAACCGCCGCTGGGAGCACGCCCCCGCCCAGTCATCGCCAAACTCCTTAACTACCATGACCGCGACGCAATCCTCCGGCAGGCGCGAGCTAAGGAACCCCTGATGTACGAAAACCACAGAGTCCTGATCTTCCCAGATTACACAAAACTGGTGCAGCAACAGCGACAGTCCTTCACTGCAGCGAAGGCTCGGCTACGAGACCTTAAAATCCAATACGCCCTGCTCTATCCGGCCCGCCTGCGTGTCGTGTTTCAGTCCAAGACGCAGTTCTTCAACACGCCGGAGGAGGTCTTTGAATGGACAGACGAGACGGTCAGAGTGAAGGTGCATACTCCCCCGAGGCGCAACTCCGAGCCCTCCTCAGAGACGAGACCCTCGAGGACTCCCAGGAGATCGCGTAGCAGAAGCAACTGGAGGGCGCGCTCTCGGAAGACCCAACCTCCCACGGATGGCGAGTCGGGGGGTGACGAGGTGGTGGAGGCCCCGGCTCCGGACCCGTGACGATCCTTCACGCCTTAAAGCTCTCTAATGGACGCCGCCACACGCTTTACTGCAAGAATGCGGTGTGGGGCGAGCAGTGGGTCGGGGGATGCCCATGAGTGGGCGGTCACCACCCCGAGGACTAACAGTAGTTAATCGGGTTACGGGTTAGTTGAAGTTGGGTGGGTGGTTGGTGGGGATCCATTGGCATAGACGGTTGGGGGTCTCCCGTTGGAGGCTGAAGACTGTCTCTACCGCGACAGATACTTCAATGTTACTGAGGTATAGGGTGGGGGGGAGGGGGGGTGGACAACGTTGGGGTTGTGGTGGGGTTTGGGGAGTTGGTGGGGGTTCGGGGGATCTGGGTACGGAGTGGAGAGGAAGGTTGGTGGGAGGTGGGATGGTTGTTTTCGGCACAGTATACTTTCAAGGTTGGTTGTCAGCGCTGGTGTTTGGATGGCCCCGAGGGCTCGGATCTTTGATCTATACACCTATTGATGGCGGGTGGTACACAGGAGTCTAGCCCCACACGGGCGGGGTTTCGAGTGGTGAGCTGGAACGTCCGTGGGATGCTTGACAAAATTAAGAGGGGTGCAGTACTGCAGCTGGGGAAGTGGGAAAGGGCGGATGTGCTATTCTTACAGGAAACTCACCTCCAGGGCAATAAAACGCTTAGCCTCCAACGATATGGCTACCACCAAGTGTTCCACGCGGGCTTTGTGAGGGGGTCACGGGGAGTGGCGATTCTGATACACCATCGACTGAATTACACTCATGAGACGCAGTGGGTGGATGCGCAGGGACGGTTTATATTCATTAAAGGGATGGTGGGTGATGAGCCGATGGTCTTTGGCAGTGTGTATGCCCCACCCCCGCTCCAAGAAGCACTCATTGAGAAACTGTTTGATGTCTGGGCTGATATACCTAGTGTGATGTCTATTGTGGGCGGAGATTGGAATGATGTCATGGATGGGCACAAGGATAGATATAGATCAGATGGGGGGACCATTTCCCATGTTCCCACTAAATTGAGTGGTATGGTACGAGGGATGGGGTGGATTGATGCATGGCGGTACCACCATCCCCATGGCCGAGAGTTTACCTACATCTCAGCAGTGCACAAATCCTTCTCCAGACTTGATTGCTTGTTTGTTCCTAATGGGTGGATGGGAAGGGTTGCTTCTTCATCAATACTCCCGCGTGGCTTGTCGGACCACTCTCCGGTCGCGGTTGATGTCCTTCTTGGTAGGACACGACGGCCATTTCGGTGGCGTTTGTCTGCATGGCAGCTACACCAGGACGACTACAGGTCACGCTTGCGCGAAGCCATTTCTCTGTACTGGGACTGCAACGATCAGCCCGACATGGACGCTATAACCCTCTGGGAAGCCATGAAGTCCGTGCTCCGGGGGGTAGACATCGCTTGGTGCGCGGCGGCGCGCAAGGCCCGCAGGGGTGAGATAGAGGAGACTGCGCGGCGGGTTCGAGACCTTGAGGAAGAGAGTACTGCCGAAGGGTCTGTGGATACCGTTGAGCGGTTGCTACTAATGCAGCAGACATACAACTCTCTTCTAATGGACGAGGCCCGCCAGCTGTGGCTGGCTACACAGAGTAGGATTTATCAGTGGGGGGACAAATCTAGCTCTATGCTATACAGACTCTGTCAGGGGACTTTCCATGCGCAGACTCTACCGGGACTTCGCGACGAGGCAGGAGAGCCTGTGACGGCCCCGGTGGAACTGGCGGCCAGTTTCGCCCGATACTATGAGGCCCAATACGCCCCGCGAGAAACAATCCCTGAGGCGGAGGTGGACAAATTCCTAGCTGACCTCCCGCCAAGGGCCCTCTCAGATGAAGACCGGGACCTACTGGACCACCCACTGTCCTTAGACGAATTGACCGCGGCACTCGGGGAGCTGAACACTGGTAAGGCTCCCGGGCCTAATGGGTTCCCGTGTGAATTCCTTCAGACATTTCATGTTCAACTGGGTGCGCGCTATAGACAGGCGCTGGAGGAGGCCAGAGACCGTGGTCGCCTACCGGCAGACTGGCGCCACGCCGAGATTGTTGTCTTCTGTAAACCGGGAAGACCCCCGGAGCAGCACGCGTCGTACAGACCGATCTCGCTCCTGAACGTTGAAGCGAAAATACTGGCGAAAGCCCTAGCCAATCGCCTTCTCCCGTATATTACGGACCTGGTACACCCGGATCAGGCCGGTTTTATGCCCCATAGGGCGACTAGGCACAATATCCGGCGCGCACAGATGGTGATAGAGGCAGCCAAGGCCGCCGGGATCCCGACAGCGCTTCTCCTGGCTGACATTGATAGAGCCTTCGACTCAGTTAGCTGGGTCTATCTTCGTGCGCTTCTGACCCGTCTGAACTTTGGGCCTCGATTCCTCTCGTATCTGCACCTACTATACACGGACCTGACGGCCTCGGTGAGGATAGCGGGAGCGACCTCGGCCCCCTTCCCCATAGGCCGGGGCACCCGACAGGGTTGCCCTTTATCGCCGTACCTGTTCGCCCTGGCCATGGAGCCGCTGGCGGCATGGGTGAGAATTGACGCGCAGATGCGGGGACTCGAATGGGTGCGGGGACCGTCTGATCGTATTGCACTGTATGCGGACGATGTCCTCTTCTTCCTCACGGACATTGATAGATCTGGCCCCAGAGTTCTGGAAATAATGCGAGTATTTGGGGAGGTCTCTGGCCTGCACTTGAATACACGGAAATCCACGCTGTGGATACTGGGTCAGCGCGGACGGCTTGGGCACTGGGCGTCGACGCTACAGGAGGCGGCAGGTGGCATCAAATACCTCGGTGTCTTTCTCACGGACGTTCCGGGAGTTGCCTGGACCCGTAATGTGGTGCCGGTCTGGGATCGCGTACGGTCAGACATGAAGGTCTGGTCCAGGATGCCCCTAAACATATATGGCCGCTCCGCCATTTTTAAGATGGTGGCTCTCCCGCGCCTTTTGTACCAGCTACAAAATCATCCATGCCCCATTGCACCACATTGGTTTAGGCAAGTAAACTCTGCACTGAGCCAGTTTCTCTGGGCTGGTGGGGCGGTCAGAGTAGCGCTCCGCACCTGTTTCCTTTCCACGTATTGCGGGGGTCTGGCGACTTCGGACATCCTATCTTACTACCAGGCTTCCCATCTTCTCATACTAAATGACTGGTGGTATGGAGACCGGGGAGACCCGGCCTATGCCCTTGAACGATACCTGATGGACCCGGACACGCTCCACACCATCCTTTATTCGGCAGGCAAGCGGAAAAAACTCCCAATTGTTACTCAAGTGGTTTTCCGAGTGTGGCGGGGAGCCCTTCGCCGCATGGGTTGGTGGAATGTCTTGACGCAAGAAACGCCCCTTTGGCACAATGGACGTCTGCCGGCACTTGCGGCTCTCCAGGGGTTCAGGGGCTGGGATGACATAGGCATCTCGACACTGGGCCACGTTATGCAAGGCACGACCCTTAAATCGTTTCAGGCTTTGCGGGATGAATACGATATGCCGCAGACCCAATTTTATAAATACCTACAACTCCGCCACGCTCTGTCCCCCTCGCTGTTAGGACTGGACAAACTGCCCGAATTTAGTCCCGTGGAAGCCAAGGTCTTAATGGGGGAACTGGGGGACAAGAAAATCTCCAATATATATCAGACTCTGGTCACGCACTGCTCTGCCTCACTAGATAAGCTACGCAAGGCATGGGAGGAAGATATTGGTGCCTTAGACGAGGATGACTGGAGGGAGGCCTTAGAGGCGCCACGAGGGGCGGCTGTTGCGGTGCGACTGAGATTTATTCAGTTTAAATATTTGCATCGTGCGTACTACACCAGAGAACGGCTGTGGCGAGCTGGCCTGATTGCTTCCCCTGAGTGTCTGAGATGTGGTAGCACGGTTGGAACGTTCTTACATACAGTGTGGTTATGTGTGCGGCTGACGCGGTTCTGGTCGGGTGTGTGGGACTGCCTGTCTGAGGTGCTGGGCTGGGACCTCCCCCGCTCCCCTAAACTGGGTCTCCTTCACGTAATGGAACAAGTGGGAGGGAATATCTACAAACGCCATCTGCTACTCCTGGGCCTTACAGTAGCCAAACGGGATGTGGCTCGTGCCTGGAAAGACCCCCGGGCTCCTGTGCTGGAGGTGTGGAAGAGAGGGTTGGACTTTACAATGGGGCTGGAACGTCCGGTCTTTGAGGCCAGGGGGTGCCCCCGAAAGCACTTTAAAATATGGCAGCGCTGGGCTGAATATAGAGGGCTCTGGCTGGAACCGCCAGTGCAGCGGGACTCCGATGTGGACCACTTACCGATTGACTCTGGGTGAAGGGGCCAACACACTGATTGCGACTCCAAGAACTAATACTTTGAATCATACGAACACTGTGCCGGGGGGGGGGATCCGGGAGGGGAGGGCCAGGGTGGGAGTAGGGAGGGGGGAGTTGGTGGGGATCCTTTCCTTTGAAAATGTTGATTGCACTGCTGTTGTTTATTGATTACCTGCTTGTTCATTGGACCCCTGATCCATAGGGGACGGTGACCTGATTATATGCTATTTCAACTAAATAAAATCTGTTATGAAAAAAAAAAAATCACATCGGTTGCGGTTTCCTTCTGCACTGGGAGCGCGATTGCCATGTGACCCTAAAAAAAAGCATTTAATTAGTTCATAATGGGAGGAGGAGCTTGGCGGGCATCCGAGATGGCCGCGTGAGCACAGCGCTCTCCGGACCCTCGCCGCTCCCGGCATTTTATCCTGGCTGAATCCTGATTTCTTGCAAGAATTCGTGTAGGGGACGTTTGGCTGATTACCCTGGCACTTTTCGGAAATTGATTTGGATCTCGTAATCCTGAGAAATGATGCTCCGAACTTTTGGGCTCCGCCCTTGAGGTGCGCCCGGGACGGGGTGCGGTTCTGTAGCCGTCCTGCAATTGAACAACAACGGCAGGAGATCTGGCCTTGTGGGTCCCCCCTTCCTAAGTTTCGGTTTCGATTCTGTTCCGACTTGGGCCACGGGTGTGGATGTCGTGTTGCCGCTGAGACTTGGAGGCAGATCGGCTGTTGGGCTTACATGCGACCTATTTGCTGGCCTGGCGACCTCTACCCGAGTTGTGCCCCCTTTTTTAGTGTACTTTTGCTCCTGTACTTTGGGTGTCGGGCCCGTCGACTCTGGTGGCTTGTCCTGTGACGCATCTTCAAAATGGCGGGCAGAGGGGACAGAGAGACGCGCAAGACGAAAACACCTCTGCGCGGAGCTCCAGTTCAATCGAATGTCATGGACCGTTATACCCATTCTAAGGGGTCCCCCGGAGCTGCCCTGCCTGGTTCCAGTATAGCGACCGAACGAGTTGGCGGAGCCCTCCCTACAGGATATCATGGGCGCCATCTCGGGTGTGAGGGAATCCATCGGCCTACAGTACGAGGCCTTGGCCCATAAACTTGACACCGTGGCTATTGAGGTGAATCTGATTCGTGCTGATCTCGGCAAGACGAATGAGAGGGTACAATCATTGGATATTAAATCGTCTAGCCTTACGAAGGACGTCTCGGAGCTCCAGACAGAGATCGGCAATCTCCGTCGGGGGAACGACTTCATGACCCGTCGCCTGGAGGATTTTGAAAATAGGGCGCGTCGCTGCAATGTTCGCCTGGTTGGTGTACCGGAGAACCCTGAACCCCACTCGGTGGATCTCCTGGTTGAGGATCTGGTCTTGAACCATCTGGCCCCTTCTGGTCTTACAAAATTTTTCACGGTGGAACGCGCACATCGTGTTCCAGGGGGCAAAGCCAAGCCGGGAGCCCCGCCGAGACCCATTGTAGCGAAGCTTTTTCATTATAGAGACCGGGACGCTATCCTGCAGGCCTCGCGGGTGAAGGGCCCGGTGGCCTTTGAGAATGCTACGGTGAACTTTTCCCCAGACTTTTCTCAACAGGTTCAGAGACAACGTATGGAGTTTCGTGGTGCCAAGAAACGTCTTCGGGATCGGGGCCTACGTTACGCCATGCTCTTTCCCACCAGACTTCGGGTCGAATACAATGAACATACCCTTTTCTTTGATCGGCCAGATGCTGTTAATGACTGGCTGGACTCATTGCCTGATCGTCCTCCTGAGACTGACTCCGCCGCTCACCCGGGTGGTGCCGCAGGTGGTGCGGAGATCTAACTGTTCGGCTCTTATGTCTTATTTTGAATACACTATCAGGAGTGTTGGCCGACGTCCCTCTACATTGTGATTATTTTGTCTTTCATTAGTTATTTTTGTTCTTGCTGAGGTCGGGGGGAGGGTGGAACGGAGACCTTTCCTCCTCCGGGGTCTTTGTGTAGAATAGGGGTTCTTGGGCGACAGGCACACTGCAGGTTGGGGTGGCTCTTTAGCTTTTTGCAGGGGTGCAGGGTGGGGGGTGTTTCTCTTCAGTTTGGGGGAGGGGGGTTGGGAAGTTTTTTCTTTTCTGTGTGTTGTTATCAAGGCGAGTTGCTCCTGTGTCTGCTGCTGTTTCTGATGTCTAGCTCATGGACGAGGGGTCTTGGCTCGGGCGGCTGGGATGGGGGGTAGAGGGTTGAAATTTCTTTCCTGGAACGTTAATGGCCTGGGAGATCGTATTAAGCGCAGTGTTGTCTTAAAATGTATACGACGTCTGTCACCGGACATTGTTTTTATGCAAGAAACCCATTTGATTGGTAATGTTTGTTATGCAATGAATAGATGGGGCTACCGCCTTGTGGCGCACTCGGGGTTCACCTCCGGATCTAGGGGTGTGGGTATTCTTGTTCGAACCTCCCTTCCCCTGGCGATAGATGAGGTGATTCACGATGATCGTGGGAGATATACTGTCTTGGTGGGTAGATATGAAGGCCGCACCCTATCTCTCTTCAATGTTTATGTTCCCCCGGGTTTGCAGGCTTCTACTTTTACTGATTTGGGCCGTGTTTTGTTAGATCTCCCTGATAGTACTCTCTTTCTGGACGGTGATTTTAACTCGGTGCTTTCCGGCCTTCACGATCGCCATCCCCCTAGAGATACCCCGCAGGCTCAGCAGTGGTTGGGTGGGTTTCTAGATACCTTTGGCCTTGTGGACTGCTGGCGACTGTTGCATCCTACTCAGCTCCAATACACCTTCCATTCTGGGGCTCATGGCAGTCTGTCTCGGCTGGATTATTTCCTGATGCCCGCCGCCCACTCATCGGCGGTTCGTGAGATTTTACATTTGCCAAGGGGTATTTCTGATCACTCGCCGCTCTGGCTTCGTTTCGAGGTTGGGGTAGAGGCGGCGGGCCGAGTGGCTCCCATTAACCCTTGGTATCTTTCCTCCCCTGAGACTCGTACCCTCTTGCTCGAGTCCATGGATGCATATTTCCTGGAAAACGAGGGGTCGGTCTCTTCGGCTGTGTCCCTGTGGGAGGCATTTAAAACTGTGATTCGTGGACAGGCCCTTTCCTTGATTGTTGAGGCTAAGAAGGCTGGGAGGAGGGAGGTGGTGGACCTCGAGGGGGAGATTTCTGCTTTGGAGGACGAGTTGGAGTCTGGTGTCACGCCTGAGAAACTCCATGCCCTGGGTCTGAAACAGTTTGCATACAAATCCTTGGTCACTGACGCTGCGAAGGTGATGTTTCGTGAGCAACAGGGCAGATTGTATGATGTGGGTGATAAAGCGGGCAAACTCCTAGCGTGGTTGGACAAGAAAGAAAGAGTTAATCGTGTGGTGCCCGTGATTCAGTCTGCGAGTGGTGAGAATGTGATTGATCCGACTGCCATTGTTGATCGTTTTGCGGAATACTTCCGTGTGGTATATGCTCCCGTGTCTGTAAGGGATGTTGCCGACTCCCGCCTTCTTCTACGTGATATCACTTTGCCCTGTGTCACCGACTTGGACCGTATTGCTTTGGACTCCCCTTTTACGAATGATGAGATAGCCACTGCAGTTCGTTCGCTCCGTTCGGGCAAAGCATTGGGCCCGAACGGTTTGCCTATTGAGTTGTACAAGTTGCGCCCCGATAAGGTGGCGCCGTATCTTCGCGCCATGTTTCTAGAATCTCGTGAGCGGAACATACTTCCTTATGATCAGCGTCTGGCGACAATTGTTGTCATCCCCAAAGAGGGTAAACCGCGTGACCTCTGTTCCTCGTATAGGCCCATATCCCTATTAAATGTTGAACCTAAGGTGTTGGCTAAACTTTTGGCGACCCGTCTCCTTTCGGTTCTTGGGGATTTGGTCCATCCGGATCAGTCTGGCTTTATCCCGCATCGAAACACTGCTCTGAATTTACGTCGCCTCCACGGCGTGCTGGCGAGGGCGGGGCTTTTGACTGAGCCGGCCATTTTGGCGTCCCTGGATGCCTCCATGGCCTTTGACACTGTGGAATGGCCCTATTTATGGGCGACTCTTGAGAAATTCGGATTCGGGTGCGAGTTTATTAGCTGGGTTAGACTATTGTACGCGGAACCTCTGGCACAAGTTGTAGTGAACGGTAGAGTGTCGGCTCCCTTCTCCTTGGGCAGGGGTACCCGTCAGGGTTGCCCCTTGTCCCCTCTGTTGTTTGCGCTCGCTCTTGAACCGTTGGCGGCCTGGCTCCGTTGGGAACCATCCCTCAAGGGGATTCGTTGGGCCCCGGACTTCGAAGACCGCGTCTCGCTTTATGCGGACGATATCCTCTTGTATCTTACTTCCCCTCGCAAGTCTTTATCTGTTTTATTTGACGTTCTTGCATCCTTTGGCGCTAACTCAGGCCTCGTCATCAACTGGTCCAAGTCCTGTGTATACGTTTTATCTGGTATCTTGCCTCCGTTGCCGAGTAGACTTCCTCTTCAGGTGGTCCGGGATGGCTTCAAATACTTGGGGGTTTTTGTTACCCTGGACCCGTCCCTTCGTTTCGATCGTAATCTCCTTCCCCCGTTGCTTAGGCTCCGTTTGGACGTTGCCCGTTGGCGCAAACTTCCCTTGTCTCCCCTGGGTCGGGCGGCCCTGTTTAAGATGATGTCACTACCGCGGTTTCTCTACGCTCTCCAGAATTATTACGATCCTATCCCTAAGGCCTACTTTCGGGAGATTGAGAGCCTTCAGGGGCAACTTATTTGGGATGGGCGACCGCGCATTGCTCTCGCGAAACTTTCCATCCCGTGGTATGATGGGGGCATGGCGCTCCCCGACGTTAAGAGATACTACTGGGCTTCCCATCTGTCCGCTATTAATCACGCTATGTTCTCGCCAGGTCGTAATCCGGCGTTTGAGATGGATAAACTTCAGCTTCCGGGAGGTGACTTTAATAGAGTGCTCTATTCTCGCTCCGCTGGGCGCCATCTTGTGGGACCCACTTTGATTGCTTTGTCGGTGTGGCGTGCCGCGAATGTAAGCCTGGGCTGGGAGGATCGCTTGACGTTGGCGACGCCGCTTTATGCTTCAGAACGTCTGGGCGGTCTTTGGTCCTCCAAGGGTTTTGACCGTTGGGACTTGATTGGGATCTCTAAGGTGGGGGATGTGTATTCTAAGGGTTCTGTGCGCCCGTTTCAGGCCCTCCAGGCTGACTACGGCCTGAGTAGTCGGGAGTTCTTTCGTTATTTACAGGTCAGGCACGCTTTGGTTTCGGTATTTGCTCCTGGTGAGATTCCGCCTGACTCTTCCCCCCTTGAAGACCGTATCCTTGACGAGCATCTTCCTGATAGCACTATCTCCCTGATCTATAAGAAGTTGATTAACAATCGGACTGACTTATTGGCCCGACTTCGGGAACAGTGGGTGGGAGAT
The DNA here is from genome assembly GCF_964261635.1 of Lissotriton helveticus. Taxonomy (NCBI): domain Eukaryota; kingdom Metazoa; phylum Chordata; class Amphibia; order Caudata; family Salamandridae; genus Lissotriton; species Lissotriton helveticus. Next base: position 1,576,097,962 of record NC_136068.1, on the reverse strand, counting down.
GGGTTGGAACTTGATGATGAGGACTGGCAGTCGGCCCTCTCCTCCCCGAAGGAGGTGGCTATCCCGGCTCGACTCCGTCTGGTCCAATTGAAGATCCTTCATCGGGTGTACGTGACGGGACCGCGACTGATGGTGATGGGCTTTTCCTCCGATGGACTGTGTAAGCGTGGATGTGGTTTGCGTGCTACTTTCCTGCATATTCTTTGGGAGTGCCCGTTGGTGGCTGCTTACTGGGTGGCTGTGCTTGATCTGATGACTGTGGTGACAGGGATGTCCTTGCGTCCGGAACCTCGTCGCTGTCTTTTGAATGTTTGGGAGCCCACTGACTATTCGGTGGCGCAGACTAGGTGGGCCACCCTGGGCTATATGATTGCGAAGCGAGATATTGCGCAACTCTGGGGGGCCTCCAGGCCCCCTGCCCTCTCGCAATGGGAGGATAACATGGACTGGTCCATGTTCCGTGAGAAAACCGTCTATGTGGCCAGGGGCAGACCCAGGGCATGGGTGAAGGTGTGGGGTCAATGGAATGAATACCGTGGCGACATTTGTACTCCTCCCCTTGTGGACACTATTGAGATTACCCTGTCTCCTTAGGCTAGCGTTCTCGGAATCTTCATATAGGGACTGAGCTGGAGCTTCCGGCTCTCCCCCCTTCTTCTTCCTGATCTCTGCGCCCCTAACCCCCCCGCCCCCCTCCGAACTCCTTAGTGCTTAGAATTTTGCTACTGCACTTCCTTTGCTGTCCCCCCCTTGCGTCCCTTGGGCTGACCTTCAGTGATACACTCTCGCCTTTTTGTATGTTTGTTCTTTTATATACATAAAACCTGTTTTTTGCTCTGTATATAATGTGGAGTATAGCATTGTAGATTGACTGTTACCTCTGCGGGCATAAATGATATGTGTCTACTCCTTTTTAGCGGCTGGCCCGTGTGGTTGTAGGCCCATCTTTGTACCTTCTTGCTTGCTCAAATAAAGGTTTTTAAAAAAAAAAAAAAAAAAAAAAAAAGAAAATTAGTTCATAACATTTCCCATTGTAACAGTTCGAAAATGCCACCCATTTTAGTCAATATCTGTACTGCATTTCATGAGACACAGCTTTGTTCTAAACTTGCAATAGACACATATCTTACACTACACACAACATGCAACCATCATCTTCATTAATAATCATGCTCTATAATGTAGCCTTCCACCTGTGATAGCCATACACCTAAAATGTTTCATTACCGAAAATGTCTCCAATACCTGACACACAATCAATAGATCGGAAACAATACACAAAAAATTATATCATAAACGCTCCATCAGTTCTAGTGCACTCACATAGCCACATCAAAAGCATTCAACATGTGCACAGCCTGCGATGATTCGTGCTGCAGGCGGGCCATACCAGGAGCAATATCTGTTGCCATCAACACTGCATCATCTGCAATAGCGACTCAATCTGAATTGTGAACACTGCTGTCTGCACTGTAAGCCGCAGAGACCAGTCAGCAAGGACCCACAGCTACTTATTGTTACTTGAGCTGCCCAGTTTGTCGTAAGCAAAGCAACAGAAACGCGTGTGCTGAGCCTGCAATGATACGAATACATGGTGCAGACAGTATGCACTGGAGCAATGTCTATTCCTACAGGGCTACCTCATCTACAATAGCAACTCAATCTCAATTGTGAACACTGCTGTCTGCAGTGTAGGCCAGAGACAGCGCTCAGCAAGGGCCCACAGCCACGTGGCATTGACTTGAACTTTACAGTTTGCAATACGCGAAGCAAAGAAAACTTGTACGGAGCCAGCAATGATGCATATGAGTGGTGCAGACATAGCGCACTGGACCAATGTCTTTTCCTACAGGATTGCATCATCTACAATACCGACTCAATGTCAAATGTGAACACTGAAGTCTGCAGTATAGGCAGAGAGAGCGTTCAGCAAGGGCCCACAGCCAGGTGGCATTGACTTGAGCTGCCCAGTTTGTCATACGCAAAGCAAAAAAAAAGCGTGTGCAGATCCTGCAATGATGCGTATGCGTGGTGCGAACAGAGCGCACTGGAGCAATGTCTTTTCTTACAGGACTGCGTCATCTACAATACCGCCTCAGTCTCAAATGTGAACACTGCTGTCTGCAGCATAGACCAGAGAGAGCGTTCACAAGGACCCACAGCCACGTAGCATTGACTTGAGCTCCACAGTTTTCAATGCATGAAGCCACAAAGACCGTGTGCAGAGCCTACAATGAAGCATATGAGTGGTGTAGACAGAGCGCACTACAGCAATCTCTTCTCTTACAGGACTGCGTCATCTACAATAGCAACTCGATCTGAATTGTGAACACTACTGTCTGCATTGTTAATTGAAGACAGTACTCACACACACACACAACAATGAATACTTTTTCTCACTGCCTCTTCACAAAATACAACAACATAAATTACAGAAAACTCTACAATAAATAAATCAAAACAATTCAAATGGGATTTCATATGTCCACAGTCTACACTATTCACTGTTCCTTTGGACTTGCAAGATGAATTTGGTCATTTACTAAACCTATAACTCATCTAAAGTAAGTACACTATAGACTTATAGCCCGCTGTAGTAGTCGATACCGGCTATTAAAGGCCCTCTCCAGCGTTAAAGGCCCGAGCCGAAGGCAAGGGCCTTTAACAAGGGAGAGGGATTTTAGTAGCCGGTATAACCCAACTAAGAAGGGCTATACGGCTATTAGAACATTCTACCACTAGTTGTTCTAAGAAATAAAGCAAAGCCTTAAGGGAGCGCGAGGGGATTGGAATTTCCTCAGGCTCCCTGAAGCCTTTGTTCACCGCCAGAGCTGTGAACAAAGAAACATTGCAATGTTACAGCTCCAGGCTTATACCAGCCATTATAAGCCCGGAGCTATTCCATTGTTTTCAATCGAGCTCCCAACATTCCAATGTTCTAAAAAAACAATATTGTGTATATTTCAATAGATGTTGTAGTTACTTAACTACTGGATTCTGTAACTAAACAATCACTACTTGATCTGAATTGTGAACCCTGCTAACCACAGTGTGGGCCAGAGGCTGTGGTCATAAACACCTCACAGCCACAAACCGTTGGATTCGAAAGCACGTAATTCATTGCACCTGATCAGAGAGGGTACAAAGAAATCATCACAGACTTTAACTTATGACATACTCAATAATAGAATCAAGACCCCATTTCACTGTTCGGACCTGCTGTACCGCAGTATACTCCACCGACTAGTGTCAACCAAGCCCAATAATCATGTGCAATTAGCTATGGTAGCCAGAGTGTGATGCACCTTAACAGACGAAATTCTGAAAAAAGCAAGCAACAGGTAATATCAGAAACCGTCCATTGTGGGATCAAGACACAGTTCCACTGGTGGGACCTAAAGTTGGTTGCACCTGGTCGAAGAGAATACCTTCATCTCCACTCTCAGATGCAGTTCTAACATTGTCCATTTTGGGATCAAGACACCGTTCCACTGTTGGGACCTAGAGTTGGTTGCAGCTGGTCGAAGAGAGTACCTCCATCCCCACTCTCGGATACAGTTCTAACATCATCCATTGTGGGATCAAGACACTGTCCACTGTTGGGACCTAGAGTTGCTTGCACCTCATCGGAGGGGGTACACAGAAATCATTACAAACTTTAACTTCTGACATCCTCAATCATAGAATTAAGACCCAGTTTCACTGTTTGGACTTGCTGTACCGCGGTGTATTCCAGCGATAGCAGTCAACTAAGCCCAATAATCATGTGCAGCAGTTAACTACAGAAGCACAGAGTGGGATACACCTCAACAGAGGGAGTTCTGTGAAAACCAAGCAACAAGTCATATCGGACATTGTCCATTGTGGGATCAAGACACAGTTCCACTGGTGGGACCTAAAGTTGGTTGCACCTGGTCGAAGAGAATACCTTCATCTCCACTCTCAGATGCAGTTCTAACATTGTCCATTTTGGGATCAAGACACCGTTCCACTGTTGGGACCTAGAGTTGGTTGCAGCTGGTCGAAGAGAGTACCTCCATCCCCACTCTCGGATACAGTTCTAACATCATCCATTGTGGGATCAAGACACTGTTCCACTGTTGGGACCTAGAGTTGCTTGCACCTCATCGGAGGGGGTACACAGAAATCATTACAAACTTTAACTTCTGACATCCTCAATCATAGAATTAAGACCCCGTTTCACTGTTTGGACTTGCTGTGCCGCGGTGTATTCCAGCGATAGCAGTCAACTAAGCCCAATAATCATGTGCAGCAGTTAACTACAGAAGCACAGAGTGGGATGCACCTCAACAGAGGGAGTTCTGTGAAAACCAAGCAACAAGTCATTTCGGACATTGTCCATTGTGGGATCAGGACACCGGTCTACTGTTGGGACCTACAATTGGTTGCACCTGGTCGAAGGCAGTACCTCCATCTCCTCTCTTAGATACAGTTCTAACATCGTCCTTTGTGAGATCAAGACACCGTTCCACTATTGGGACCTAAAGTTGGTAGCACCTGGTCAAAGGGAGTACCTTCATTTCCACTCTCAGATACAGTTCCAGCATCACCCACTATGGTATCAAAACACCGTTCCACAGCTGGTACCTATTGGACTACTGTGTTTGTAGTATACAGAGCACTCCACGCTCCTGGGCCTCAGGCTGGGCGCTGTGTGCCTGTTTCGCGGTAGCCAGCGTTAATCTCAAGAGCCTACCGAGGTTGTAGATCTCGACCCAGGAGCTTCTGTCAGCACATGGAGGGCCCTCTTTCACATATGGCTGTGTCAAAAGGTGAACTGTGTGGTATATATGCGTTGCAGCAGCCATGACGTTTTTTGGATACCAGCATGCTGAGAGCATCATTCACGCAGCCACCTTTGCTCACGGCGTCAGCCTTGTGGCGGTGTAAGCTGCACAGACCTGGCAGACACGTTCGCCGATCCGGAAGAGAACCACAACCAGAGAAACGTGACTCTTCTTCATACTCCTATGCTACCCTTGCGTACGCCAAGCCAGCCCACTTCCCTAAACATTTGGGGGGGGGGGCGAGGCACGTACGCGCTACCATTCCGTAATCTTCCCTACTGACTATACTATCATGGTTACGTCCACTGTCCACATCACTCAGTAGACCATCATTGTATGTTGACATGTACATGTCTGTGCTCTGCATACTCACGTCTGTCCGGCTCATCCCCTCAAGACTTTCCATTGTATACTTTTATAATCGAGAATCACTTGCCACCTTCGCACATACTTTACTCCCATCTCTTATCTGCATTGTGTGGCAGTGGTGCCATGCCACGTTTGGTTTGTGTACTAGGCTAGCCATGGTTCCCACAGTAGGTAGTGGTGTTGTGTCTGCTAGGTATACATGTTGTTTGTCATGTTGAATATGCTTATATAAACTAGTGCGTTTATTCACGAGCGGTGGTTTTTCCCATTTACATATCGCTGTCTTAAAGAGCATACAGAATTTTTTCTCACAGGTGAAAACTGCGACCACAATGGCAGTCATTCATTACTATACATAAACATAGAGATTCTATCAATGTGTGGTGGTTTTAATTTTTTAATTTTTGTTTTTATTTCTACATGTGAATGGTGAGAATAATAAACTCTCTCTTAGGGTGGTAAAGATGAGAGCACAATGTGCTTGTTAAAATACCCATCACACACTAAAAAAATCCTTTAGTGTCATGCTTCATCATGGGGGTCTTCCCGTCCCTCTACGGGGCGGGGCGTGCTACGACCTGACGAACTATGCGGGGGCACTTTGAATGTGACAGAGGCTATGTGACAGTGCAGGGTGAGTGATGTCAGTGAAGTGTAGGGACCTATTCATGTGTGGGTGTTAAAAAATTAAAAATTCCCTGGCTAGTAGAAAAAATTATTTATTCACTTCCCTTGCTGGGAACGTTAAGAAGGGGGTTTTGAGGTAGAGCGATTAGCTTACTACCTGGTCTACATGTTTCGTAAGCAGTCCCCTACTGCTTACTCATCAGGACCTTCTAGTGGCCCCTACTAGACAAAATGCTCAGTTTCTAAATTAGTATGCCTACAGTCCTAAAAACTAGCAGCAAAAATCAGCTGGTAGTTTTAGCTTCCAGGCATGTGCTGGCCCAGTGGAAGCGAGATAAATTATATCAAAAAAGTGGACCTATTGCGGTCTCTGTAAAGGAAATGGGAAAAAGAGAGAGAGAAATGCACCAATTTTATACAATTGTATATATAATCTGTCATTCAACACAAATTATTGACGGTGCCACTGGTCTCACTATACGTCCTTACTGGCACGTTTCATAAAGAATCTACTTGAAACTTTATGCACAGAGGAAAGGTGCATTCTACCATCCCCTGGTTGTTCGTTTGCACTTGGTGACCGAACATCGTGTAGCCCCATGCAATTAGGGCTGGCTTGTATAAACACACACACAATCATAACTCAATGCACACATCAGCATCACACAGGGTTAAAATTAGAGGGACCCGACTCCTTCGAGAGTAATGTTAATTTCAAAACGTATTATTCAAAATAGTCATTAAAATCACTGTGGGACACAGAAAAGTTTTTGATACATACTACTTTGGCACACATTTCATGCCCCATGAGCTAGTCTTTTCATTACACACGAAATGGGATGACAGTGCAGCGCGGAGGTTATATTGATGCCGAGAACAAAACCTCATTATTCCTCGGAGCGGCAGCACGGGTAGGAGTAAGGCAGTGAACTTATGCGGAAAGTGTGAGTAATAGACTTTGACCATGAGTCTTGAAAATATGGTCCACGAGATAAAAAACGAACTACTTTGGTTTGTGTATTTCACGCAAAGGGCGCGGCTTTCTTTTGCAGATTACCGTGGGGAACACCTACCGTCTGTCAGCTCATGGGGCATGAAATGTGTGCCAAAGTAGTATGTATCAAAAACTTTTCTGTGTCCCACAGTGATTTTAATGACTATTTTGAATAATACGTCTTGAAATGAACATTCCTCTCGAAGGAGTCGGGTCCCTCTAATTTTAACCCTGTGTGATGCTGATGTGTGCATTGAGTTATGATTGTGTGTGTGTTGATACAAGCCAGCCCTAATTGCATGGGGCTACACGATGTTAGGTCACCAAGTGCAAACGAACAACCAGGGGATGGTAGAATGCACCTTTCCTCTGTGCATAAAGTTTCAAGTAGATTCTTTATGAAACGTGCCAGTAAGGACGTATGGTGAGACCAGTGGCACCGTCAATAATTTGTGTTGAATGACAGATTATATATACAATTGTATAAAATTGGTGCATTTCTCTCTCTCTTTTTCCCATTTCCTTTACAGAGACCGCAATAGGTCCACTTTTTTGATATAATTTATCTCGCTTCCACTGGGCCAGCTCATGCCTGGAAGCTAAAACTACCAGCTGATTTTTGCTGCTAGTTTTTAGGACTGTAGGCATACTAATTTAGAAACTGAGCATTTTTCTAGTAGGGGCCACTAGAAGGTCCTGATGAGTAAGCAGTAGGGGACTGCTTACGAAACATGTAGACCAGGTAGTAAGCTAATCGCTCTACCTCAAAACCCCCTTCTTAACGTTCCCAGCTAGGGAAGTGAATAAATTATTTTTTCTACTAGCCAGGGAATTTTTAATCTTTTAACACCCACACATGAATAGGTCCCTACACTTCACTGACATCACTCACCCTGCACTGTCACATAGCCTCTGTCACATTCAAAGTGCCCCCGCGTAGTTCGTCAGGTCGTAGCACACCCCGCCCCGTAGAGGGACGGGAAGACCCCCATGATGAAGCATGACACTAAAGGATTTTTTTAGTGTGTGAGGGGTATTTTAACAAGCACATTGTGCTCTCATCTTTACCACCCTAAGAGAGAGTTTATTATTCTCACCATTCACATGTACAAATAAAAACAAAAATTAAAAAATTAAAACCACCACACATTGATAGAATCTCTATGTTTATGTATATCTAATTGGAGGGTGATTCTGTCAACACCTCTACACTTCCTCTACTGTTTTGGAGTCATTCATTACTATCCAAGAATGTCCAACTACACTGCGGTTCTAAGTTTACAGCCCCTAATCTTGCATATTTTCTTAAAAGGACGCCAACTCCCACAATCAGACCAGCATTCACACAGCTTTCTAACTGCAGTTATCTCCTTCTCAATAACATGCTCTCCTACGGAATGTGAGCTGGCATACCGCATGTCCTTACTGTTTCAAAACGAGTAGCTTCATGTGGCAATGTCTATTCCTACCCACACAAACTAACTCCCAAACTTCAACTTGGCCTTCAATCCCTAGTTTGCAAACAGATTTCATTAAACAAACCAAACTAAAAGCGCTTTTGTTCAGAACAGAAGTCTCCCTCACTTCTGCGAAAGAAATGTATCGACTGCAGATACCACAAACTTCAAATAAAATACACTCCCTTTTGAATACTAACTGCCAATTACACTTTGTGAGTTGTTACACAATTTTCAACGCATCCCACACTCAAGGTCTGGCACACTTTTTTAACACGGTCTCCTATGGCCTTCTAACACACTTTCAAACTGTTCTTCTTTTAATACCACACTTCATTAATTCGATCATCTCTGGAATAACAGGAATAGTGCCCATAATTCTCGCTCTCTTTGCGGACATCCTACTACTAATTCTGCTTGTAAAAAATGGCTACGCTCTCTGTGGTAACAACTATGTCCGACAGAATACGCCTCTACGCCAAGCTACATCAATACTGTAAAAAAAAAGAAAAAACTTTCGGCTACCTGCCCCTATCTATTATAGGAGCCAGCTACAACATAACATTTATCTACACTTATGCAATATGTGTACAACCATTGTTTGATTGCAAAACTTGCCCATTCGACTGGTGGATGGATTTATGCCTTGCCAACATCCCAACAATCACTCTCGATATCCAGCCGGTATTGCAGTATCTTGAAAACCATGAACGTGATTGTTCTGGCAGCGGAGCAATGGTGCATGCAATGCAAAAAGGTATCGTAGTGCAATGGGATTTCTGCGCAGCCGCAAAAGATCTCCTGCAACGTGCGACCTTTCACAACATCGCAGATTGCCTCCCTATTCAAATTGCCGCTCCAACATTTGAGGAACATTACTGTCCCTTCGAGTATATGAATTGGATCTCTATGCTTTTCTCAGTAGCCTCTTGGAACATCAATCAATCAATCATTGGCACTTATAGAGCGCGCTATCTACCCGTAGGGTCTCAAGGCGCTGGGGGGGGGGGGGGGGGCGCCGCTACTGCTCGAACAGCCAGGTCTTCAGCTTCTTCCTGAAGGAGAGGTGGTCTTGGGTCAGGCGCAGGTCGGGAGGGAGGGAGTTCCAGGTCTTGGCGGCCAGGTAGGAGAAGGACCTTCCTCCTGTAGTCGCTCTTCGGATGCGGGGGACAGCGGCGAGGGCGTGGTTGGCTGATCGGAGGTGGCGTTTGGGAGCGTAGAAGTTGACTCGGCTGTTGAGGTAGCTCGGGCCTTGGTCGTGTAGGGCTTTGTGTGCGTGGGTGAGGAGGCGGAAGGTGATTCTTTTGTTGACGGGGAGCCAGTGAAGGTCTCTCAGATGTCCGGAGATGTGGCTGGTTCGTGGGATGTCGAGGATGAGTCTGGCTGAGGCGTTCTGGATCCGCTGGAGTCTCTTCTGGAGCTTGGCGGTGGTCCCGGCGTAGAGGGCGTTGCCGTAGTCCAGTCGGCTGGTGACGAGGGCCTGGGTGACGGTCTTCCTGGTCTCGGTGGGGATCCACCAGAAGATCTTCCGTAGCATGCGTAGGATGTTGAAGCACGCCGAGGAGAAGTTGTTGACTTGCCTGGTCATGGAGAGGGAGGAGTCCAGGATGAAGCCCAGGTTGCGTGCATGGTCTGTCGGTTTGGGTGCGGTGCCCAGGGCGGGGGGCCACCAGGAGTCGTCCCAGGCGGAGGGTGAGGAGCCCAGGATGAGGACCTCCGTCTTGTCTGAGTTCAGTTTCAGGCGGCTGGTCGTCATCCACTCGGCTACCTCTTTCATCCCTTCGTGCAGGTTGGCTCTGGCGGCGGCGGGGTCGTTCGTCAGGGAGAGGATCAGCTGGGTATCGTCGGCGTAGGAGATTATGCTGAGGTTGTGTTTGCGTACGATGGCCGCGAGGGGGCTCATGTAGACGTTGAAGAGGGTGGGGCTCAGAGATGATCCTTGGGGGACGCCGCAGATGACTTCGGAGGCCTCTGACTTGTACGGTGGTAGGCGGACTCTCTGTGTTCTTCCGTCGAGGAAGGAGATGATCCATTCCAGTGCCTTCCCCTGGATTCCGGCGTTGTTGAGACGCTGCACTAGGGTGCGGTGGCAGACCGTGTCGAAAGCCGCGGAGAGGTCTAGGAGGATGAGGGCCGCTGTTTCTCCATTGTCCATCAGGGTTCGGATGTCATCGGTGGCGGCGATGAGGGCGGTCTCGGTGCTGTGATTGGCTCGGAAGCCGGACTGTGAGGGGTCGAGGGATCCGTTCCTCTCGAGGAAGGCGGCCATCTGCTTGTTGACGGTCTTCTCGATGACTTTGGCTGGAAACGGGAGGAGCGAGATGGGGCGGTAATTCTTGAGGTCGGTGGGGTCCGCTGTTGGTTTCTTGAGTAGAGCGCTGAGTTCGGCGTGCTTCCAGCTCTCCGGGAAGATGGTGGTGTCGAAGGATGTGTTGATGATGTCTCGCAGGTGGGGTGCGATGACAGCGTCGGCCTTGTTGAAGACGTGGTGAGGGCAGGGGTCGGTCGGTGATCCGGAGTGGATGGAGTTCATCGTGCGGATGGTGTCTTCGGTGCTGATCGGGGTCCAGGCGTGGAGGGTGGTGGTGGGGGGTGGTTGTTCGGTCCTGGTGTGCGTTGGTTGGTTGTTGAAGCTGTTGTGTATGTCCGCGATCTTGTTGTGGAAGTATGAAGCGAGGGAGTTGCAGAGGTCTTGCGATGGGGTGATGTCGTTGTTTCCTGCGCTGGGGTTGGAAAGCTCTTTCACGATGTTGAAGAGTTCCTTGCAGTTGTGTGCGTTGTTGTCCAACCGGTCCTTGAATGCTGTTTTCTTGGCGGCGCGGATCAGCTGGTGGTGTTTCCGGGTGGCAAGTTTGAAGGAGGTCCTGTTGTCTGGTGTCGGTTCCCTTCTCCAGACTTTCTCGAGGGCTCGGCAGTTCTTCTTGGAGCTCTTGAGTTCGTCGGTGAACCATGGGGCCTTCTTGCTGCCGGGTCTGCTAGGCGGGGTCCTCAGTGGGGCGAGTTCGTCCGCGCAGTTGCTGATCCACTTCGTGAGGTTGTCGGCGGCCTGGCTGGGGTTCGCTGAGCTGGCAGGAGGGTGCTGGCTCAGGGAGGTGGCGAGCTGGTCTGCCGTGATCTTGTTCCAGCTTCTGCGGGCGGCCTGTTGCTGGTGTTGGTGGGTCGTTGTTCTCTTGAAGGTGAAGTGGATGCAGCTGTGGTCCGTCCATTGAAGCTCTGTGGCGTGGCTGAAGTCGATGTCTGTGCTGGAAGAGAAGACTGCGTCGAGTGTGTGTCCGGCGAGGTGGGTGGGGGTGGACACCAGTTGCTTGAGTCCCAGGTTGGCGAGGTTGTCGAGCAGGGTGCTGGTGTTGCGGTCGTTGTTGTTCTCCAGGTGGAAGTTGAGGTCCCCGAGGAGGATGTAGTCGGCGGAGGGGAGGGCATGCGGGCTGACGAAGTCGGCGATGTCCTCGCTGAATTGCGTGCGTGGTCCAGGGGGTCGGTAGATCAGGGTGCCTCTGAGGGTGGTGTTCTACATACATTACGCACCTTAAGTGCTGAAGAACTCCTGAACTGCAATCTCCAAGACTTGTAAGAAACTCACGTTATTCTTTTATTTTTTTTATAATACACTTCAATCCTACTACTTTGATTTAATAACTTTCTAAGTATACTCAGACATTTGCACTCTATCTTCATTATTACCCCTTACGTCTCCACTCAAACCAGGGATCAGTGATGTATGGCCTATGCAAATACGCTATTTACTTGCTAAATTAGCAAAAACCCGACACCCATTTAGAAACCACGTCTAATTCATTGTGCACACGTCTCACTGCCTGCCTGTTATTCACGAAGTCCTTTCACACAAGTTTACTCATACACAGCCTCTGCTCACAACCTGTCAACAAAAATGAAAAAAGACAACTTTGTTTAGGAATTGACGATGGAGCTGAAGGTGAAAGTGCCAGAGCTGACGGACCGCATGCAGCCCCTAGAAGCAGAGTCTGCAGACATGAGGAGACAGTTGCGTGCCACATTGCTTAAATGTGAGGACTTAGAGAACAGGTCCCGTCGGAAGAAAGCAAGGGTCCAGATCTGGAGGCTTTCATGGTGGGCCTCTTTTCCTCAGTGGTGGGAGACGGGTGGCCCAGACATCCAGCTGGAAAGGGTGCATTGGTTGGGACTGAGGCTCCGGGGAGAGGGTAGGAGACCTAGAGATATTTTGGCGAAATTCAGCTCCTTTAAAACCAAATAACTGGCCCTACAAAAAGCCAGAAACATGGATAAAGTATCATTCCAAAGTGCCACATGCCTGCTCTACCAAGATGTGGCTCAGGCCAAGCTTACCCATCATCAGCAGTTCCGCCCGATCCCCGACTGCATGAAGGAAAAGAAGGTCAAGTACAGATGGACTTATCCGTTTGGGATTGCCTTCCAATGGAAAAACTAGCAGATACACTGCACTTAGTTTGCAGAAGCAGCGGACACCCTGGGGATCGAGTTTCCGGTACCTGATGGCGCATCAACTTCAGGAGCCACTGAAGGAGAAAAGCAGCGAGCACGAGGGAGGGGCGATCAGTGGAGAAGAGTGGGACAAAGGTCCAACACAACCCTGGAAGGAGCTTTGTGATCGGTGGACCCTGGGATCAAGCTTTCTCCTCTGAACAGAATGCCGCCTTAGCAGGGGAGACAAGATTCTTTCAGTCGGAGAGCTGGATGGAGCCGACGACTTGCATCTCATACGTCAGTAAGACAGCTTTAGAATCGGACATTGAAGGTGACACCCATGGGGCGGACTGTTCCCCGGAGCACGCTTCGAGTGCTGAAAATGGACAATGAGGTGACTTGCCTCTGAAGGGGTAATGAGCAGACGATGGGAGGGTGGCTGGAGCGGAGGACTTGCATGTTTCTGAATTCATGTGATGCAGTTGGAACTCACATTCTTGATCAATCCATCCAGGGGTGGTAAGGAAAGGGACACTCACTAGAGGGCTGGCCAGTATGGTAAATTATACGCCTCACTAGATACTGTTTTAGGGTCTGGGGGAACGGTAGGGAAGTTTCCCTCTGGGAAGGGGATTCTCCATACTCGATCTGATTGTTTCCTCTGGTTTGTTAGTTTAGTTAGATGTCATGGTGCTAGTTTTTTATTGTTTGTGGCTGGAGGGGGGAGCGGGAAGAGAGAGCCGAGGCCTACTACGTGCAGAGGTCTGTACGCAAAGAGCCGGGTCCCACCCAGGCATAGATGGCTATCAGGGCTATAACCTGGAATGCCAGGGGCTTAAACTCCCCTAACAAGCGTCATCGTCTGGGAAATATTTGCTAGACCACAATGTCCAGGTGGCGGCAGTTCAGGAGACGCACCTCAAGAAATCAGAAGAACACCTAAGATGGGTTGGCGGCCATCTTAGGAAACCTACCAAACCCACACATTTCTAAAATTAGACACTCGGGGGAGTCCAGCAAGGTATGGCTTGCGTGGGCCCCCAACGTTTTCCTACCCAGAATCCCCTGCAAACCTCAAATTTAGCTGAAAACCCCCACTTTTTTCTCAAATTTCTGTGTTGGAAAGTTCTAGAAAATACGTGGATCCACAAATTTCCTACCACCCAGTGTTCCCCCAGGTCTCCCGATAAAAATGGTACCTCACTCGCGTAGGTGGGTCAAGTACCCGTGACAGGCATGGGCCCTAAACGTATTGAGGAGACATCAAAATTACTTATCACAACTAACCTGGATTTGCAAGGGGGGTCACCTGGCTTTTTGGCCCGGGCTTGGCGGCCATCTAGGGAAACCTACCAATCCCACACATTTCTGAAAAGTAGACACCCGGGGGAGTTCAGCGAGGTATGGCTTGCGTGGGTCCCCCAACATTTTCCTACCCAATAGCCCCTCCAAACCTCAAATTTAGCTGAAAAAAACTTTTTTTTCTCAAATTTCTGTGTAGGAAAGTTCTAGAATCTCCGTGGATCCACAAATTTCCTTCCACCCAGCGTCATCCCCGTTCTCCTGATAAAAATGGTACCTCACTTGTGTGGGTAGGTAAAGTGGCTAAAACAGGATAGAGCCCAAATGTTGTTGTGGAGACTTCAAAATTACCAAAAACAAAACTACCTGGTTTTTGGGGGGGGCACCTGGTTTTTTGGCCCCGGGCTCGCCACCATCTAGGGAAACCTACCAAATCTACATGTTTCTGAAAACTAGGCACACTGGGGAGTCCAATGAGGTATGGCTTGCGTGGATCCCCCAACGTTTCCCAACCCAAAATCCCCTGCAAACCTCAAATTTAGCTTTAAAAAAAAATACATTTGCCACATATTTTTGTGTGGAATCACCGTGCTGGCACAAATGTCCTACCACCCAGCGTTCCCTTTGTTCTCCCGAGCAAAATGATACCTCACTTGTGTGGGTATCCAAAGCAGAATTGGGAAGAACGTATTTTTAACAAAATGTAGCGCTTAGAATTCTCGGTGCTATACTCTAAATCCCTATGTTTGGAGCTCTTCCTAGCTACAGGCCTTTGGCCCACCCACACAAGTGAGGTATTGTGAGAAGTTGGCCTGATATATGATGCTCACTAGTTCTAGTGATCACCTTGTATCAGTCCAAACAACCCTTATGGTGATTGGTTGTAAGTCAAGCTTATAGACCAGCTATCCTAATGGTAGCATGGACAAAGCAGTCTTAGGCTAAACTCTTTGGGCATGTGAAGCCAGCTGTTTTACCACAATATAACCCCTTGAATACCAAGTGAAAGGACACCACACAGGTTGCTATGAAAATAAACAGTCTATTTATTAATAACAACACCTCTGAACTCTTTATGAGGTCAGAGGGCTAAGCACATGACAATCTCTTACAAAAAATACTACAAGTCGCACAAAATTACAATGGTGCCCTAGGGGCACGACAAACCATATACTAAGTAAGTGGAATGTGAAAGTCGATAATCGGAATGGAGCTGTCCAGAGGCTGTAGGATCGATGGGACCACGCTATACTAACTTCAGGTAAGTAATAGGAGGCCCACGGGATGCGTGTGCAGAGTGTGAACTCACACGCGAGATGCGTAACAACGTCTATGGACAGTACAGTTCAAGTTAAAGGTGAGTACGGACAATCCTGACTAGGAAGGACAACAACGACTGTGGAACTGAACACTAGGACAGTTAAACTACCCTTGAGCACCGAAATGCTCTTGTTACCTCACCCACGGACTGCGGGTGAACAGGTGTCAAAGTGCGTCGGGTTCTCGCGTTGAAGTCTATGGAGCCTGAAAGGAAAGATGCTGCAGGCGACCAGGAGGAAGATGTCCGGTGCAATCAAAGGGTGGATTGTTGAAGAAGGAGACCTGAAAGCAGAGGGGACAATGTTCACAGTCACTAGCCAGTGACTGGAGTGGAACCAGGAAGGAACCAGATGTCGACGTCGCGATCAGGTGAAGAGTGGACACTTGACTCTGCAGCCACGTGGACCAGGAGGTGTCTTCGACGACCAGGATGGAGGCACGAGCTGTCCCACGCAGGCTCTCGGTGTCGGCGGTGTCGGATCCGGGCTGGGACTCAACAGGCCTTGGCAAAGGCAACCCACGCGTTGAGTGAAGAAAGCGTCTGGTGCGGACTAGGAGAGTCCGGGGTGCCCCTCTTTATGAAGGGAGCAAGGGCCAGTCTGGAGCAACCAGACCAGCAGTGAAAATTCAAAGGTTCATCGTCTAGGAGGCCACTAGCCAGCCGGCAAGTGACCAGACAACGCGTCGAGCAGGAACCAAGCAGAAGGGCCCCACGCAGATCTCGTGGATGCTGGAGGGCTGATCTTCGGTGCAGGGGCTGCTCGGGGCTGGGGCTTCTCAGTCCCCAAAGCACTTGGTCGAGTTTACCTCGGGAGTCGTGCTGGAAGCGAAGTGCAGGTTCGTTCAAGATGGCCAGTCCCACGTGTCTCTAGGTAGAGGTCGGAGAGGTCTGGGAATCCGGGTCTCGTGGGGCTCTGAAGTCTGGATCCTCGATGGAAGACGACAAAGTGAAGCCGCTGGACGCTTGATGGTGCCTGCAGTTGCAGGGTGGACACTCCTTGTCCACAAGGCAGATTCTTCAGTCTTCTGTGGAGCAGAACGTCGAAGGCCAGAGTTTCTTCTTGTTGAATAGTTCAGGATAATCTAATTTCGAATGGGACCAGCTCCTACCTTTATTCTCCTAAAGGGGGCTGCACTACTGACTAGGTCCCTCCCCTGGGTGGGACCAGGAAGGGGGGTGGCTACACCCCCTATCCTTTGTCCGGTTTCCCGCCAGAGCTGGGGCCGGGATGCCCCAGCAACTGGTTTGAACCGGTGTATGCACAGGGCACCTTGTGTGCCCCAGGCATGTCTCATTCCTTTCAGGCCTATCCTCCCCAATACACAAAATCCTGTCTGGGGTGGTGCTAGCACCTCCCAAGGCAGGAAACCCTTTGTCCAAGCCATCCTCGCTGGAAGGACTCCCAGCAGCAGGAGGTCAGACTTGTGTCTGTGGTGGCAGCATCCATTTTGTGATGCTGAGGCTCGAGTTAACTTTAACCGGGGTTCACAGTTACATACATGTCGTGTCCCTCTAGAAGGGTGGAATGCTACCCCCGTCGCCAGAATTGGCGAGGGGGGAGTATTCCAAATCGTATGACACCTTACTCAACATGTTTTGATAATGTTATACCAGAGTTAGCATTTAACCGCGAGGTTGATAATGCACTTAAGAGTATATGGTATAGCGTTATCATGGAACAGCTATTAGGACTTTGTTCCGCAAGCTGCAAACAGGCTCAGCTCATGCCAGAGCACCATCTCACATAATTCCCAGCACTCTGCCTTCAGGATTGATAAGGCCTTCCATAGGAGTGACTGATAGGAATATATGTGTCCATTTTAGGGTTAGATATAGGTATACTATATCTACAGCCAAGGGTGTTTACACCACCTTGCCCCAGCTGTCATGCAGCCAGTTGTGTCAGATTTAGATGGCCAGCCAGGGGTGGCATAATACAGGCTTCAGCCCCTGGTAGGCCCTGGGTACACCTATGCCCTGGGTACAGGGACTGATAAGGTGGCCCAGTACCAATTGGTAAATGCACCTAGGGTACAGGGAGTCCATTTAACAGAGAGAGCAGGAAGCCTGGGGTCCTGAATAGCAGGATCCCAGGCCAACTAAGTCAAAAACCAGCAAAACACCAGGCAAAAAGTTGGGGGTAACCATAGTCAGATATCCACCTTCCTACAGGTATCATTTTACTTGGGAGAACAAGGGGAACGCTGGATGGTAGGACATTTGTGCCGGCACGGTGATCCCATGCAAAATGTATGGAAAAAGTGATTTTTCTCAGCTAAATTTGAGGTTTGCAAGGGATTCCCAGTAGGAAAACGTTGGGGACCCATGCAAGCCATACCTCGCTGGACTCCCCCGGGTGTCTAGATTTTAGAAATGTTTGGGTTTGGTAGTTTTCCAAGATGGCCGCCGAGCCCGGGGACAAAAACCCAGGTGACCCCCTTGCAAAACCAGGTTGTTTTGTGATAGATCATTTTGATGTCGCCTCAATAGATTTTGGGCCCTTGCTTGTCACGGGTACTTGACACACCCACGCGAGTGAGGTATCATTTTTATCAGGAGACCTAGGGGAATCCTGGGTGGGAGGAAATTTGTGGATCCATGTAGATTCCAGAACTTTCCCACACAGAAATTTGAGAAAAAAGAGATTTTTTTCAGCAAAATTTGAGCTTTTCAAGGGATTCTGGGCAGGAAAACATTAGGGGACCCATGCAAGCCATACCTCGCTGGACTCCCCCGGGTGTCTAGTTTTCAGAAATGTATAGGTTTGGTAGGATTCCCTAGATGGCCGCCGAGCCCGGGGCCAAAAACTCATGGGACCCCCCTTGCAAAACCAGGTTGTTTTGTGATAGGTAATTTTGAAGTCGTCTCAATAGGTTTTGGGCCCATGCCAGTCGCGGGCACTAGGTCTACCCACGCAAGTGAGGTACCATTTTTCGCGGAAGACTTTGGGAAACGCGGGATGGGTGAAATTTTGTGGACCTATGCAGATTCCAGAACCTTCTACCACAGAAATGTGAGGAAAATTAGTTTTTTTTTTACAAATTTTTAGGTTTGCAAGGGATTGTGCGTATCCATCCTAGATTCCCCTGGGTGTCTAGTTTTCAAAAATGTACAGGTTTGCTAGGTTTCTCTATGTGACGGCTGCGCTAGGGCCCAAAATCCACAGGTAGGCATATTGCTAAAAATAACTCCGTGCCTAGTTGGCATTCTGCTGCCCTGGGAGGGAATATCGGGGGAGGCATTCTGGGCAGCCTCCACCCCCATGCATACAAAAAGCCAGCTAAATCATTGGCATCTAGTGGGCTTTTTGTCACCCCGGGTGGGCAGATTGGGGGCTACTGCCCCATCTTCCCCCCGGGTGGGGCAGAAAGGCTGTAATTGTTGCAGATGTGGGGTGGGAGCATTGACATGCCCGCTTTGGGCATTCCCCACCCTAGTTAAAATGTGTCCCAAAAAATCTCTGGCGTCTAGTGGGCTTTTTGCCCACCCAGGGAGGCAGATTGGGGGCTACTGCCCCATCTACCCCCCAGGACGGGCAGGAAGGCTGTCATTTTTGCAGGGAGGGGGTGTGGCATGGGCATGCCGGTTTTGGGCAGCCCCCACTCTAATTCAAATTTGCCCAAAAAAAATCCCTGGCGTCTAGTGGTCTTTTTGCCCCTCCCTGGCGGGGCAGATTGGGAGCTAATGCTCCCATCTGCCCCTCAGGGGTGGGAGAAAGTCCACTAGATGCCAAGGATTTTTTTGGACAACTTTGAATTAGGGTGGGGGCTGCCCAGAACGGGCATGCCAATGCCCCCGCCCTAGTTAAAATTTTCCCCCAAAAAATCCCCGGCTTCAAGGGGGCTTTTCGCCCCCCCCCCCTCGGGTGGGGGCAGAGTGAAGGCTGTAATTTTTGCGGGAAGGGAGTGGGGAGATGGGCATGCCCGTTTTGGGCAGCCACCACCCTAATTCAAATTTGCCCCCCAAAAAATCCCTGGCCACTGGTGTGCTTTTTGGCCCCCTGTGTGTGTAGATTGGGGGTTAATTCCCCATCTGCCCCCCAGAGGGGGGGGGGGCAGAAAGCCTACTAGACGCCAGGGATTTTTGGGAGAAAATTTTAATTAGGGTAGGGCTGCCCAAAACGGGCATGCCAATTCCCCTACCCTAATTAAATTTCCCCCAAAAAATCCCTGGCATCTAGTGGGCCTTTTGCCGATTGACGGCTGTAATTTTTGCAGGGCGGGGGTGGGGCATGGGCTTGCCCGTTATGGGCAGCCCCCACCCTAATTCAAATTTACCCCTAAAAAAATCCCTGGCCCCCCGTGTGTGCGATAGGGGGCTCATGCCCCATCTGCCAACCAGAGGGGACAGAAAGCCTACTAGACACCAGGGATTTTTGGGGGAAATTTTTAATTAGGGTGGGGCTGCCCAAAACAGGCAGGCCAATGCCCCTACCCTAATTAAAATTTGCCTGGCGTCTAGTGGGCTTTTTGCCCCTACCTGGCAGGGAAGATTGGGGGCTAATGCCCCCATCTGCCCCTCAGGGATGGGAGAAAGTCCACTAGATGCCAAGGATTTTTTTGGGCAAATTTGAATTAGGGTAGGGGCTGCCCAAAACGGGCATGCCAATGCCCCCACCCTAGTTAAAATTTTCCCCAAAAAATCCCCGGCTCTAAGTGGGCTTATTCCCCCCCGGCTGGGGGCAGATTGAAGGCTGTCATTTTTGCGGGGAGGGAGTGGGGGCAGCCACCACCCTAATTCAAATTTGCCCCCCAAACACTCCCTGGCCACTGGTGTGCTTTTTGGCCCCCCGTGTGTGTAGATTGGGGGCTAATGCCCCATCTGCCACCCAGAGGAGGCAGAAAGCCTACTAAACGCCAGGGATTTTTTTGAGAATATTTTAATTAGGGTGGGGCTGCCCAAAACGGGCATGCCAATGCCCCCACCCTAATTAACATTTTTCCCCAAAAATCCCTGGCATCTAGTGGGCTTTCCCCCCCACCCCCCGGGTGGGGGCAGATTGAAGGCTGTCATTTTTGCGGGGAGGGGGTGGGGGCATGGGCATGCCCATTTTGGGCAGCCCCCACCCTAATTCAAATTTTCCCCTAAAAAAATCCCTGGCGACTGGTGTGCTTTTTGGCCCCCCGTGTGTGCAGATTGGGGGCTCATGCTCCATCTGCCACCCAGAGGAGGCAGAAAGCCTACTAGACGCCAGGGATTTTTTGGGGAAAATTTTAATTAGGGTGTGGCTGCCCAAAACGGGCATGCCAATGCCCCTACCCTAATTAAAATTTGCCTGAAAAAATCCCTGGCGTCTAGTGAGCTTTTTGCCCCTCCAGGGGGCAGATTGGGGGCTACTGCCCCATATGCCCCTCAGGGGTGTCAGAAAGGCTGTAATTTTTGCAGGGTAGGGGGTGGGGGCATGGGCATGCCCGTTTTGGGAGCCACCACCCTAATTCAAATTTGTCCCCAAAAAAATCCCTGGTTTCTAGTGGGCTTACTGCTCCCGGGGGGGGGGGGCAGATTGGGGGCTACTGCCCCCTGGAGGGACAAAAAGAATTACATTTCTCTGGGGGGTGGGGGCACTGCCATGCCCTTTTTCGGGCAGCCCCCATCCCAACGTTAATAAAAAAAATCCCTGGTTTCTAGTGAGATTTCTGCCCCCCGGGGGGTCAGATTGGGGGTTGCTGCCCCCATCTGCCCCCCAGGGGGGCAGAAAATTCTAACTGTGCAGGGGTGTGCCCAATATGGGCAGCCCCACCCCTACCCCTGCAGTAAAATAAGTCCCTGGCCTCTAATGGGCTACCTGCCCCCCGGGGGGCAGATTGGAGGCTACTGCCCCATCTGCCCCCCAGGGAGGGCAGAAAGACTGATTTTGGCCCAAGAAAATGGGGAAGTTTGGCCCTTGCCCAAAGGGCCGCTCCCCCCTCCCTGGTGCTAGTGGGTGGATACCTGCTTGGGGATCGCCCTCCTGGGGTGATCCCCAAGGAGGGATCCACTAGGGAAGGGTACCATTGGAAAGGGGAGATTGTCCACTATCCAACGATACCTCTCTCAAGCTTTTTGATGCTCGGGGCTGAGATAGCCCCACGAGCACTGAAACACTGAAACTAAGTTTCAATTTCGTTTTTGTTTCAATGACGATCGCTCCCCATGCGCGCGATCGTCATTGCAGCGAAAACTAAAAATAGGCCTGGGGAGGTTGGGGGAGCTCCTCCCCAGGCAAAAAAAAGGGAAATCCATCTGCTGCCTGCAGCAGAGGGATTCTCTGAGCATGTGCTCCTGACGGATGGTTAAATCATGAGCACAGCATCACTTGTGCTCATGACGGAACCATTCCGTCATGAGCACTTAAAGGGTTAAGGGTTCTTGCTGACAGGGCAGGCCCCCCACCTATTCAACCCTCGGATTCACTGCACGTACCAGAGACACACTTGCAGGGTCCCGTCTCCAGCCCCCTGGATGAGCTCAGGTAATATGTGTTTGTTGTAGGGGCTGGAGAAAACACTGTTGGGCATATTTATTAGAAAATGTCGGAGTGCGGAACTGAGCCAAATCTGGCAGCGCCGCACTCTGACATTTTCAAAACAGGGATGCGTCGTATTTAGCAAAATACAGCGCACCCTTGTGTTTTCCTTGGTGCTGGTGCTAAAATGAGCTGCCTAACGCCAACGCAGGCATCCTTGCACAACAGTGCAAGGGTGCCTGTGTCACCGGCAATGGTTGTTTATCTGGAAGGTGTCCCTTCCAGTACATAAAAAATCCATTATAGCTATTTGTTACTTATATGTGTACTGCATTATGCAGCACACATAGAAGTAGCAAAAACAGCATTATTTAATGATTGTTTATGTGGAGGAAGGGACACCTTCTTGCACATAAACAATCATTGATAGCTTTTTGCTCTTTCTAAGTGTGCTGCAGAAAAACGAGGAGAAATCAATGCATTTCTCCTCGTTTCGCCATTCTAACCCCTCCTCTTGCAGGGGGCATTAGTTTTTGGCACCGCCATAGATTTACACCTCCTTGTAAATCTGGGGCAGCATGAAAAGGCAATGGGTGTTGCGGTGGAATGCTCACAGCAACACCCATTGCCCGCCCCTTTGCGAAAAGGAGTATATTTACAAGGTGGCGTTAAGCCACACTAAGTGGCTTAGTGCCACCTCCTAAATATTGAAAATGACGCTACGCCACTGGAGCGTCAAAAAAGTGCCGCTCCGGCGGCAATAGGTGCTTACAAATATACCCCTGTGTTCGGTGTGCAAAACAGGGTTTAAAACCAGGCTTGACAGGTCCAACAATGCCAGCAGCAAGCCCTGTCCAACAATGCCAGCAGCAAGCCCTGCCAACCCATCCTCAGGCCTCCAAACAAGAGAGCAGACGAAGCTCTGACTCCCAAATATTTAAGAACTGGGGCAGCAGATGAAGCGGTCTAGAGCGGGCAGGAAGCAGCAGCAATTTTTGGTAGACTGAGGTAGTGAGTGGTTGACCTTGGTCTTGCTCCTGATAACTGTTAAGGTGGCCCCTGCCTGTGGCCTTAAAATCTGCACGGGTGGCAAGAGCTTCTCTGGTTCTTATTGTGATGGGGACAGCAGTGATAAGAGCTCTCCTGCAGCATTTGGCTAGCCCTGTCAGTGGTGGTGAGACCAAAGGCTGCTAGTGTCATCAGGTGGTTTTGGCAGAGGGTGGGACTGGGCTCTCAGTGTTCGATCATGGCACCAAGGAATGTTATGTAACGTAGAAATATGGTATTTGTTGTAGTCTGTTGGATACAGTGAGGGAAAAGTAACAGAGAAACACCCAAATACTGGTCATTGCTTTCATTTAATTACGAGAAAGTGCCACTCAAATTGTCACACATTTGGAAGTAGAATGTCACTCATATACACACTTAAACCATAGAAATGTAACACAGAAGCAATTTACAAACTGGGCAGCTATGTCCATGGTCTATAAGCAGTATAATAGGTTTCGTTGTAGAGTGATAGCTACTAAACTACGGCAAGGGTTAACCCCGTGATGTGATCAAGAACAGATGAATGGCACTTCCAGAGCCGCTGGCATTGTGATGAGTCAACTTCCTTGATCTGCCTGTTGTTATAAGCTTCGGCGTGCATAACATTCTTTTTGGAGTCGTGCAGAACGTGGGCCCCAAAGTGGGCTTCAAACTTGAGCTGGCAAAGCCCATGACCTGCGGCAATTTCTTCCGAGCCTTCTGCTCCCTCTCTTAACACGTGTGCGACCCTTCGTCAGACGTAAGTCGGCGAAAACAAGCACGTAACGCGCCGGCACTCAGCGTGCAGCATGGACGATGCCACGCGGTGACCCACACTCTGAGCCGCGGCCTCCGGTTCCCATTGTACAGCTAATTATCTCCCTGATCGCTGTTTATGCCTTCGCTTTACGTATCGGCGAGGGCTCTCTAATTGAGCCAAGAGCTCTCCTGTTAGAGAGGCCTCATTAGGCTAGAAGACCATCTGAGAAGCAGCCCAATTACAGCCCTTGTGCCCGCCTCCCCCAGCCGCTCGCGCTGCGGACTGTTTGTCCCCCGTGCGCGCGCGGATTGAACCAAAGAGAACAGAGTGCTCCGGCGGCAGAACCCGCCGTCTCCTCACCCTCAGGAAGTGCAGCAGCCGTTACCCAAAATGTTTAATTTTGTTGATGTTCAAGAGTGTTCTTACAGGCCTCCCGATGGGGGTGTCAGAAGAGGGGGCTAAACAGCGATCGAAGTTCATTAAAAAAGGATGGGAACTGTGACACGGCGAGCAATGAGGGTGGTGTCAGTGAGCGTGGGTCGGGGAGGGGTCAAAGTTGTGCCACAAAAAATATTCTGTAAGGTTTTTGGGTCTTATACCTTCAGGTAGCTACATATAAAAGAATGAGCAGCTTAAATGAGAAATACATTAAAACAATTAGGTTATTCAGTGGGAGATGCATTATAGTACATTATGAAACCTCTGTTCTTTAATGGACTGCAAATGTCTGTGTATACTGTATACGCAAAGAGCCACAGGATTAAATCTTGGAAGCAGCAGTGGGAATAGTGGCTTTTGTATTTTTAGTGCTACGATGTTGTGTCCCATTCTGTGACAGAAAGCACTGTGAATATGTAAGTCATTATTTCAAACTTGCAATGCGTATAGTATAAGACAGACTGCTGTAAAATGTGCAAAAATGTTTGTTAAAATGGTGATCCCAAAATATAGATTTTCGTAATACCCAGACTGTACATAATGCAAATTGTTTTATGTAACTGTCCCTTAAAATTAAGCCCTTCACAGCTCAGCTGGTAACTCCCTTGCACTACCACTCAAACAGAGTAAATCTTTGTCATCACAAAGCTTTAAATGATTCCATCAGTTAAAGCCAGTACTGGCTTCCAAGTATCCTTTACATTTGCAGCTTAACCAGTTGCACACATTTGCATTACTTTCAGGCAGCAGGCACCCTGGCAAGGAGGCTTGTTTCTTGTTTAGCTGTCTGCCTGTCTTCAGTTTCACAGCTCAGGAGACTCCCTGAATGAAACTTCAGAGGAAGTATTTAACTTATCGAAATTAACTGTCCCGGGATTGTTGTCTCTTCACAAAAAGTATGAGATCGTTTTTTCGTAAATTAAAAAAGTATGGGCACTTCGGCCCCGCCGATTCCACCTACCTCGACCTCTGGGGCTAAAGAATTGAAAGCTGACAGAGTTTAAATATAACCAAGAGGGGGTCCCGCAGTTTAATTGTCAGCTGAAGGGCAGAGTAAAAATGTACTCTTCAGAAGAGTCTTTTGAGAAGAGAGATAAAGGGAGGAGTCTGAGTACAGAATGATCTGCCAACAAAACTGAAATCTGGGGGGACAGTTTTGGGTGGAGGGCCTTACGCGCCTATACAACTGATGCCGATCCAACAGTGGTGGCCTTCACGGAGCAGCACCTTGCACTTCATAGTAGTGTTGTAAGCGCACCATTAAAATCCCATCAAGTTCGAGGCAGAGGAATTGTTCTGGAATAGCAGCGACA
The DNA here is from genome assembly GCF_964261635.1 of Lissotriton helveticus. Classification (NCBI taxonomy): domain Eukaryota; kingdom Metazoa; phylum Chordata; class Amphibia; order Caudata; family Salamandridae; genus Lissotriton; species Lissotriton helveticus. The sequence goes on along the minus strand of NC_136068.1, from coordinate 1,576,072,674 downwards.
GGGCATTATTTTTCCTTTCTAGCTGCTGCTGCTCACGTTCTTGCAGTAAATAGCACCTTTTGCATACATGCTAATGGACCCGATTCAGGCGGGAGACTCCCGGTTTGTTAAGCCAAAAAAGGATTTCTTTTGAATGTCTTCCACCTAAAACTGTGTAAATGTATGCCATTGGGGAAAATGAAGTCCTCTGATTTTATTTTCAAAGTCTTTCTTTCCTAGTTCCAAAATGCTGGTATATATGCGTTTGCAGGTTTTCTAAGGAGGGTTAACATTAACCCATTAGCAGGGAGATTATGGCATTTGCATCTGAAAAGTGATCTTTGCCCTCTAACCCACTGGGCTGTTTAACCACTGCCAGTCAAAACGCAGAAAGCCAGAATGACATTTTTTGTTGCATTTCACAACTCTGCCCTTTGTTGCTACACATATGATACCTTCATTTTGAGAAATGGTGTTGACTTGGATGTGAGCCCTGGTCAAGAAACCTGCAACAAGAACACAGTGTCCTGAAAGGTGGGAGTCGGTAGACAATTATAAATAGCATGCACATAGCATTACTTGGGCAGAAAAGAAGGAGAATACTCGTTTTTTAAGTCAAAAGATAGTTATTCATCTTTATATAGTTACATTAGTTCCAAGGTCGGACGTATAGAGTTCCTGCAGCCCACAGACGACCCATTCTGGGGCTCCAAAAGTCACCCTAACTTCTCCCAAGACTGTTGCTCAACAGGATTCTACTCAAACTGGATCCTCTCAGGTACTTCGAGTACTCCTCTTACTTGCTCTCCCTTCTTGCACCCTGGGCTCCCTCCCTAAATCTCCTCCATTTCCTTACAGCACTCCTCCATCCAGACAACCAGTCCTGATGTTGATCCGAATTAATCCGGATCGAAACGCCGTCGACCTAACAGCCTGATCAATAAGCGCACTTCTTCCTTGTGGCTCTACATTCAAATAAAATTAATTGTGCCTGCTGTGATATCACAATGTCACATGCGCCGTTAAGCCACTCACTGTAAATAGTTCGCACTTTATGCACAGTGCGCCACTAACGCTGTTCACTTTTCACGTGCGTCGCCACTTGCACTTTTGTACTCGTTTTTTGCACCAAGTTCCATGTGGTTGTCAATAACTCAATTTATGCAGTGCTGTTTCTAACTCTATACGTCCGACCTTGGAACTAATGTAACTATATAAAGATGAATAACTATCTTTTGACTTAAAAAACGAGTATTCTCCTTCTTTTCTGCCCAAGTAATGCTATGTGCATGCTATTTATAATTGTCTACCGACTCCCACCTTTCAGGACACTGTGTTCTTGTTGCATCTTACCTACCCAGTCCTGAATTGGTCTATGGGTTACACTCCTGTTAATTATACAAGACTGGTCAAGAAACCACCACAATCCTTGCCAAGGTAAGGCATAACCCAATCCTAAATTAACCTGTGCACAATTGCACACCTCTCTCAAAGCTTGGCACAGCAGGGCAGTCAGACTCATCTTAGAGGCAATGTGTAAAGTATTTGCGCAACACTTAAAACAGAAATAAAGTAAAAATACCACACAAAAAAGATCCCACACCCAGTTAGAAAAAAAATAACTTTCTTCAATTAGTAAAACAGGACCAAAATGGCAAAAATCTAATCAGTAGAACTGAAGATATTCAAGTTTATAGTTTTAGTTAAAATAGTGCCAAAAATCAAAAAGGTCCAAATGTAGATATCTGGTTGCGCTTGGCAGGGACAAAGCCACAAGTTAAGGTAGACTGTAATGGAACCAGGCTGGCTCAGGGGACCCAGTAAGGCTGACTGAACAAAGTACCTAAAATCTTGGTTAGGGGAGCATTGCGAGGATTCGTGTCAAAGATGTGCTGGGCAGCTGAGATGATGCGTCAGTTCTGACATACAGCAAAAAGAGTTATATATGAATGGGGTAACCCGATAGACCACTGGACTCGGGTAAATAGTGATACACAAAAGAATGGTCACAGTGGAAATGATTCGCAAAATGTCAGAGAACACACATGTGGAAAATGCACATAGAATTATGACAACACCCGATAATAAATGCGATGAATGACTGTGATTTAATCAATTAAACAGGGGTTGTCAAAGGAGCAACAATTCAGATGACAGAATGTATGTCAACATCTACATTTTGTAAAAGCAGGTGCAAATTAAGTGAAAAGTGCTAAAGTTGGGTTCGGTGCAGGTGATGTGCAAGGGGAAGGTAGTGCATATATATATATATATATATATATATATATATATATATATATATATATATATATATATATATATATCCATAACTGAATTATCCTGCCAGATTTCTGGCATATACAATTAATGCAACAACATAAACAAAGGAAGCAGTTATAGAGTCACTGTCAACCATGTTTGGTGTGGAAGAAAAGGGAAAAAGTCGACGTTTCGACCCCTGTGGGAACCAGCCAACTGAGCGTCTAGGAGCTGAGGTCTTCTTCAGGACGGGGGGGACAGGTGAAGAAGGGGGGGGCACCAGCATCAGCAGGGATACTTCGTGCTGGAAAATTACAGTTGTGGGCCTGTACGGTTAGCTGTCTGGTTCTTCGACGCTTCCCCGAGGGCTACAGGTTACTAATGAACCTAGTGCAATCCTGACTGCATAATTCAGTCCACCATAGAATACTCTGATCCTATGTTGTACAATCTACGCATTATTTCGAGCCGTACAGGCCCACAACTGTAATTTTCCAGCACAAAGAATCCCTGCTGATGTCTGGTGCCCCCCCCCTTCTTCACCTGTCCCCCGTCCTGAAGAACCATTCATTTGTGTACCACTGATATACAGCAAGGCTGCGATGCAAGGGCCTATGCCATCGTCGAGGAGTCGTGGTGAAAAGTCCAGCTTAGAAGATGAGACGCACAGTCGGGCAATGTATCGGTTCTGAAGAGCGCGGAGGCAGCAATGCGGAGTCTGGTATCATTGTCAAGACTGCTGTCAATGAGGGATGCAAGATCCTGCATCAAGTATGAATCACAGTGCGGCGGCGAAGGGGATCTTTGTAGTGGGTTCAATCCATGCTGCAGCACTAGTAATGTGTCAGTTCTGCTTGGGTTTGCTCAATACAGCAGCAGTAATGTGTCAGTTCTCCTTGGGTTTGCATTGCACAGCAGATGAGATGTGTCAGTTCTGCTGGATCCACAGAAGCTGGCAGAACACCTTAGGTCCACTGGCAAGGGTGCAGGATTCGGGTCCCATGGTAGACTCACAGATGGCAGAGTCCAGGTGCAGATGCACGATTGTTGGAAGCCTGCTGTGTCTCTGAGGCTTCAGATCAGGAGGCCAGTCAACTATCCCTTGGAGTAACTCTAGGTTCTGGGTTTAAGAGATGCAGGAGCAGTCCTTCTCACCCAGGCAAGAGGGCAGAAAGTCAGCACAGCAGAGCAGCAGTCCTTCAGAGCAGAAGTTCAGCAGAGTGACATGCCTTTCAGTAGCACATCAGTCCTTCTTCTTCGTAGAGCATTCACAGTGTACTAAAGCAGTGGTGTCTGAGGTTGAATATATATGCCCAGTTGTGCTTTTGAAGTGGAAGAAGCTTCTAGAGGCAGGCATTTGAAGTGCACAGATGCCCTGCCTTCCCTGCAGTGGCTTTAGACTTCATACACAGGGCATGCAGCAATTTGTGTGGAGGCAGGACACAACCTAATCGAGTGTAAAAGTATAAGTGGGGATGGGTCCAGCTCCCCCTCCCATCCTACCAGTAATGGCCTATCCAGGCACACCTAAGTTTCTCATTAAGTGTAGCGTTCTAGCAGAAATACACAATGCCCAACTGTAACCCACACTCAGTCATCAGACCCAGAGACAGGCTCAAGTCAACAAATGGTTCAGGTCTCAGGCGAGAAAATGCCAACTTTATAAAAGTGTCATTTTTGAAATTGTAATTTAAAATCTGGCTTCACCATAACTTAGGTTTTTTCACTACATTTCCAAAGGCACCAAACATGAACTGGCAACCTGTTCCCATATCGAAATCTATACTAATATAATAAAGAGAGAGCCCAAACCTTTGAGGCGGGTAATCTCAGGAACCACAGCACCAATCACAACACCCAATACAGCGTTGGAAAGGGCAGTTGCAGCAGAAGGACATAGGCTATGCAGACGCCCACCATATACATTTAAAAGGTAAAAGAACCGTGCCAGCAAAGTAGTCCCTTGTGGGCGTGTCTGCGTTGTACTGGTGGGCATGTGCTGGGGGCGTGACAAACGCTGGGGGCGGTGGTACGTTCCGCCCTTCATGCCATGTCTCATATTGTGTGCTAATCCCATCCTGCTCTCTTTAAATACCCCATAATCATAACCCACCCTTACTCCTTAAAATACCCCAACACCCTTAAACACTAACCCATCTTAACCCCATAAATATACCCTGTACCCTAAAACCCAAACCTATCCCTAAACCCTAAAAATACCCCTGTACCCCAAAACCAAAACCTACCCCTGAACCCTATAAATACCCCTGTACCTCAAAACCCAAACCTACCTCTGAACTCTAAAAATAGCCCTGTACCCCAAAACCCAAACCTAGCCCTGAACCCTAAAAATATCACTGTACCCCAAAACCCAAACCTAGCCCTGAACCCTAAAAATACCCCTGTACCCCAAAACCCAAACCTAGCCCTGAACCCTTAAAATACCCCTGTACCCCAAAACCCATACCTATCCCTAAACCCTAAAACTACCCCTGTCCCCCATAACCCAAAACTATATCTGAACCCTTAAAATACCCAAACACCCCAAAACATATACTGCAGTACCCCAAAACATATACCCCTATACCCATACTTACCTTATCCAAACATTAAAAAAAAACATGCTTTTACCATTCATGCATTTCCAACGAATTTCGTTGTAAATGTATGCGTGGGAAAAGCATATAAAATGTAATGCCATGCGTTATAATGGCATTGCGGAGTCATGGTACTTTCGTAATGAAAGTATGCGGAGTGACGGTATGCGGAAAGAAAGTTGCGGAATAAGGGGTGTTTACCCTCCCCGGTAAGTACATTGGTGGCACGGCGGCCCACATCTCCATCAACATACTCATATTTTTTCACCACCCATTTGAAAAATGCACAGGTCTCTCTCATTGATGGCCAGCACAGACATACACTTTTAGACACACCTCCCGCCACAAGTTCTAGAATTGCGAACTTTAGAGCTGGGGAGCTACGTTCGAATCTCGGCATCAGATCAACATCCAGTGATTCCAGGCAAATCGCTTTGTCTCCCCATGCCTACCACAAATGAATGTGTTCTTCTGTAATGTAAATTGTGCTCATGCCATGTTGTCGAGTTAGCGCTATATAATATTGCAAGGAAACATAAAGTAGGGAAACTCGAGTTCACACACTACTGAACGCGCACTCTTAAGTGCATCAGCAGTGCACTGTGAATCGGAGCGTTTCACAGGCCTGTCACAGATAAGAAATGCTATCAAAACGAAATCCTACAATCCTACAAAACAATATACTACTGGCCGGCAGCAATTCATACCCGGACAACGTCGGACGGGCTGCTAGTTATACTTATAAAATGTAATAAGGTAACTCCAATGTTACCTTTGAGGAAAGGTAGGCCCACAGTAGAGAAAAACAAATGTAAGAGTTATTCACTACACACCAAAAGTACATGTCCACATTTTTAAATACACTTCACTCTACCCTTTGGGCTGTATAGCGCCTACCTAAGGGGTGACTTAAATGCATTAAAAAGGAAGGTTTGTGCCTGGCAAAAGGTTTATTTTGCAGGTTGAAATAGCAGTTTAAAACTGCATATACTGGCTGGAACGGCAGGTCTGAGGCATGATGTATGAATCTGGCTTTCTTAATACTGCACTAAAATGAAGTACACTGTGCAGCGAGTCCCAGATTGGTATACAGAGTCAAAAATAGATAATACTAATGCTCTATTTGTGGTAGTGTGGGCAAGCAGTTAGGCTTATCAGAGGGTAGTGATGGGCATGTGTTGTACTCACAGAGGCAATAAAGAATACAAACACCCAAGAATAAATTCAAGACCAATTTATAAAAAAAACATAATTTTTCAAACAAATAACTTTGTTCTACAGTAAGTACTTTTTAAGATAGCAATTTTCAAAGTTCACAAAATGAATTACTTTTGTGCGCATTTATGCACCATTTAAATCAATGGGAGAAAATAAAAAAATGCATATAAAATCACACAGTTGGATCTCAAGGTTCACCTTTGTGATTTAAGTAATTAGCAAGGCAAGGACCAATGTTCCACCAGCGGATTGTCAGGAGCATCCCCGATTTGGCCAAGAGTAGGGTGCTGAGGTTGTTGGTAGCTGGTGCACTACGAAGAAGGAGGCCACTTGAAAACACACTGCACAAAGGGACTTAAAGGTAAGTCCGAGGGGTCCCACTTGAGGGAGCAGGTCACAAGGGCCTCAGGACCACGAGAACACAGCTGGATCACTGTTATCAAGGCCGCTCAGGCCTGATGCAGAGCAGAAAGGTCAGCCAGCCAGCGTGTGTCAAGATGTCCTCGTGATCAGGGACCGGCAGCTTGGAGAGGTTATTCATGTAAAGCTGGGCCACTCACGAAGTGGGTCTCAGGGGTTTCGACTTCCCTCCATGGGTGCATGTTTCCTGGGCTTGATCTTGATGAATGCTGAAAGGGGTCCCTGGGTATTGGTGCGGCATGGCTTCAGTAGATCCTGGTATCTTCAATCTTGGTGGGGAGACAGATCTGATCCTCCAGAGCTGGTGTACCACTTTTGGTTTGGATGCTGCATTGGAGTCGCCGAGAAGCATCAGGTCAACAAACCGGACTTTGCAAGTTCCATGCCTGCAGGCTCTAGGGGAGTAGAATCTGTTCTCCAAAGGAGTTCATTGGTGATTATTTGTAGAAAGCTGAGGAGCTTTGGGGTTCTTGGAGGCCTCACTGTTGTAGGATGAGAGAGCACATCACGACTGTCATGTTCTTAAGGCAGCAGGCAGGGTTTGGCTCTAATTTTCTGCAGCAGGGATTCAGTCTTCAGATCAGCACCTCTTCTTTGTCATTTTCTTCTCTGTGTCTATCAAATCTAAGTTAGGAGTATAGGAATGCGACCTAAAGACTACATGTAGGGGTGTTACAGGACGAGACAGGTAGGAGCCAATGGGCTACTTACGTTTAGGATGACTACGCCCTCTAAGTGACCACCTCCTGTGGGAATGGGCACTACCCTGACCCTAATTGGCTATTTCTTTCGCAAACCAAAATGGAAGGAAATGAAAAGTAGGGTTCACATCGCCTGCCCCACCTTAGGGATGGTGCTGGCTGAATGGGGACTCACCTCCTAATTTAGCTAATTACCTCACCTGTCCTCCCATCAAATGTGGAGTAGGAAAGGGGGGTTGGCATCATCCACTGTCTGGAGCTGCTTGGTTCTCATTTGAAAGGTGGCATCGCCCTCGAAGCTTCCCACCCTGGAAGTCCATCTTGGCCTAAAGGAGGGGTGGAGCACCTCCACCTAGAGCAGGCTTTGTTCCCAGGCTCTGAGAGCGCTGTCCCTCACCCCGTGTGGTCAGAAACATGTCTGGGGGTGGCAGGCTGGCTATGGATAATCAGAGACCACACCAGTGCTTGGTAGGTTTTCAGGGGACCCTCTAAAGGGTTTGTTTACTGTGTGCATTTATTAATAAATCCAATACTAGCATCAGAGAAGATTTATTAAGATGAGATGTTTGGTACCAAAGACCAAGAATATAAGAAATGCATCCTGACAGCCAAAGCTAGCCACTTCTCCTCACGCATTATCAACTCCAACAAAAATTCCAAAGAAATATTTAACATAGTTAATGAACTCTCTAATCCAGAGAGAATCCTACTGAAGGCCTTACCTTCTCAGGCACTGTGTAACTCCCTCAATGACTACTTCATCGACAAAATCACCACTATCAAGGCCAACATCCCCAAGTATCCTCTCACTCCCAAGACCTCTGCCCTGCCCAAAAACAACAATACGATAAGCCACTTTCCTTGTATTAACACTGAAACCTTCCAAAAACTTCTCACAAAGGTTAAATCGGGCACCCCTTCTGACTGCTGCCCCCCCACATACTAAAAGACTGTCTCACAGCCCTTCCCGGCCCTGTACTCACCCTCCTGAATGATTCTCTTTCATCAGGCCAAGTTCCCATGGCTTTTAAGAAAGCCATAGTGGTACCTCTGCTAAAGAAACCAGGAGCTGATCCCACGCTCCTATCCAATTACCATCCAATATCCCTGCTCCCGTTCCTTACTAAGATATTGGAGGCCCATGTAGCTAATAGTTTCTACAATTTCCAGGCAGGGTTCTGGCCGGCTCATTCTACCGAAACTGTCATTGGCAGACCTGGACACTCTCCGGGACCGTGCTGATAAGGGCTCCCCGCAAGCACTGGTACTACTGGATCTATCTGCGGCCTTCGACACGGTCGACCACGCTATTTTGGTCGACCGTGTCAAACTGGCTGGCATTCAAGGCTCACCTCATTCCTGGATGATAGGTCTCAAGCGGTCCACCAGGGGCCCTTCCTGGCTCCCCCACGCAAAATCACATGTGGAGTTCCACAGTGCTCGGCACTTTTCCCTCATCTATTCAATATCTGAATCTCCCCTCTGATTCAAACCCTTAAGGAAAGAAATGTAACAGTCTTCAACTATGCAGACGATTTACAGTTGGTCTGTAAGATAGACGGCTCTGACAGCTCTGTTGTGGATTTTCAGTCCACTATTTTATACATACAACAGTGGATGGACCATAACCACCTTAAATTAAACCCAGGAAAGACTGAGCTTGTTCTGACCGGGGATAGCCATAAGTTCTGGGGCCCACACTACTGGCCTCCAGGACTGGGCCCTCCACCTTCCCCCTCTATCTCGGCCAAAACACTTGGAGTCTCCCTTAATAACAAACTTACACTGACGTCCCAGGTTGGCACAGTGATCTCTAAGTGTTTCTTCCAGCAGTGCAAGATCAGGAAGATACACCGTTTTTTACCCATGATGCTCCGATTCAGATTAAAATTGCCACCGTTCTGTCACATTTAGATTATGCCAACTCGGTATACCTGGGAATGCCTCTCTATCTGTTCAAACGGCTGCAACTGGTTCAAAACCAGGCAGCAAGGCTGGTCCTCCGTCAACCTAGATGGCAACCAGTCACGCCTGTGCTAAAGAAACTACATTGGGTCCCCATTTCTCAGCGCTGTGCTTTTAAAACTGGCTGTCTTGTATTTAAAGTCTTGCATGGCAATAGCCCCACATTCATCAACAACCTGATACTCAGAAACACCCCGACACGTAATCTCCGCTCTGCCCATCTCTCACTGCTCACCATTCCAACCTTCAAGCGAGTACGACAAGGAGGCAGCAGATTTGCGGTCATCGCTCCTAAACTCTGGAACTCTTTCCCTTTGGAAATCCGGTCCAGCACTGACATTTTGCCATTTAGAAACCTACTCAAGAACTGGCTGTTTCTGCAAGCGTACACATTGATTATCCTGGCAGCACACTAAGCCTCTCTAGCGCCATGAAGCCGGTGTAAGTGCGCTCTACAAATTCCCATTAACATTAACATTAACCAAACATCCAACGGCACAGTGAAGACATCATGGAGCTAGGAAACTCTTAATGACAAGTACCCAGCCCATGTACTCTCTATGGCCTCCCTGTGCACTTACAATATTGATGAATGGACTTGATATTGCAGGGTCATATCTGCTCTTGCAGATAAGTCCGCACATGGGATATAGTGCACCCTACCTTAGGGCTATAAGGGCTGTATTAGGGGTGACTTACATATAACTCATGCAGTGTCTATGGGCCTGGCACACAGGGCTGTGTGCCATGTTGACTCTTCAGTTTTCTCTGCACCAAGACGCACAGCCTGCAATGGCAGTGAGAATGGTCTTAGTGAGGGGGTCTTTGGGGTGGCACAATTTATGCTGCAGCCTTAGAGGACCCTCTTCAGTACAATGCCCTGTGCTCCATTTAGGAGAGACTTACATGGGTTGCTGAATTTGTGCCAATCGTGGGATAGTTTTACTAAAGAAATCTGGTACTGTGAACCTGATTGGCAAGGCCCCAGTGCACTTTCAATTCGAAATCACATCATACATCAGGCAAAAAGTGGGGGCTAACCATGTCAAAAGAGGCACTTTCCTGCAGATGTTTAAAGTGCTACATCAGTGGGTTGCACAATCAGTGCTGCAGGCCCACTAGTAGCATTTAATGTATCAACCCTGGGCCCTGTTGGTGCCACTTTACTAGGGACTTACACACATAAATGAAATATGCCAATCTTGCCAATGTTTTAAGCAGAGAGCGCAAGCACTTTAGCACTGGTTAGCAGTGGTAAAGTGTGCACAGTCCCAAAACCAGCGAAACCAAAGTCGGCAAACAGGAGTTCTGATGGCAAAAATTTAGGGGGTAAAGAATACCAGGTCTAACCATCATCTGTTTTTTTTTTTCAACAAAGCGATACAAAAGAGGGATGATGGACGGAGCGTTTGAACAAATCAAATACTCACCCCCAGTCAACTGATCGCTTTTTTTTCAACAAAGCATTTTGTTTTGTGGGGCTTGTAGATTTGCTTTTAACAGTTTCATAATGGGCTTAAACCCCTAGTATACAATGCACTGTTAGCTAAAATGCCTGCATTGGCCACTTGTTAGCTATGTTTTAAAATGTTAAACTTTCCAAACACATTACAAAAAGTACTGCTTTAAAGTGTAAATCCAAAAGTTCACATATTTTGTAAGGGTTAACTATTTCCCTCACATCATGAATTAAAACAAGAATTGGCAATGTGAATCATTTTTTAGGTCTCGCTTCCAGACAGCGCACATGCGATGTCACTATGGAGATGATGTTCTGTGTGATAAAAATCGTCTAAATAAGGAGTTTTCGCCTGCCTATTACTTACCATGTGTTGGCCTCATTATAACTCTTCTTTGCTACCTTCTAATTTGGCTGCTATGTCCCAGGCATCACTTCCATTTGTGCAGCACATAGACCAAGTACAGAATAACCTAATTGGAATCTATCTGCTGCTTGTGCCATGAGGTACAATTTCGTCTTTTTTTCACAATTTTTTATGTTGGGTAAATTCAACCCAATGGTACTGAGGTGCTTTACATGAGCACCCTAGTTATCTTACACTCGTTCACAATATTTTCTTTTTTAGACACAGCATATTAAGGGATTTGCCTAAAACCACAGGATGTTGAACTGATGGAGAGACTTAAACCCGGTTTTTCAATTCCAAAGTCAGCAGCTCTGGCTATAGCGCCACATCCTTCTTCCCCCTCCCATCCACTCCTGCTCTATATGTTTATTGGTCAATATTTGAAGGAGACACAACACATCGATTTCGGATTCGAAAATCACCACTTTCCTAACACATTGGGCATTTCTGCCAAAACAGAAAATGAAACAGCTGTCGAATGCTCTGTTTTTCTATTCATAAACATTTCATGTCTTGGTGCCGTCATACAAAATTAACATTTAGGAAGCTCTGCCCAACTATTATATGAGAGAGTAAATTTAAGACTTTGGTTTGGAAATGGCAGTTTAGAGAGCAGCGGGGGTACATTTTATTTTCTTTTCAACCATGCAGCACAGCAGTCTGGCAAAGAAAACATTGACAAAGCCAAATAGCTCTGCGATTTGACTTTTCAATGTGTTTTAAGCCATGTTGTGCAGCTGCTTGGCTTCTCTACAGCATGGTTGAAAGTTAAAAAGAAACAAGCATTGGCATAGCCAACAGGTCTCGCCTTTGGGACCATATAAGTGATAAGCCATGCAGCATACAAGCTGCGAGTTTACAAACATTAGAAAGAACACAGAGCAACCAGTCACATTTTATTTAACAGTGGTAGTTGCGCTGGACAATTTTTTTAACCACATGTGCTTGAAGGTTTGCGTTTATAAATTGGCTTGACCTAAAAATAGGAGGAGGATGGAAAAACGCAGAGAGAGAGGAAGAAGTGGAGGTAAATGAGGAGCAGGTGGAGAAGGGGAAGCAAAGAGACATAATGAAATGATATGTAGAAAGATGGAGCAATACAAGTGAGAGTGGAGAGAGCAGGGCGGCGAGATGAATGGGAGAAGGGAGATTAGTGCAGAGATTAATGTTAAACGGTGACATGGAGGCAAAACCAGTTAATAAAAAGAGAGCGCATTACAGGCCACAAACAGCTTTAAATTACTCTGCGGTATTTCAAGGCGTAATCCCTTCATCAAGTGCTCCGAGGCTTACTGCAGCTGGTTCTCAGAGCAGCAGATGTCATGACAGGTAACATCTAAAATCTGAAGCAAGTGGCCAGATGATCATAAAGCAATATAATTAGGTTCTACACAGTCTTGTGGAGTGCCTAAGAATCTTTAACAATTACACTGCAGGGGGGGCGTGGCTAACCGCCAACGGGAATGGCCGCTCTGTAGTTTCTCTCCGGAGCGCCACTCCTGATTAATCCTGATTTACCAGCTGGCCCAATTCCCGCCCTGGTGCCGGGGAAGTGTTCAGTGGCGCCTGATGGTCACCGGCTTAAGTTTGGGGTAAATTGGCTGAACTGCTCGGCGAGTGCTCCGGAGCCCGGGACCTTGTTGGTGCCCTTGCCGGCGGAGGAGCGAGGCTGTGCCGAACCAGAGCCACGCGAGGCTACGGCTGAGTTCTATACTGATGGGGCCTCTGGCAGTTACCTGAGAGACATCCTGAGCGGAGCTTGGGTGACCGGAGCTCTAGCGGAGACTGTGTGGGCTGTCCCTGACTATCCGATGAATGACGGGGGCCAGGTGGAAGATGTGGCAGCCCCCGTGGTGTGCAGAGGTGCAAAACAATGCCACCACGTGCGTGTGGGTTTGGGGTGGCCCGAGACAGCTACGCAGCCGCAGACAGACAGCAGGGGCGGCAGCGCAAATGGGGGGTGCGCACTGAGGGCCCCCTGAGTCACCGTTGTATCCTGCAGTGAGGCCTGTGACTGGAGGTGATCCAGGACATACTGGCATACAGGCACTGGGGCCTACCATCCGGCTGAAGGGGTGAATGGAGTGTCCGCCTACTACATAGATACAGTGGCCAATTTATTTACCCTCCCTCCTCACCCTGGACTTTCTCCTTCTCCCTCCCCCTTCACAGTTACTCCCAGCACCTCCCCTCAGCATAACAGCCCCATCTTTCCCCCCTCGGTTCCTAACACTGACTCCACACAAACCACTCACCCTGCTCTTTATATCTCCCCCTCCCCCCACCGCTACTCCCAGCGCCTCACGGCAGCTTAACAGCCCTATTCTCACCCCCTCGGTTCACTGCATAGACACCCCGCACCCCCTCCAAACCACTCACCCTGCTCTCCAGATCTCACTCTCCCCCAGCTACATTACTTACAGCTCCTCCCATGGGCCCATCAACCCTACTCTTACCCCCATGGCGCCTGACACTGCTGTATCTAAAGAAACTACTTCACTGCCCTCTCCCGCCATCCACACTTGCAAAATCGAAACGATCACGCCGGACTCCAGACTTGACCTGATACTATCAGCCCTTCAACAAGTCAAATCTGACATCCAAACCCTTCACAACCTTATCTCACAACTAACCAAGTCCACGGGCACTAAACAGGAATATAGTCCGTTACCACACGCCAAGATCTATAGTCGCTTACAACGTCTTCCTGCAAGTGCCCAAGTTCATGGATATCCACGCTGGAGCGCAGTCCCACACCCTAATGCCATATCCCGTCCTATCAGGGGATTAAACATTCTATCCGACTTAGATCTAGTGGCCCTCCTCCGACCTTACGAGCGACCTGACCCTCCACACAACATGGGACTTCCAGTTAACCCTCAATTAGACTCCTGAATTCACTCTATTCCAATCAACACACATAGAACCTCCAGACTCAATTCCAGAGGCATTGTGGAAAATAACCTCACTAGAATCCCCATCACAGTCGAACCCACCACAGTAATCACCCAACCACGTCTAATCTGCATCCTCCTTAACTGTAGGTCCGCATCCAGACATGCAGCTGATATAGCAGCTGACCTTCTTATCTCGAACAAACCTGACATTATGATCTTGACAGAAACTTGGCTAAATGAAACTTTTACTCCCATCATGAAGATTCTGCTTCCCCCTAACTATGACATCACCAGACTAGACATAACCGACAGACCAGGCGGTGGGATAGCCTGCATACACCAGATCAGCCTAACAGTGACCAACTCCAATGCCCCCGCTATATCATCATGCGAATACCTATGCTTAAACATCGCTAACAACAACAAACAAATATGCTCTCTACACTCCTTCTACCATCCTCCTGGAGATAACCTCACTTTCATAGAACACTTCAAGGACATTCTTGCATCTAATGACATCCAACATATTAAACAAATTTTCTTAGGGGATTTCAACCTTCACTGGGACGACCAGAATGACCCTGGGGTAAACAGCCTCAAAGCCTTCCTCTCTGATCTCAATCTCAATCAAATATGCAACAGCCCTACGCACGACAAGGGTGCAACTCTCGACCTAGTTATCTCCAAAGCAGACTCCACACAGCTCGACTCGATACTCCCTTGCGACTGGTCTAACCATCACATCATTTCGTTCCAAATCCTAGAAACCATTATAACGACTCCCCTCACAACCCCTTAGAACTAAGATCTGGAATAGAAACCTGAGAAACGTCGGATCTGACCTTACAGACTTAGCTAGCTCAAACCCTCTCCGCCCCACTGAAGACCTGACCGATGTACAATGGCTGGCAAATCACTACTTCCATTCCATGAACAACCTTCTAGACAAAATGGCCCCATTACAACTGAAAAGAACATCTTCAAAAGACTGAAAACCATGGTATGACGGGAGGCTAAATGATGACAGACGCTCACTCAGAGCAATTGAACGACGCTGGAGAGACACACCCTCAACAGACCTCCTCAAACTTCTAAGAACTTCCAGAAACCCCTATTTCAGAAAGATCAGAAAATCCAAAACCGATTTCTTCAGGTCTCAACTAGACCTAGCCAAGAACTGTCCCAAAAAGCTATTCGACCTTATCAAAGCCCAAGCTAAAAGCCTACCTAATGTCCTCAACGCCAGCCCACCCTCTCTTCCCAACTGTGATGAATTTGCTGCCTTCTTCGCCCCTAAGACAGAATCCATTAAATCCGATCTACTCAAGGATCTAATATCCGTCTCAGACTTGAAAAAGAGCCCATCACTGCCCCTGGCTGGTGCCCTAGTGAATGACCTCCCATTATTTAAACTAAAAAACAATGCAACTTGGTCCCACTTCGACACGTAGTATGAGGACTCCATATTAAAGACGATAAACATGTTGAAGCCCTCCAATCACTTCACGGACCTGCTACCGGTGAACTACCTAAACATGTTGAAGCCCTCCAATCACTTCACGGACCTGCTACCGGTGAACTACCTAAAAGACTTCATTCCCCTCTTACTACCCAGCTGGACCTAGATCATCAACACATCCCTCCTTCAAGGTTGCATTCCAGACATCCTGAAAAATGGACAGGTCTCGCCTATCCTAAAGAAAACCACTGCGGACCCTTCAGACCAAAATAACTATCGTCCGATATCTAACATCCCCAAGTTAGCCAAACTCCTAGAAAAATGCGTTAACATACAGCTGAAAAGTCACATTGATCGATTCAACTTGTTGAACCAATTTCAATCAGGCTTCAGAGCAGGTCACAGCACCGAATCAGCCATGACACATGTATTAGACGACGCTCTCAAAATCCTAGACCAAAATGAAGCCTGTCTTTTAGTTCTACTCGACCTATCATCAGCTTTCGACACCGTCAAACATGACAACCTGCTGGATCTCCTGAAACACAGAATGGGAATGTCTGGAAATGTATTTAACTGGTTCGTCTCCTTCCTCCAAAATAGATCCCAAAGATTCAAGGTCAACTAATCCCTGACCAACCCCATGCCAGTCACATTAGGAGTCCCACAAGGCTCCTCCCTATCACCCACCTTGTTCAACCTGTTCATGGAACCTCTGACTGATCTTCTCAGCCTCTCCAAGATACACTTCCACATGTATGCAGACGACACCCAAATTTACATAAAGATACACTCACTAGAGGACATCAAATGGCTCAACACCACTCTACAAAAAACCCAAACGTGGCTGGCCGAAAACCATCTGAAACTTAACTCCGTCAAAACGGAATTCCTCTTAATCGCCCCCCCGAACAAATCTCACACTATCCTGGACTGGATGAAGCACCTAACAGCTCTTAATGGACAACCACTCATAGTCGACCCAGCAAAATCTCTAGGGGTAACACTAGACAATAACTTAAGGATGCAGAAACACATTAGCGCCTTAACAAAAGGAGCCAACTTCCAACTTATGACCCTGCGAAAACTGAAACCCTTTCTGCCTGCACCCGATTTCAAACAAGCAGTTCAAGCCCTAGTAATTGCCTGCGTGGAATATGGAGCAGTAACACTATGCGGCCTCCCTAGGTCATCGACTGCCCTGCTAAGAGCTACGATCAACTCAGCTGCAAGACTCACTACAGGTTCTAAGAGAAACGCTCACATTTCCCCAGACCTGAGAGCTCTCAACTGGCTACCGTTTGAAGCCAGAATTCACCTAAAAATCGCTTGTATGACACACAAAACACTCTACCACAACGCCCCACAATACCTAGCTCAGAAACTGGTGCTCTCCGCGGGCAACACAACCTCCAGGAGTGCCAAGACTCTTCTCCTACAACCTTAATGATTCTCCAAGAAAAAAACGTATAACCAATCCTTTTCGGGGATGGCTCTGAGGATATGGAACGCCTTACCCAGTGCAACAAGAATGAACCCTTCCACTGCCTCCTTCAAAAGAGAAGTGAAAGATATCCTCATGGCTAAATTCACTTGAACTCTATGTCTATTCACTGTAATTTTTTATTGTGTTGTTCTTTGTACACTATATCTTGCCTTCTAATTATGACCTGTAAAGTGCTCTGATACTCGTAAGAGTCTTGTTAGCGCTATATAAAACCTTCAAAATAAATAAATTAAATAAATAAATAAAGACTAACGGGGGTCCGTAACCTCTATTGTGGGGGGTTTCTCCACGGTCTCGCTGCTGGGAGCTTGTCAACAAAACTTTACTCAGGCCTACACTGGAGGCACCTTCAGGCCCTGCGCTTTACCCACCCTATAGTCTTAACATCGGATCTGGAGACTAGCGGAAGGGGCCCGGTGGGGTAGCGGGAGGGCAAACCGATTGCTGCCAGGGCTTTGGGACCTCGTGGACATGGCCAAAATATTGACACCAGGTTTGGCCTACGCAGGACGCACCGGTTCGGCCATTGTAGAACTGGACATTGAAGAGGCGCTGATGTCCCGGTGCGCCCGCAGTGCCTAATATAACCACTCCTCACCCAGGGAGCCCCTGACCTGTGGGACCTGCAAGCTTATCTGCACAAGTAAGGAGTACTACTTTGATTGAGGGATTCCCGCAGCCACAGGTGTTGTGCCCTGATCTTTGGCCGACCGCCCGTAGCTGGAACACTGACACGTGTTGACCCTCCTGTGGCGGCCTTCGTTGGGCGATCCTGATTAGATACCCCTCGGTGTGGGGTGCCTCCCGCGAAAGCCGACAGGCAGGGTGAAGAATTTCACCGCAGGTGGCGGGGAGTAGCGGCGGCGCCCTGATCAGCGGTGGTGCCGCCTTGGCAAGACACAATGGCGTCCGGCCGTTCAAACTGGGCGAAGACTCAGGTCAAGCGAGAGAAGTTGGCCTGACAGAAACAGAAAACTGAAAACCAAACGGAGGCGGTGACACCGGGAAAGGCAGCAGAACCGTCGAATAAGGATCTACTGGAAGCAATATCGGAGATAAGGAACTCCCTCGAGGTGCAAATTGACAAAGGGGCCACAGATGTGGCACTGATTCGAGAGAATATGAAGAAATTAACAGAAAGGGTCGGAACTGTAGAGAACACCACCAAGGAATTGGTTACGGACACCGCCCTGCTCAAGAAAGAAATCAAAGACCTCCGCTCCTCTCATGAGGCGATGGTCCTGTAGCTGGACGACTACGAGGGTCGCATGCAGCGGAACAATGTTCGCATTATTGGTGTGCCTGAGCGCCCGGAGGGGCAGGCGGCAGACCTCTTTGTGGAGGAACTGGTCATTAAACATCTCCAACTCAGAGGACTTTCCAAATGCTTTACGATCGAAAGAGCTCACCAAGTGCCCTGGGGACGTCCGAAGCCTGGAGCCCCTCCAAGACCACTACTGGCGAGGGTCATCAATTTTCGAGACCGTGATGTCATTCTGCAGATGGCAAGGACGGCCCCGCCACTTACCTTGGAGAACAGCAAAATCATGTTTTTCCCAGACTTCACAATGAGAGTTCAGAAACAAGGACAAAGTTTCCTGGAGGTAAAACGGGCCCTACGTGACCAAGAAGTCAAGTACGCAATGAGCAAAGCTTCATGTGGAAGCAAAGGCAAATCCTGATTTTTCACCTGACCAGAAGAAGCTTGGGATTTGGATGGCACACGGTCAAAAAGAAAGGCAAAAAGGCATTCTCTGCAGCGGATGACAACACTGACTGGCGGAAACAGAGACGATCCCCTCCGCATTCTGACTCTGACTCTCAGGGACACACGGGAGGGTGCTGATTCTGTGGTTGGTAAGATGGTATGAGATTGGCAATGCTCTCCTGCGGCCTCATGGTCTTGGCGCCATGACCTCCCGAATGTGACTCTTTACAAGAAGAGTAATAGGGGGGATGCAGGGGAGGATGTCTGATACCTGGGTCATCGAGCTGCCTGGTTTCAGGGGATCACCCTAGTACTTGACTATAGTGCCTACACTGCTGTTGGATATGTTCGTTTAGCATGTTGGGCAGTTTGGGATCAGGATAAAACTGTTATTACACTGTAATTGATGATGTGGGTCCCGCAGGGCACTTTGCGAGGGTCGATATGAGCCTCTGTGTGATATAGTGCTTTAGGGGTGGGGTTGGGCCGGGGAGCGAAGAAATGTCTTATAACGATATGCAATCTGGGAGTGAGGTCACCCGCATTCTAGGGGTGGGTGGAATTTGCGAAATTCACTTTCGAAAACTATCGCGAAAATGTTAAAAATCTCTACAAATACGCGGAAATATCGCGAAGACGCAGACGTTTTTTTCCTGCCCGTTCGCAATATTTTCTGCGTGATCGCATTGAAAATGTCTTGCCAACTTACCCATTCGGTCGCTCATGGGCGCGGCCATCTTGTTTTTACTTGTCCCGCCCGCTCGCGATGCTTACTTCCTGTTCCGGGTCGCACAATGCATGCTCGCGTCCATTCGCGGTACGTATTTCCTGTTCGGGAATGCTTTTACATGTTTGCGACGCTTTTTGCGTACTCGGGAAGAAAATATCGCGTGAACTTGCGCACGTGGTCGCAATGGGCGCAACCAACTTGTTTCTCATTCTATTGATATGGTTCTGGGGCCTGCTTTCAATCCTCCCTCTATCTTTCCAATCCTTTGTTTCAAGACACTTTTTAAAATCTTTTTTATTTATTATCTCTCTGACTTTTTTCCTGCTTCTATATTTTTGGTTTTTATCTACTTTTTGTGTGTTTATTAGCTACTTTTTCACTCTTTTTCTATTGCCTCCTCTTTTCATTTCTTTTACTTGCTTTTTAAATTTTATTACCTTTTTTTTCCCGCCCGTCTCACTCTCTCTACCCCAGAACCATGTCCAAGGGTAGGGCTCGCCGCAGGAGCCAGACCACCGACCGCCTTCCTTGCGGAAGGCAGCGCCCACAAGGGGTGCAGGCACCGGCCATATTTGGGGAGGTGGAGTTGGCTGCACTAGTTTTCTTTGTGCAGCGCCACCTCCCCTTAACCCTGGCAGCAGGTGGCAGGCCTGGGTCCGGGCACGGGTTCCAGGAGCGTCGACAGCGGTGGGGAAAGGTGCGCCGGGCAGTGTTTCACTGCTCTGGGGTCCAGCGCACCCAGAACCAGTTGACGCACCGGTGGTCCGATATCCTGGACCGGGAGCAGGACCTGCTGGACCTGCTGGGAGTGGAGGTCCCGGGTCTTGGTAAGCAACTATTTAATTATTACTTCTTTGAGTCTGTTCTTCTGCTCTGTGTTATATATTGTGAATATCTTTTCCAACCAGCTAGAATGCTGCTGCTTACCTTACAGGTAAATTACCATAAAAGTCTTCTGTGATTGTTATGACACAGGTGCCCTTCTGCGCTACTAATCTTACTTGTTTGCAACTTTGCGTTTGCGCTCCCTAAGCGTGATTATGTAAGAGTGTATTTTAGAGAAATTAAGTAACGTAATGCTATAGTGACTCTAGTGCTTACTTTGTCCTGTCACAAAGGGATAGGGGTGGATTGATACTTAGGTTTAGTTACTTTGTAGGAGTTTGTAATTTTTTAGTGGTATGCGTAATGCCCCCTCTATTACGTCACTTGCTGCTAGTACCCCAGTCTTTATTAGAACCTTTTGTAGTTTTTTCAATGAGTGGTAATAGGCTTAGCAGCACTAGCAGAACATCAGCATCAATCAATCAACCAAAAATTTGGTGTATACAAAAATGTAGTCATGTGTCCTCCATTTGACCATATGCATTGTTGAGGACTAAAAGAAGTGGAAATGCATACTGCACGCCTGGAATAGGTGGGCCAGGTCAGGTGGTACGTCTTACTTAGGCTTAGTTAGTATTCTGAAATCAGAATGGAAGAGTGGATTAGTGTTGATAAATAGTAAGTAGTTGATCTGCGAATCCCCTGATACTACTTGTTGACCAGATGAGATCGGTCAATTTAGTTATTGCAATTGTTGTTTACATAAGTTTTGACCGTTCTTTAAAAATATTTTATTTGTTTGACACCATTCATCAATGTTTGTCTCTTTCTTATATCTTTCCTGTTCAGCACCCAGGGGCAGGTAGACATGGGCGCAGTCGGCGGGAGAACACCATCAGGAGGTCACCAACGAGGGCTCTTCTGCTGGCCCTAGTAAGACTTTTTGTTTTTTTATTAATAATTCTTATTCCATACCTTTTACTGCACCATATTTTGACCAAACTATTGTTTCCATTTCCTAATGCTATTTTTTACCAACAATTATCCTTCGATTTGTACTGTTCCGAAAATCTTGTTATCCCTGCCTCTGCTATGATGACTCTCTGTACTACTACTATTAGTCTGTCTGTACTGTAGTAGCTAAGCTTGCCTAGTTGGCCACTCTTTATTTAAAAGGTTTTAAATAAAACTCAGATTCACCAGTAGCTGTAGCCATTGAGTCCAGTCCTTTGGGTTGTCCTCTTGTACTACTTCTAGTCTTATTGATCTTGAGTCTTTGTTAATCTTGAGGCTTTTCGGCAACTCCCACCAACAAATGCCCAACCAGATTTATTGCTATTTTGATAGGATAGGACATACTGCTACTGTTGTAGGGATTTTGAACATACAGAACTTTGCACAAGAAAATAGGATGTTGGTGATGGGAGGTTGGACCTTCCCCACACACCTCAATCAGAAGTTCAGAACCCACCACAATCCCCTGCCCGACTAGTTATAGTAGTTTCTTGTCATAACTATTAGCTCTCCTAACTCTCCCCCCAAGATACCCAACAAGTAGACAACCCAGAACATAACACACCCAACCTCTCAGTCATGCACACCCTTCCTTTCACTCGCACACTCGTGTAAGTCCACACCAAATACCACCAAGTCTATTTAAGTTCACATTTTTTATTTTGAATTGACAAGCTCTGTACGTTGTTCTATAATGCAGCACCAACAGGAAAACCAATAACATTAAAACAATAAACATTGTTACACTTACTTACAGTTGGGAAATAAATCATGATAACTGAACAGTGGTGTAAGCACCACCATCCCCTAGGTAGGAATATAGTTTATATAAATTTATAAATGAAGATCTCTGAGTGAATTCTGGTGACCCCTCACCTTAGAAGAACCTAGTACTGGTAGTTGTTGCATCATAAGCTCTGCAAAGCTCTAGTTCGTAGAAGGGAATCTTCAGTCTGTAATGACAAAAATGGTGCGCGTTAGTATATTGCAAGCATTTCTCAGCTGTGCCAAAAAGTGTAGCATTTATGGATAAGCAATATGGACTAACTACATCAGAACTTGTGGTCTGGTTGACTTTGTACGCAGTACTTAGGCAGTAGCAGTATGAGGTCATGTGCGCTCAAAGGTGTCTTATACAACAAGCTGCAAGGTAACGTCATATGTGCAAAAATAAAAGACACAAAGGTAAAATGATTGCATGGCTCGGGCTAACTAAGCAAAGGCTAGAATGACCCATTTATAACTACTAGTGTCTACTCTACTACTACCTGATTTGCACTAATGATGTATGTTGTATACTATTAACTTATTTTTCAATCTTGCTACTGACCAATAGGGAGAGGTGTATATGACGCCTAAAACATGTGTAATGTTTTCTAGACGCACTACCGACCACCATTGCCCGGGCCAACGGTGAAGGCGTCGCAGATGGAGAGGATGCGGCAGTTGCCGATGGAGCGGTAGGGGGCGAGCCAGCACCAGTGGCGGGCGGTGGTAAGTTAGATTCAAAATCCTTAACTATTGACATTACACTCACTGCAAGGGTGTACTGTATGTATACTGTACTGTTGAGACTAAGTATGGGCGAAATTTGCGGATTTGCGCGTAAGAGAATTCACGCGAAAGCGAATTTGCGGCCCGCAAAATCCGCGAATTTGTGCGAACTTGAATTTTTTTTATTTTGGTATGTTCGCAGGTTTTTTTTTCAGCGTGGCTACTGCGAACTTACCCATGTGGTCGTTTTTGGGCACGCCCATCTTGTTCGCGGAAGGAAAACAACTCGGCAAACTCAGAATCAAGGTAAGTCAACGCAGCGGCGCGAGATTGTATTTTTGAAGCACGAACAAGCAAAAACATTTTGCGGACTTGCGAATTGTGGATTGTTTAGCAATTTCGCACGATTTGCGGAACGCGAAATTGCCAAAAACCCGCAAATTTCGCGAGCGGAACACATTTTCAGCCCATGCTTAGTTGAGACTTAGGGCCCCATTAGGATGGCGGGCGGATTGCCCCCGCCATCCCTGTAGAAAAGACACCTCACCATATTACAATGGCTGGGGGTCCGCGGCGGATAGAAAGGCCGTTCGCCGATTTTCCGCACAGTCAACATGTCGAACGGGTGGAAAAGGGTTCAGTATGGTGACGGTGTCTGAAACACCCCCGCCAGCCTTATAATGTGCAGTTTGGGATTCCTTTCAATGCCGCCACGGAAAGGCATGCGGAGTATGCTTGGGGGACCCGTTGCGGGCCCCCATGGAGGGTACCTATGGTACCCCCCTGCCTTTCAAAGCACAACGCGGCAGGCGCCGCACGGGGCCTGTCACGTTGTGCTTGGAAAAGCACAACATGTATTTTTAGCATTGCGGCGGGCAGTGCTTTTAGCACCTCCCGCCACAATGTTAAAAATACGGGATGCGCCTGCCACTGTGGCAGGCGCATCCTAATTGCCCCCACGGGACCCCTGCCCTTATGGCAGGTGGTCCCTTTTAGCGTGAGGATGGCGGGCGGATCCTAATGATGCCATAAGAAAGTAAGAGTTGTTGTGAACTTTTGAAGAGTGAAGACACCCTTTAATTGGCATTAGTAAAGGCATTAGGGGCAGGAGTATTGAGTAACCAATGGCCTCATCTAGCTGTGATTCCAACTCTGCTTTGAAAGTTTTATGGAGAAGACTAAAAGTCAGATTAGATCACCTGGTGTTGAACTAAAAAGTGAAAGACAGGTGGAAGGAAGAAGGACGGGCGAGATTTAATATTTATGACTGACAGAGAGAAGGATACGTGTGATGCAAGCATGCAAATTGCAAAGGTGGCTGATAGTAAAGAATCTGATGCATGGTTGGTTGAATGCCTGAAAAAAATCCTGCAAATGTTAAAGCCCAAGCAAGTGGGAGGATAGATACATACCACAAATCTTACGTACTGTGCTTTATAGTGCTACCATGCCACAATGTGTATAATTAACTTGTCTTACTGTTTTTCTACGAGTATATTTTACAATTGTCTTGTTTTTTCTTTTTGATATACAGCTACTCCTTCCAAACCAGATCGGAAGGAGTTGGCCGCCAAGGCACGGCGCCGCAAGCTGGAGGCATTCCTACGAGAATATCGGCAGCTGGTGGTCTTGGAAGAAGAGAAGGCCCCAGCCACCGTCCTCCAATGGTACGGCGCCACCGTCTGGCAGCCGCCCGCCGCCGCATTTCCATCTCTGGTACCCCCCACTGTGGCTGCAACTGCCACGCTCTAAAGCGCCGCGTCGCCCTTCTAGAGGAGGCAGTGCGTGTCCTCCAGAGACAATCCCGACACACATAGACCCTGTCTATTGCCCCTTTTTTAATTCTTGTTTGGTGGGTGGGAATTGGGCGTTAATGTGTTTTGGACATTTGGACTTTCTCGTTACGGACTTTTGTTGGGGTTAGTGAGAGGGGTGGGTCAGGTTTTGTGTTTTTTTTTACATAGTTTATTTTTGTTAGGGTTACATTAAATCTATATTTCTACTTTACATACAATGTTGTTAATGTTTTGTAGGTGGGGTTACTGTTTTACATCACACTGTTTCCTTGCTATTGCAGGTCCGCCCTTAGCCAGTGTTTGATTTAAATAATTGGCTGACTGTGTAAGACACAAACAGATAGATGCGACACCCCTCACTGATTGAGTTGTCCTACTAGTACTGTCAGTCTCTCTCTTCTAGCCTAGGCATTCTTTATCTGGACCAAAGCGGTGTGTGAATTGATTGAAAACATGTCCATTATTAATTATGCCTCCCCTAAACTTCTCTTACCTTTGCTTGATGTTTAACTTAGGCACAGCGTTGGCTGCATGGTGATGGTTTCCTTTTTCTAACATGCCATGATTGTGGTGGTGGTGGTAGCAGTAGACACTAGCAGGGCAGCAGCATTTGCAAAAAAAGAAAATGAGACAGTCAGTCGCCTTTGAGAGACTGTTCGAGGAGTAGTAGAATGAAGTACAGTACAGAACTTACCGATCTACAATAATATGCAAAAATATTTTACAACAAAACATAATGGTGGTGGGGATAGCCTACTAGACAGAGTTACAAACTATAGTTGTGTCGAGTCACTTGACTAGGCCTACAGCGTAACTGTTAGTGCTGTGTATGAGGATGACAAAAAATCCAATCAACGCCGGCAATTAATGCGGAGGTATATGTTCCTTTGTTAAATAAAAATCACCCAAAATATACTGCTCATGGGTGGGCAAGCAGAAGAAGATCATCGCTCTGCCTTGAAAGTGAAGTACTGTTGCTTTCGCCATATCTGCCCCAGCAAGTGGAGGATTAATTATTAGTGTTCATTTAATTTAGTCACACCTCAATAAGTCACACAACCCAGGGGAAGAGGGTTAGGGTTTGGTAAATGGATGGGAAGGGGGGGTTTGGGGAAAGGTTTGAAAATGAAAAACAGACAGTATGCATCGACAAACACCAAACAACAAACTCGGTAGACTACCATATCCATATCAATATGTTAAGGGAGAAAACGGAAATGCATGCCTGATGATGATTGATAAGGAGACCCGGATTACATACACTTCTTGTTCAGTTGTTCCGGGCTTAATACTTTCACAGATAGCAAATAAATGTTTTAAATATTGGTAGGGATGAATCATAGACAGAGAGAAAACCTAATGATAATAACAACAACAAGGAGAACACACTGTTGTAAAGATTGTAGACCGCTCAATGTTCAGGGGTGCTGCTGCTAACCTTTCGGGCTCTTTTCTCTGTGCATCAGCACTGTGCTTAATAATGCCTAACTGTAAATACCAATCGTGTAACGATTCTACTGGGCCTAATGATCCAGTTATTGTTGCTGTTGTCGATAGTGACGGTGAGTGTTGTGAGCCAAATGCACGGCCCTCAGCCTCCGAAATTGCACTTGATGCCGCATGCCCTGCTGCAGTACTTCTTGTGGGTTGATCTAGAGGGCTTTTAATTAGTAGCCGTTCATTTTCCAACTTACTCGCTGCCTCAGCTATCCAAGTTTTGTAGCGGGCAACATCCATCTCTGAAAAAGGAATGAATGTCTTCAGTCCCAATTTTGCCCGTGGATCCAGAATTGTGGCAGAAATGTAATGTTCTTGTGACATAATCTTATTGTGCACCCTTGTATTTTCAGCTAAGCGACGGGCTAAGCTCTCCACCAAGTCATAGGCTTCCTTCTTTTCCTCTACACCTTTGTAGGATTCTGACACCTTCTTCAGCTGATGCTCTAGCTTTTGCAATAATGGGATAGCTTGTCCCATTGTACAGTCCTCCTTGCTGACTTCACGTGTGAAGACCTCAAAAGGACGAAGCATCTCAGTCAGGCATTTATTTAGGCACCATTGGTCCATCTGAAGGGTCATGCCTTTCACAGTAGCATCCAGTCTTCGCATGACATATTCATTGAGTGGCCTGTACTGCTCAAACAGACGATCAAGAATGTAATTCGTTGAGTTCCAACGTGTTGCCACCTCCTGGATGAGAGCTTTGACTGGCATGTTATTCACGTTGAATGATCCTCAGCTGCTTCTGAGCTTTAAAAGAATGGCTGAAATTAGTGCATTTTCTTTGGCAAATGGTCAGTAAGTGGGTTCTTTTTTCAGAAAGTCTTGAACTATAATGTTTATGCAGTGCACCCATCACGGAACCCTGAAATAGGAACCAAGGTCCATGGCCTTAAGTACATTACTGCCATTATCTGTGGCAACAAAACCAATACTAAGCCCTCTTGGGCGCAGCCATTCAAAATCCTTGCTGCAAAACTCTTCCAAAATGTTTACAGCAGTATGAGATTTCTCCATGGCGAACATGGCTACATGTGCATGTTTCCAAATAGCTTTGAAAATCTCAGCTGTGTCAACAGCATCTCGCTCAGATAGCTTATCTCTAACCCCCATAAAAGAGACCCAGTGTGCAGTGATGCACATGTAATCTGTGGCTTGGCAACTGGTCCACATGTCTGTTGTCAGGTGGATATTGTGAACAGCACTCTGCTGCAAAGCTTGTCCAACCAATTCCAGCACATCATGATGTAGTGCCGGAACAGCAATTCTTGTGAAATAGGACCGGCTGGGAACCTTCCATTTAGGGTAGATGGCTGACACAATTTCAAGGAAACCCACCCCTTCCACAAATGAAAAAGGGAGAAGGTCCAGTGCTAACATTTTAGCCTGCTTCGCATTGTACAAACGTGCCGTTGGGTGGTTGCATTGGAACTGCCCCTCCAACCTAAGCAAGCTCCAACCTAAGCATGCTCTCAATGGTATGCTGGATTACTTTCCTTTGTGGTGCTGTTGTTTTCATTAACCCACTTAGGCTCAACGACGCAGTTTGTCTCATTGCAGTACTCGGTCGCCTTGGTGTCTCAGGCTGACTCTGAGTATGGCTCCAACTGCGGTGCCACTCAGATGTTACTGAGGTGGATGTGGGCGGTACCACTACACTACTGGGGACAGTGCTAGAAATGCCTCCCTCTTCTTCACCTTCCACCTCAATAATATTGTCCCCTGATTCTTCATGCCGAACTTCAATGGGTTGAGTTTTTTTACTTTGTTTTAAGTGAAGTAGGTGATTCTCCCACACGATAGTGTGGTGTATTCTGAGATGACTTGCTTTGCCTCTGGTACCATAGTTTGTACTAAGCTTACCGTGCCGAACACCTGTGCGACAAATTGAGCATATAGCAACATTCTCCTCCTTGGTGCTAACAGAACAGAAGTCCCAAACAGGGGAGGAGAATTTTCTGTCACTGCTGGATGTGCCACTTTCAATACAAGATGAACTGGAGGGTGTGCTTGGAATGTGACTCTGTGCAGCTACACTGTGACTTTTACTACTACTACTACCTACTGAGATGGTTGAACTGAATGTAGTAGATAGTAATATGGCAGCTGGAGGTCGTGGTGGTGTAACCTGTGTTGGTAGTATCCGTGCTGCATCCCGCTCAGTAGCAGCCTTTCTGGATATGGTGCAAATGTTGGTCTCCATCCCCTTTGGGGCGGGAGTGATGTGCGTGATGACTGGCTCGTCTTCATCAACATCATCCCCTTCGTCAACATCTACCTCCATAACTCTACGTTTTTCTGGAACCTTCCTTTTCAGAAGCATTGTCTTGTGGCGTGCATCACTCTCAGACTGAGCTGGTGGCTGCCAAGTGGCATCACGATCATCAGAAGCGGGGCTTGAAGATGAAGGACTACGCCTCCTTTTCCTTGCTGGCGGCCTGGAAGACAATAGATCTTCCAAAACAGTGGTTTGCTCCACTTTGTCTGCAGGCAGCTCTATTGCCTGACATGCCCCTACGTCAGGAGCAACAACTAATATTGTGGGCTGTTCTTGTGGCTGCTGCTGTTCTTGCTGC
Organism: Lissotriton helveticus; assembly: GCF_964261635.1. NCBI lineage: Eukaryota > Metazoa > Chordata > Amphibia > Caudata > Salamandridae > Lissotriton > Lissotriton helveticus. Next base: position 1,576,044,161 of record NC_136068.1, on the reverse strand, counting down.
TGCTGTTGTTGCGGCTGCACACTTATCTGCGGAGTTTCCGCCTGCGTTGATTGTGTACTACTTTGCGATAATGACATTTCAACATCGCTGCTCGTTAGTAGACTGGCTACCTCTGCGACAATCTAGGGCTTGGGCCTAGGTTGGTGGGGTTGGACCGCTGGTGCAGAGGTGCTGCTCCCAGCTTGTTTCCCGGACAACGCTGCTGCAGGCGTAACTTTTTTGGTCCCAAAAAAAACATTGGCCGGCACACCAGTCGTGGTTAATGGCACCTCCTTTTTCTGTTCCTTCTTCTCACCGGCAACTTACTTGGTACTGGACCTGGTACCTTTCTTTGGGGCCATCTTCTTCAGATGTCAGGCAGGACGCAGATGCACAACAAGTTGTGGTCACAAGTGGACGTGATGCGCAGCAGGACTTCTGGCTGGCTGGCAGTACAACGGGTGATGATGATGATACCTCCTCCTCTGGCTTTTTGTGCACCTAAAAGCAAATAAGCCAGGAGAAGAACATCAGTGAAATGTTGTATTTGTTGTTGTGGTTCAGTTACTACTGTACTAGTGCAAACAAAAGATATAGTCTAGCCATTTCTGAGACTTTGTCAACAAGGGCTATGGTATACTACTGTGTACACACACTACACTCTCAGGAAGGATAGGAAAGAGAATAAGAACCACCAAAATGAAAATGGAATGGAAATGGGATGGACCCTATTTGCCATTAAATTATTTGAGCATCAAATCATTCATGGAGCTGCTGTTGGCAAAGGGGGTGAATGGATGGTAGCAGTAAGCCAATAGGAAAGCCATGCAGGCCTATATGGCAAAAGCAGGACTCTAATAACTTCCACCACAAAAAAAGGCCACCAGTCACATGGACACTCACAAATCACAAGCAATAAGCAGGGGGCCTGGGAAACACCAGGAGCTGACAAAAGGTCTATAAAAGCCAAGCAAAGGATGCATGCTAAAGCACACTGCCCTGCCTTTTTAATGCAACAAAAATGTAAATACGAAAATTCACAGGCCCCAAAAAGGTCTGCAGGGTGCATGCATTGCACACCAACACACACCAGACACACACAACAAAGGCATGTCTTTAAGACGCCCAACATCAAAAAGCCCACCCCAAAAAAACACACTTCCCAACTCAATCCAATGCCATCCATGCCCTAAATGATGTCTAAATTCAACAGACCACACAGAAACACTTGATTAATAAAGCTGTGGCTACCGGCTCTGAGCCTACTGGATGAAAGCAGGCTTGTTGGCAGACAAGGCCAGACAAGCTTGCAGGCCTAGGCTTCAAAATGGCCACCAGCCACATGGCCAGGCCCAACATCAGAAAGCCCACCCCAAAAAAAACACATTTCCCAACTCAATCCAATGCCATCCATGCCCTGAATGATGTCTAAATTCAACAGACCACACAGAAACACTTGATTAATAAAGCTGTGGCTACCTGCTCTGAGCCTACTGGATGAAAGCAGGCATGTTGGTAGACAAGACCAGACAAGCTTGCAGGCCTAGGCTTCAAAATGGCCACCAGCCACATAGCCAGGCCCAACATCAGAAGACCCACCCCAAAAAAACACACTTCCCAACTCAATCCAATGCCATCCATGCCCTAAATGATGTCTAAATTCAACAGACCACACAGAAACACTTGGTTAATAAAGCTGTGGCTACCTGCTCTGAGCCTACTGGAAGAAAGCAGGCCTGTTGGCAGACAAGGCCAGACAAGCTTGCAGGCCTAGGCTTCAAAATGGCCACCAGCCACATGGCCAGGCCCAACATCAGAAAGCCCACCCCAAAAAACACACTTCTCAACTCAATCCAATGCCATCCATGCCCTAAATGATGTTTAAATTCAACAGACCACTCAGAAACACTGATTAATAAAGCTGTGGCTACCTGCTCTGAGCCTACTGGATGAAAGCAGGCCTGTTGGCAGACAAGGCCAGACAAGCTTGCAGGCCTAGGCTTCAAAATGGCCACCAGCCACATGGCCAGTCCCAACATCCGAAAGCCCACCCCAAAAAAACACACTTCCCAACTCAATACAATGCCATCCATGCCCTAAATGATGTCTACATTCAACAGATCACGCAGAAACACTTGATTAATAAAGCTGTGGCTACCTGCTCTGAGCCTACTGGATGAAATCAGGCCTGTTGGTAGACAAGGCCAGACAAGATTGCAGGCCTAGGCTTCAAAATGGCCACCAGCCACATGGCCAGGCCCAACATCAGAAAGCCCACCCCAAAAAAAACACATTTCCCAACTCAATCCAATGCCATCCATGCCCTGAATGATGTCTAAATTCAACAGACCACACAGAAACACTTGATTAATAAAGCTGTGGCTACCTGCTCTGAGCCTACTGGATGAAAGCAGGCATGTTGGTAGCCAAGACCAGACAAGCTTGCAGGCCTAGGCTTCTAAATGGCCACCAGCCACATGGCCAGGCCCAACATCAGAAGGCCCACCCAAAAGATAACACACTTCCCAACTCAATCCAATGCCATCCATGCCCTAAATGATGTCTAAATTCAACAGACCACACAGAAACACTTGATTAATAAAGCTGTGGCTACCTGCTCTGAGCCTACTGGAAGAAAGTAGGCCTGTTGACAGACAAGGCCAGACAAGCGTGCAGGCCTAGGCTTCAAAATAGCCACCAGCCACATGGCCAGGCCCAACATCAGAAAGCCCACCCCAAAAAAACACACTTCCCAACTCAATACAATGCCATCCATGCCCTAAATGATGTCTACATTCAACAGATCATGCAGAAACACTTGATTAAAAAAAGCTGTGGCTACCTGCACCTTCACTATTGCCTGAGGCTTGAGCCGGGCTGCTACCTTTTAAAACGCTCTGATTCAGATTTTATTTTATTACTGTGATTACCCTTTGTGTCCTACCCCCCCCCCTGCAAGCACACGCAGAATTATCGTGCTGCTCGAGATATTACCGCTCAGGCGATTTAAAATACTGAGCTAACTTACTGGAGGGAGCGCTGCATTTTCGCTCACCTGCCTCCTCCCCTGGGTGCACAGCCGATTCAGGGCTGACTCAGCTGGGCCACGCTCGATCAAACGGCGGCGGCCATTTTGGATAGGGACAGTATAAAAATAGTAAAAGGACTTGCTCGCGAGGACATCACCTTCACTATTGCCTGAGGCTTGAGCCGGGCTGCTACCTTTTAAAACGCTCTGATTCAGATTTTATTTTATTACTGTGATTACCCTTTGTGTCCTACCCCCCCCTGCAAGCACACGCGGAATTATCGCGCTGCTCGAGATATTACCGCTCAGGCGATTTAAAATACTGAGCTAACTTACTGGAGGGAGCGCTGCATTTTCGCTCACCTGCCTCCTCCCCTGGGTGCACAGCCGATTCAGGGCTGACTCAGCTGGGCCACGCTCGATCAAACGGCGGCAGCCATTTTGGATAGGGACAGTATAAAAACAGACGGCCATTGCTTCGCGTAGCGAACGCGTACAGCGGGCGCGCCGTAGTCGCGCCGGAGTCCAGTCAGAGTCCTGCCCGTCTGCGCTCGTCCGCGCTAGGCAGGGCCCTGGGCTCTGACATACCCCTCAATTGGTGAGTAAAGCCACTATATCCACCATGACTCTTACATATTCTTCCGAGGAGTTATTTGCGCTACGTGGTGTTCCTAGTAACAACTGCTCTACCTACCCTTACCCGCCTCATAAGTTCAGCTGTTCTCGCTGTAGTTTTTCACTAAAAACCCCTACCACATGCAGATCCCTCCAACATCAAGGCAGACGAAAGAGACAGGTATGCTCTAGGACTACTTCCACTCGCCCCCTTTTAAGATTTTGGAGCATAAATTGCAGATCCTTACCACAACACAGATACAATATCCACGATTTTCTCGTTCAAAACCAACCTGATGCTATATTCCTGACCGAGACGTGGCTCAGAGACTGCTCAGGCCCGGATATTGCAGACGCCGTTCCCTCTAATTATGCCATTCTTCGTCAAGATAGAGTTTCCGGTAGAGGTGGAGGAATTGCAATTATTTACAAGAATACATATACTTGTAAATTGGTAGATACCACTCAAAAAGATTGTGAATCAGCCCTTTTCAAATTGTCTATTACCCCCCAATTCACGCTGTCAGGACTACTGGTATACCGTCCCCCTGGGACACAGAGCCCTTGGATAACATCATTACCGGATTTCCTAGCTCCAGTAATGCTTAAAGCACCGAATTTCACAATCTTAGGGGACCTAAATATACATTTAGACGACCATGAGTGCCCTAATAGGAATCAGCTTCTCTCTATTTTGGAAGCTTTTAACCTTCAACTTCTAAACACAGGTCCCACTCACTGTGCTGGTCACTTACTGGACCCGATCTTATCCAACCTATCTCTAGATTGTTCTCGTGAAGCCCTACAAATTACCTGGTCCGACCACTTAGCTGTCCCCTTCTCTTTTGATATGGCTGATACAGCAATAAGACCTGAGGTGGAAACTACGCGGCCAGTTCGGAATTGGGGGAAGATCAACATGCCAGAACTCAATAAACTATTGATCAAAACACTTCCGTGTGTTGAACTACCCACTGCAGCACTCAATTGCGCCACTGAATCCTGGCTAATCACTGCACTTAATACAGCGCTTCCAATGACATCAAAGCCTGTATTTTCACACCATCCCCCTGCTCCATGGTACTCGGAACAACTTAAAAGCATCCGCTCACATTGTAAGACCTTGGAGCGTAAATGGAGACAAGGCTATTCTCCTTCACGCAAAGCAATATACAAAGATGCCTTGAAAAAATACCACAACAGTTGTAAAACTGCTAAAGCAGACTACACAAGGAAAACTGTGACCGATGCACAAAGCTGCCCAAAGGTGCTATTTTCTGTTGTCAAAAAACTGACCGGTGCTAACTCTACCCCTCCTCCCCCGGCACTTGATGCTACTCAATGTCAGTCCTTAGCGGATTACTTTATAAATAAAGTTGATCTTATCTATGAAAATTTCACTACACTTCCAGGTACTACATACACTGTCCCTGACACAGTCCAGGAATTGGAAAATACCAACATTAATACAGTAGTCACTACCTGGCAGCCCTTAGATGCCATTTCCTTCCTCTCCTGTTTAAATAGTGTGAGATCGGGCTCCCCACAGGACGCTCTCCCGGCTAAAATACTAAAACAATTAGATCCCCTCACTCATCCCCCTATCATTAAATTACTCAACGCTTCTCTGAGCGAGGCCCATGTCCCACAACCTTGGAAACACGCCATGGTTGTACCGTTATTGAAAAAACTGGGTGCAGATCCTTTAAATCCTGCTAACCTTCGCCCTATATCTTTGCTGCCAATCTTCTCAAAAATACTGGAGTGACATATAAATTCTCAGCTCTCCAAACTGGTTGAAAACACTGGTTTTCTCCATTCTTCTCAGTCGGGCTTTCGGCCTAGGCACTCAACTGAGACAGCCCTCCTGGGGGTGACAGAGAGTCTTAGGCACGGTGTCGATCAGGGAAACACCATGGCGCTCATCCTGCTGGATTTGAGCGCAGCCTTCGACACCGTGTCACATTCCATCCTTACTGACTCTCTGAAATCTCTAGGTGTGGCAGGCCAGGCCTTGGCCTGGCTGGTGTCTTTCCTTAGCGATCGAAGCTTCCAAGTGTTTTCTTCTAAAGCAGCCTCCGCCATCTGTCCATCCACCCACAGCGTCCCCCAGGGCTCAATTCTTAGCCCTTTATTATTTAACATTTACGTTAAACCCTTGGCAACCATAGTCGAACAAGCTGGGTTAACCCTGTTTTCCTACGCAGATGACACCCAGATCGTCTTCTCCTTATCAGGGAGAGACGTAAACAACATCTCCGCACTCAGGTCGGGCCTCACTCTTGTGGCCGATTGGATGCGGAGAAATTGTCTCAAACTGAATGGGGAGAAGACAGAGGTGGTCATTCTGGGACAGAACAAACATCTATGGGGTCCCCGCCACTGGCCCATCGAACTGGGAAATGCGCCTACACCTTCTACTGCAGTTCGTAACCTGGGTGTCATTATTGACGACAGGCTAACTATGAGACAGCAGGCTACTAAGGTTTCAGCCATCTGCTTTTCAACCTTGCGGTGGCTTCACAAGATTTTGTGGATGCTCCCCTTTTCCTCTCGCAGAACTGTGGTCCAGGCACTTGTAACATCACGCCTGGACTATGGCAACATTCTTTACTTGGGTGCAGATAAAGCCACTATACACGTGCTGCAGGTGGTGCAAAATGCGGCCGCGCGCCTGCTAAAGAACGTCCCCAGACGCTCCTCAGCCACTGCCGCCTTGCGCGACCTCCATTGGCTGAGCATCCCAGAACGTGTTAAATTCAAGGCACTCTGCTACATGTTCAAGGCTAAGCAGGGTAGCGCCCCAGTATATGTTCAGGGGCTGGTAAAGCCCTACAGACCCCTGCGCTCACTAAGGTCATCGGACACTGGCAATTTCACAGTACCAAGATGGCGTGACCAATAGTCGGCTGAGGCCTCAAGTCAAGGTGACACTCCCTCTTTCTTCTACAGTCTATCCCTGGCGCCGGGAAACCCATTGTGGGTAGCTGTGCGCGATACAAGCTTAAATAAATAAATAAATAAAATGAAAGCAGGCCTGTTGGTAGACAAGGCCAGACAAGATTGCAGGCCTAGGCTTCAAAATGGCCACCAGCCACATGGCCAGGCCCAACATCAGAAATCCCACCCCCAAAAAACACACTTCCAAACTCAATCCAATGCCATCTATGCCCCAAATTATGTCTAAATTCAACAGACCACACAGAAACACTTGATTAATAAAGCTGTGGTTACCTGCTCTGAGCCTACTGGATGAAAGCAGGCCTGTTAGCAGACAAGGCCAGACAAGCTTGCAGGCCTAGGCTTCTAAATGGCCACCGGCCACATGGCCAGGCCCAACAACAGAAAGCCCACCCCAAAAAACACATTTCCCAACTCAATCCAATGCCATCCATGCCCTAAATGATGCTTGAAAATGAAATACATTCAAAAAACACCAAAGGAACAGTTGCTTCATCATGCACCCACCCATGAGGCCATGACTAGCTCTGAGCCTACTGACTACTACTACCCACAACATTTAAAAAAAAAGGAATGATAGTTACCAAAATTAATTGTTGTTGCAACAACTGCAATACCCCCAATCAAACAGACACAACAACCACTTACTTGTAAAATATCCAATTCAAAACTCCTCAAATCCAATGACAATGATGCAGCAGACAAAAAGAGTGATCTTTCCAGCTCAAAATCCAAAGGCAGAATGAGCAAGAGATAGAGCACTGGGAGGAGCCTGCTGGATAGGAACAGGAAGTTGGAGATTCTGTGGCACTTCCTCCCTCTCCCCCATTTTAAAAAAGGACTCCTTACACAAAAAAGGACAGCCAAATGTCAATCTGAGGAGTTTTTTTCATCCAAATCATCATTTGCAGAAGGTTTTACATGTTCGAGTTCTCGAGCTTCACATTACTTCCGCCGGATGTCGATGGCACGTCCAAAATGACGTGTTCACGTTCTCTCGCTCCCTGTCGGGTTGGTTATGACGTGTTCGGGTTCTCTCACTCCTTGTCGCGTTTGATATGATGTGTTTGTGTCCTCACGCTCTCGCTCGCAGTGGAGAATGACGTGTTCGAGATCTCATACTCTCGCGGTGCATGATCGCAAAACGAATGATGTGATCACGGGCGCGAACTCTCGCGAGATAGCGCAAAATGGCTATCAACAATCCAACATCTTGTGGAGCACGCGACCGGATCGGGAAAACTTGTCGGCGAACGCGGGGATCCAGGTAAGGCGATCGCGCACGCGAGGACGTATTTTTACAGCGCAAGCATAAAAAAAATTCCGGTAAGCTGCGCATCGCGGAAATTTTGGCATTTTCGTGCACTCCGCGGAAAATGTTAAATTATCGCAATTTCCGCGAGCGGAACGGAATTTGACTCCCAGGCCTACCACGTTCCCTGAAATTGTTCATGGGTGGGCACCAGGCACTTTGCATGTTGGGGGTGGCGGGTGGTTTTAGTCCCACTGAGCAGGGAGGCAGGGAGGGGAGTTTGTTGTTCTGAGGGTGCTATTGAGTTTAGGTTGTTTGGGGGCAGTTATTGGAGGACACATTGCAGCAAGACGAAGTAATTGCTTACACATTTACGGCTTGGTACGAAATTGCATCTTGTATCAGTGCATTATGGCCAGTATCAACACTCAGTTCGCTGATTTCCCATCTCATGGCGCCACAGAGCACTGTAACATAATGAAGGAGCACGAAAGATTGTCACTGGGGGTTTCACTCACCATGGACACTCTGTTCACTCCATTAAACCGCTATTAGAATCTTACAGTGAGAGGTCAGGGATTTAGACTCATGACATGGAATGTTAATGAGCTCGGGGACAAAATTAAGCGTGGAATAGTGCTATAATATATTCACCGTCAGGGGCTGGATATGGTTTTGTTCCAAGAAACCCATCTAATAGGTAACTCCTGTAAGGCCCTGGATATGAAGGGTTATCGTATGTTCACACACTCAGGCTTTACATCGGGCTCCAGAGGGGTGGGGATCCTTCTTCGAAAGGGCTGTCCCTACATGATACAAGACACGTGGACTGATCCACAGGGTAGATATGCAGCTTGTTCAGGCATCTGGGAGGGCAAAGTTCTTAATGTTATCTCAGTGTATGCCCCACCGGGCCTTCAATGCATGACAATAATAGATGTGGGTGCGATGCTATTGAACTTACCCATTGGTACTTTGGTGATGGGAGGAGATTTTAACCTGGCAATGAATAGCAAAATAGACCGGTCCCCACCCAGACGTGACTCTGCACACGACTCACAACTACATGACTTTACTAATGCCCTGGGGATGATGAACATCTGGAGATGGTCTCACCCCCAGGGCACACTCTTCACCTTTCAATCAGGTGTGCATGGCAGCCAATCATGACTTGACGACTTGTTTACCCAAGCACAACACATACAGGACTTCACCAATTCTGCCTTCCAACACATACAGGACTTCACCAATTCTGCCTGCCTTGCATGAGGTGTATCCGATCATTCCCTGTCACAGCAGACTTTGGAGCTCACTGTGCAGTGCAACCAGGCCCCATCATGATTCAGCCCTGGGCGCTAAAGATCCCACAAGTCAGGGACAGCCTACGGAAAGACACTGACTACTATTTTGAGGAGAATACAGGGTCTGTGCAGTCAGCAATAACTCTCTGGGGTGCATTTGGGGCATTTATAAAGGGGAGAGCATTGTCTTTGATGGTAGGCCGCAGGGCAGAGCGCAACCGGAGTGTGATTGAACTGGAAAAAGAGATCTTAACTCTTGAACACACCACCTCACAGAACCCTGATCCAGATATTCAACATAACCTTAGTGTTAAGAGGCAGGATTATAAAAAGCTGCTGTTAGAGGACGCCAATAGGTGCACTCTGGCATCCCGTCATAGAATATATGAACAGGGCGAGCGAACGGGAAAACGTCTGGCATGGCTGGGTCGCAAAGAACAGTCGGCGAGATGGGTGCAGGCAATCAAGGGACCAGATGACGATCTGATCACTGACCCTCAGGGCATTGCCGAGACGTTCGCCAAATGCTATGAGCAAATTTACAAAATGCCACGGGACTCACAAGCAACGTGGGCAGCAGATCTCCTCGCTACTATCGAGGTATCAACTGTCTCCCAACAAAATAGGGAGGTCTTAGATGTTGATTTTTCAGTTGAAGAGATTCGGAAAGCAATTCAAGATATCCGGGCCGGTAAGGCGATGGGCCCTAATGGGCTTCCGATCGAACTCATGAGACCCATGGCAACGAAGCTCGCTCCTCACTTACTGAATCTGTACAATGAATGCTATTAGAAGGGCCTCCTCCCAGCCGACATCCGCGAGGCCACCATTGTGGTTATCCGCAAACCCGGCAAACCAGAGGACGAGTGCGCATCGTACCGACCTATCTCATTGATAACTGTGGAAGCCAAAATATTGGCCAAACTGTTGGCTAACCATCTACTTCCATATCTCACTGACTTGATTCACCAGGACCAGTCGGGGTTTATGCCAGATCGCAGTACGGCGCGTAACTTGCATCGCGGCCATGGCACGCTGCGTCATGTGGCGACTATAGAGGACGAAGCGATCTTGCTCGCGCTTGACGTAAAAATGTCATTCGACACCGTGGCATGGGATTATCTGTTCACTGTTTTGACTCGCATTGGTCTTGGGCCCAAGTTGATTGGGTGGGTCAGAATATTATACAACCTTCCCATTGCCCACGTCTCGGTGAACAACCATCGTTCGGGCTCCTTCCCCTTGTGTCGTGGCACGAGGCAGGGCTGCCCACTGTCACCGATCCTCTTTGCCCTGGCCCTCGAGCCTTTAGCGGTCTGGATCAGGGATCAGGGGGGAACCCGGTATACGAGGTTTTAAATGGACGGACGAATACAAAGAAAGCATATCGCTATACGCGGATGACATTTTACTTTATCTCCCTTTGCCGGCGCGCTCTCTTCACCGTGTTCTCCACATTTTTCATATATTCCGGGCCCACTCCGGTTACCAGATAAACTGGTCCAAATCCCAGATGTATTGCCTTTGGGGTGATCCGCCGCAGAGTCCTCGGGGATACACCATCCCTGTGGCGACCCAGGGTTTTCGATACCTCGGCATCTTTATAACAACTGACGAGGCAGCATTCTATGAACGGAATCTGTTGGGTCCGTTGCAGAGGTTTAAATCTGATGTCACCCACTGGAAGACATTACCCCTCACCCTTCTGGGCAGGGCGTCTCTATTCAAGATGCTCGCCCTGCATGCTTTCTTTATTCCCTGCAAAACACTCCCTTCCCATCCCCGATTCTTACTTTTCACAGATTGATGCTGCAGTTAGAAATCTATTATGGGATAATGGGCCACCTTGGAAAGCCATACACAAGCTCACTATGGGATAGTACGATGGAGGCATTGGGTTGCCGGACATGCGCCTGTATTAACAGGCGTCTTAATTAGTTGCCATTAACAAATGGGTGTTTGGATCCCATACCGACCCCAGCTTCTGCACTGATCTGTGGTTAAGGGGGAAGGGAGGCTGCGCTGGTTCTAGCGAGACCTAAAAAGCGCTATGACGTGGCCAGCACATACAGGACAGGTACAACGCAGCTAGCTAACACATTAAGGAGGAAATGAGAGGAGTTAAATACTGTTGTATGATTTCCAGAAACATATGAGAAGTACAAAACTCCAGGACGAAACAGCCAAACCTCTTATGGAATTGACATACATTCATGTACCCTTATAGGATGATAAACACTCCCCTACCTAGTGTGATAGGCTTCATTAGTGAGTTCCATATTGTGCACTGGGAACCATTTAAGAGTACTACTGTTCACTGGTTATAAGTTTCCTAGTTATGTTTTCCCTAGTTTGGGTGTGGCTATCCACAATTGTCAACATTTGTGTTCTGCCTTTGTTATATTGTCAGACCTATGATAAATTGTATGTAAATGTAAATGTAAATGTAGGTGTATTTGTAAAGCGCACTGATACTCCGGAGTGTCCTGGCGCTGTACTCATACCGCTAGGGAACCCTTCCTGGTTTTTCCCCGTGAAATGTCCACTCCTGGGCATCCCCAGGGTGCAACCAGGCATCCCTAGCGCTGTAGGGGGCCATTGTGGAGACTAAGCAAGCTATTGCCCAGAGTTTCAGCGTGGGCACCGAGGCGAGAAATCAGGTCCGAGGAATTTATTAGCCCAAGATCTGCCAAGACCAGCCGAGGCAGGAATTGAACCCTGGTCCCGGGCCAGACCTCTGCATCAGGGTCTGCCGCTCTAACCATTGAGCGTGTGTGAGCTAAAAAGTTTACTGGTGTCTCTCTACCACAGGATTAAAAACAGGAGGTCCGAGCAATTGACCTTATTTCTCTTTTCCGTGAAAATGTTTTGGTACCCGAAAATTGCCCCTTGAGGTCAGGCGGTGTCCCAATGAATATAGTAGGCCTGGCAGAGTTCATGGAGTTCTGCTCCAAGAGATGCCACTAAGTGCCAGAAAATCTATGCCACACTACACAGAGTTCCGCTAGCGGTGGAGTCTGTTAATTTGTGCTGCTCACACTGATTTTAAACACTGGGAATTTGCCTGGCACTGTAAAATCAGCATGAGCAACACTACGTGTCACGCCACAGGGCGATGTTGCTTTCTGCCACTTGAGTAGACATTTTACTCGAGCGGCAGCTTCGTCAACATGTGCAGCAGATTTCTCAACGCGAGCAGTCACAACCTGCAGCGACTGCCCGCATTGAGAAATCTCACCAGGAGGAAGTGTAGTGCGTTATTTTTCCCAGCAAGCGCTCACCAACTTAATGTTGGTGAGCTGCTTGAGAGAAAAAAACACGTTGTACATACCTTCGTGGAGTTTCGCAGAACTCCGTGCAGAGTGGGCAAAACTCCGCAAACCCTGCCGGCAGAGGGAATTCTCGCCCATCCCTAGAATATAGGTTCCTCACATGAAATATTGTGAAATAATCTCTATTTCATAAGACGTCCACCACCCTCAAAAGGGGGTTCATGTGGCAATTGGGCAAAGTTCCTCTGGCCCTACCTCTTGAAGTGGTCTTGCAATTTATTTTTGGGCAAGGCTGTCAGAAAGTGCAGCATGCCATGAAATGGGCCATCTTTACACTGTCAACCCACACTCTCTGCTGACTTGGTGTAGAAAGCAGGAGTACATAGGCCGTGAGACTGCAAACCACGCGTCCAGCACCAAAGCATCTCATGCCTCAGTGCCAATAGGGCAGTTGCAGTGAAGCAGTGGAGGACGGGTCCCATAAGTCAGAGCAGCCCCATCTTTGTTGTATCCTGGCTGGAAAAGCTTTGCTTTACCGTGGAGACTGAGAACAGCTCTTAGCTCATCCTGGACTTACTACGCTACTGAAAGTGTTGCTGGCTACCACTTTATAACTGAGGTACCAACCTTTACATAAAAAGTTTATTTTGGGTTGTTTCACATTAGCACCTTGGATTATATCACTGCATTAGTTGGCCTTTATTAGAATTATTGAATGCCACCTTGCTGCTTTGGTAGTTTATTAATGACTGAAGAGACAGCCAGTTGTGTTGTTTCTCCTACATAAGCCTTTTCTTATTATTTATGGAGCAACATTATGGTCTTTTACACAACACACAAAAGAGATTGTTGTACAGTGTGCATCCAGAACTGAATTTTTCAAAAGTGCTGTCCGTGCGATGATCACGGAAATGGAGGCACAGGGAAGAAAAGTAATCACCTAGTGTCACACCGTTTGGTTAAGCTTGGAAGCCAGGATTGAAACCAGGTTTCCCAAATGGACGTTGTACAATTTAGATCCTGGATGTGTATCACATTCTTTCCACCTTCTGCCCTGATAAGAATGTTATTAGTGACCCAAGAGGCAAGCCATTTGTATTGTGCCACCTACAGATGAAGCTACATTATTGTCAATTAAACAATATATAAAAGGTGTTTGTGCAGTGCACATCCTAAATGGAATTATTTCAAGGTGCTCTCAAATGTGATAATCATGGAAAAGGAAGCAGAGGGGAGAAAAGTAATTGTCTAGTATCACACAGCTTGGTGAAGCTGGGAAGCTGGGATTGAAACCAGGGTCTCTGAGACAGGCTCCTCGCAACTAGTTTTTATCTTTTGTCCAACAAAAGCTTCTGACTGGCCCGAACATGTTATGCAACAGCATTCAGAATATCCTTTGTATTTTTAAAAGATGTGGAAACAATATTGGAAACACCCATCTTCATAGAACAGATACACTTTGGTCAGAAACAGTGCAAGCTCCCCAATTTCAAAGGATGGGTACACCCCGGGCAGCATTGGGGCAAGCAATTCCCATCACAGGACAGGAACAAATTGGGCAGCAGCAGCTGCACAAGCTTACTTCATCACAGAACTGGGACAATATGGAAGTAGCAAAGCAAGCTTCTCTCTCTTACAGAAAACAATACATGAAGTCTTCCATTTCCTGCAGAACGGATTTGACAGGGCTGACTAGTACAATCTTTCAATGCTCATTGAATGTGCACAGTTGAGGTGCAAGTGACAAATCCCTGGAATGGGTGCTTAAGTCACTGAGGTGAATGTATAGGTGGATGAGACAGGGAATATGTGATTTCTTGCACCATTCTGGCTTATGTCGGTCAGTAAGCTGAAAGTCAGGGTGCTGCCGTTTGGAGAACTGTTTGTGTTGATTCTTTGGTGTTATATGCACAATAAGTTGCTGTTTCCGTCATTACATAAACCTAGTACTACCACTAGGAGTTCTGTTCTGCTCGTAGACTAGGAGGGCTACTTGTCCACAGACTAAGCCAAATCTGATGAACGCCCACCCTGACACCAACTGCCCCCCCCCAACAATGGTACTCCCTCTTGCAAACACATTTACATTCTTTACTCAGATGTACCCAGACACCACCATCCCACCTCATACAGCGTGTTCAAGCAGAGTTACTCTGCTATAACTTCACTTCCGTCCTCCAAACCACACCAGATGCTCCCCACTGCCTACATAGGACCACAGTAGTATCTAAGCCATCACAGATCGTTAGTTTACTTTCTTGTTCCCATGCGTGGTTGGTCTGGGTTGCATATACGTTTTTGTCGAGTTTCTGGATTTTTGACCACAGCACCAGAGATTATTGTAACTGTTTGCCTCAACTTTAGCACCTTGATGCCCTTCGGCTAAGTTCGCTCTCTCTAAATACAATATTCATTTATTCATTCATTCAACTGTTACACCGTCTGTCTTTATTGTTCGGCATGATCTTGCTACCCATTTTCCGTATGTAAACGTTTGTTAGTAGGTATCTGGTTGTCAAGATGAAACTCAGCAAAGACGTATTAAAACATTTTTTTTTTTTAAACAAATCTCTTTGGTAGAGGACAAAGCAAGCTTCTCAAACAGATCGCACGTCTGGATGACCCTTAACTCCTATACATTACTGGCTCTACAACCATATTTTAATCAGGGTTATCCTTCAATGCGCTCAGCATCTTCCACCATGGCAAAGATCACTAGCACAAGAGCCATGCAGGTTGTGCAATACTAAACGAGGTGACATACTACGCCTAATCTGCTTATGCAAAGACCTGCACCAAGCACGGAAACAGTTTCTCAAAGAACCCTTCAAACAGAAAGGTATTCGCGCCAGGAGGCAAGCGGTGCTAGCATGCTTAAACCAAGAAAACAGAGGAGGAGCTTAGCGCGCACCCAAGATGGTCGCGTGAGCTCAGAGCTACCGGACCCTCGCCACCTCCACCGATTATCCTGCACCTTATCCTGATTTGGACGACGGGCTTTTGTGGTCGTGACCCTGCTGATCATTTCCTCGTTTCCGCATTTCGTCTAGGCTCCCGGGAGCCGGAAATATGGACTTTTGACCATCTTTGGCCTGCTCCATGGTACTGCCCCGGGCTTGCTTTCCCTGCCAGCCGGGTGGTAATTGAATAACAACGGCACGTGTGACTCTCCCCTGCCCGGTCTCCAACTTTCAGTTTCGATTCCGGTGCCTCCACCTCATGGACTCTGCCTTGGTCGCCTAGGTGATTTGATCCTCTCACCTGGCCCGCAGGTGCTTGGCGATCCTGGTTTTTCCCTGCTTCTTGGCTGGTGGCTGGCCTTTACCGATTCTCCGACTTGCTGAGGGCACTTCGAGTGTAGCCATTTTCACTAGGTCTCAGAGTACCCCTCGGGGCGCACGACCCAAAATGGCCACCAAGCCCGAGGGAGAAAGACGCAAGACCAGACCGGCAGCTCGAGGAGGCTCTGTGCAGTCCAACGTCATGGATCGATACACCCTCACTAAGGGCTCTCCGGGTGGACCGAGCAAACCCTCTGCCAACCTTGGGGACGACTCCCTGTTGGATGGAGATCTGTCGTTGAAAGACGTCATGGGCGCCATTAATGGGATGAAGGCCACGCTAGGACAGCAATACGAGGCCCTGACCCATAAGTTGGACACAGTTGCCATAGATGTCACCCTGATCAGGGCGGACCTTGCGAAGACTAACGAGAAGGTCAAATCCCTAGATCTGAAGACATCTAGCCTTATTACCGACGTCTCCGAATTACAGACTGAAATCGGTAACCTGAGGTCCGCCCGTGACTACCTCTCTCGACGCCTGGATGATTTTGAGGGCCGCGCTCGACGGAACAACGTCCGACTGGTCGGGGTACCGGAGACGACGGAATCATCATCGGTGGATCTACTAGTGGAGGACCTTGTCCTGAATCACTTAGCGCCCAAAGGCCTTAGCAAGTTTTTTGCAGTAGAACGAGCCCACCGTATCCCGGGTGGCCCGCCTAAGCTTGGAGCTCCCCCGCGGCCCATCATTGCACGGATCTTTAACTTCCGTGACAGAGACGTGATCCTCCAGGCTTCCCGCACATCGGGCCCTACGGCTTATGAGAATGCTTCGGTTAACTTCTACCCGGACTTCACCCAGCAGGTCCAGAAGCAGCGCCTTGGATTTCAGGGGGTGAAGAGGAGACTGCGGGACAGAGACATGAAATATGCCATGCTTTTCCCGGCTCGCCTGCGTGTGGTCTACAATGATAGGACATTTTTCTTTGATCATCCTGGAGCAGCCAGCGACTGGCTGGACTCACTGCCCCCTCGAGAACAATTTGACCGTCCTGATCACTCCGGTGGTGCGGGGGACGGCCCGGTGGAGCAGGAATGAGGAGCGAACTCGGCTCCCGGGCCGCCATGTTGACTTTCGGCAGTGGTTTTATGCTACGCAACTATTGTTTGCTATTGTGTTGTCAGAACGGGGTGTGGGCGGGGGTCGGGTGAATCTTCCTCCTCTGGGGTTCTTTTCGTAGATTAGTTGTTTATTAGGGCGACAGGCACACTGCAAGTTGGGGTGGCTCTTGAGTCTTACGCAGGGGTGCGGGGTGGGGGGTATGATGATGTTTTGGCGGGTTGAGGGGTTTCGATTCTTGTTTCTTTGTTTTTTTCAAGGCACTGTACTGATGATCTTCTGTATTTACGTGTTGCGTTGGGGGTGGGGGGGGCCTTGGGGTGGCCTGTGGGATGGGGGATAGGGGACTACGTATACTGTGTTGGAACGTCAATGGGTTGGGTGATAGAATTAAGAGGGGGTGGTTTTGCAGATGCTGCGACGCTTGTCTCCGGATGTGGTTTTGCTTCAGGAGACGCATCTGCTCGGCAACATGTGCCATGCACTGAATAGGCGTGGCTATCGTCTCATTGCACACTCAGGTTTCACTTCTGGCTCCAGGGGGGTGGGTATCATGGTTCGGACCTCCCTCCCTCTCGCTGTGGACGATATTGTACTTGATGATAGAGGGCGGTACGCCGCCATTGTTGGGCGCTGGGAGGGGAAGGTGATTACTGTGTTTTCGGTCTATATACCTCCGGGCCTCCAAACTACGACTTATGCCGATCTGGGAAGAGTGATTCTGGGGGTCCCCGAAGGTTTGCTGGTGGTTGGGGGGGATTTCAATTCGGTAGTGTCTGGGACATTTGACCGTTAGCCTCCCCGTGTTATCGCACAATCTCAATCCTGGTTGGGGGACTTCCTGGAGGCGCTGGCTGATTGCTGGCGTTTACATCATCCTGGGCAACGCCAGTATACCTTCCACTCTGGGGCCCACGGTAGCCTTTCGAGACTTGATTATGTACTGATGCCCTCCTCTCAGGCTTCCCTTATAAGGGAGGTTAAACATCTGGCCAGGGGTATTTCGGATCATTCCCCGTTGTGGTTGGTTGTGAACGCACATCTGGGTTCGGAGGGTCGTCTCGCCCCGATTAACCCGTGGTACCTCCACGATCCTAAGATCAGGAAGGAACTCCTTGCAGCGATCAATCACTACTTTACTGACAACGTTGGTTCAGTGACCTCTTCTGTTTCTCTATGGGAAGCGTACAAAACTGTAATTCGGGGCCAGGCCCTCTCATCGATTGGCCATGTTAAGAGATGTAGGCGGGAGGAGGTTGTCCGTCTTGAGTCTGAAGTTTCCGCCCTTGAAGGGGAGTTGGATTCTGGGGTCTCCCCTGAGAAGCTGCACCTTCTAAACCTGAAACAGCTTGAATATAGAGCGCTGGTGACTGATGCTGCGAAAGAGATGGGTCGTGAACGGCAGGGGCGGCTGTATGATGTGGGTGATAAGGCTGGGAAATTGCTGGCTTGGTTGGATAGGAGAGAATGTGCGAGTCGAGTAGTTCCTGTTGTGGTGGATGAAAATGGTGTGGATGTCACTGATCCAGCTGGAATCGTGACGCGCTTTGCTGACTATTTTCGGGTGGTGTACTCCTCGGTGTCAGATCGGCCGGAGCGGGACTCCCACTTGCTTCTGCGTCATATCTCGCTCCCATGCCTGTCTGATCAAGAGAGGGATCTGTTGGAAGCTCCGCCCACTGCGGATGAGATTGCGACCGCTATCCGCTCGATTCGCTCGGGGCGGGCCTCGGGCCCGAATGGGCTCCCCATTGAACTTTATAAGCTCTGTCCGGATGTACTGGCGCCGTATCTCCGATCGATGTTCTTGGAGTCACTGGAGGAGGGGTTTCTTCCTCCTGACCAGAGACTGGCCTCCATAGTAGTTATCCATAAGGAGGGTAAGCCGCGTGACCGTTGTGAATCCTTTAGACCTATTTCCCTGATCAATGCTGAACCTAAGATCCTAGCCAAAGTCCTTGCTAATCGTCTGGTGTCTGTTATAGGCGATCTGGTTCACCCGGACCAGTCCGGCTTTATACCGCATCGAAACACGGCACTTAACCTTCGGCGACTGCATGGAGTCCTCGCGAGAGCGGGGACTCTGCGGGAGCCGGCCCTCTTAGCGTCCTTGGACGCCACCATGGCGTTTGACACGATCGAGTGGCCTTATCTTTGGGCGGTCCTCAGTAAATTCGGTTTTGGACCCGCCTTTATTCGCTGGGTGCATTTACTCTATGCTGACCCCTTAGCCAGGGTGGTGGTGAATGGGCGGGCCTCGACCCCCTTTGCTCTTGGTAGGGGGACACGCCAGGGTTGTCCTTTGTCCCCGCTCTTGTTTGCCCTAGCTCTGGAACCACTGGCGGCTTGGTTGAGGTGGGAACCGTCCTTGAAGGGAATTAGATGGTCCCCGGACTTTGAGGATCGGATATCTCTGTACGCAGATGATATACTTTTGTACCTTACGTCACCTCGTAAGTCGTTAATCGTCCTTTTTGATGTTTTGACTTCATTTCATAAAAGTTCCGGTCTAGTTATCAACTGGTCAAAATCCTGTATTTATGTTCTTTCCGGTGACGCTCCACTTTTGCCACGTGGCTGTCCCATCTCGGTGGCGCTGGAGGGTTTTAGGTATCTGGGGATCTTTATTACCTTGGGCCCCGCACTTCGATATAAACGCAATTTGCTGCCCCCCCTCCAGCGCCTCCTTGCGGATGTTGGAACGTGGAGTCGGCTTCCTCTCTCTCCTCTGGGACGAGCAGCGTTGTTTAAGATGATGTCGCTCCCCCGATTTCTCTATGCGCTTCAGAATACGCTCGATGTTGTACCGGCTAGCTATTTTCGGGAGATTGAGGGCCTCCAGAGGCAGTTGATATGGGGGGACGGTCTCGCATTGCCCTTTCGAAGCTTACACTTCCGTGGTACGATGGCGGCATTGCACTCCCTGACATCCGTCGCTACTACTGGGCTTCTCAGCTGGGGGCCATCAATCATGGCTCCTACACTCCTTCGCCAAATCCGGCCTTCGCGATGGATAAATGGTTGTTGCCCGGTGGTGACTACAACAGGGCTCTATATGCGAAGTTGACCGTCGGGTCACTTACGGGGCCCACTAAAACAGTCGTGCAGGTGTGGCATCGGGCCACGGCTGCTACAGGCTGGGCTGATAAGCTGACCCGTGCCACGCCGCTTTATGCCTCGGATAAACTTGGCTCCCTCTGGCGGTCGAAGGGGTTTGATCGATGGGACATGATTGGGATCAGCAAGGTTGATGATATATGGATCAAGGGTAGGGTCAAGTCGTTTGATGAAATGAAAGTTGAATATGGGCTGAATGATAGAGAATCCTTTAGATATGCGCAGGTCCGACACGCGGTCCTGTCTGTTTTCCCCCTGGGCTCGGATGTTCCGGAAGCGTCCCCGCTTGAGGATCGGATACTGGATGGGCATGTCCCGGATAGCACGATCTCCCTCATTTATAAAAAGTTAATCAATATTAGGATTGATCTATTGGATAGCCTTCGGGAGTTGTGGACTAGTGATGGTCTGGAGCTGGATGATGAGGACTGGCAGGCTGCGCTCTCTTCTCCTAAGGAGGTAGCTATTCCGGCACGCCTTCGATTTGTCCAGCTCAAAATTCTTCATAGGGTATATGTGACTAGTCCGCGTCTGGTGCGCATGGGATTCTCGGCGGATGGATTGTGCAGACGTGGTTGCGGTATGGTGGCCACGTTCCTACATATCATTTGGGAATGCCCTGCTGTACTACACTATTGGAATCGTGTGCATGATGTAATGAGTGAGGTTATGGGTGTGCGGTTGAAGCCTGAAGCGCGGAGATGCTTGTTGAATGTTTGGGAACCGAATGATTGTACCCAAGCGCAGCTTCGATGGGTGACACTGGGTAACATGATAGCCAAGCGTGACATTGCCCAGCTTTGGGGCGCTCAGAGGCCTCCTACAGTTCTGGCATGGCAACAGAACATGGACTGGTCCATGTTTCGTGAAAAGACTGTGTATGTCTCCCGGGGCAGACCTGGCAAGTGGGGGAAGATTTGGACTCAATGGAACGCGTACCGTGGAGATATATGTACCCCCCCCTTTCGGAATTTGATACCGACTTGTCTTCCTCCCAACCTGATGTTTCCTCCGCAGAAGTATAGATCTATTGATTGTTTCTGTTCTCCTTCTCTTCCCCCCATCCCACAGTATATTTTGAATGCGATACTGTTAGCTTTATGTTTGTACCCCCCCCCCCCCCGCAAAACCACATGATGACATGCTTGTACTGGACTGCCTTGTTTTCTTTTGTTTTTCTGTTTTCTTGTTCTTTATATTCAATAAAAAAGTTTAAAAAAAAAAAAAAAGAAAGAAAACATACAACTAAACTGCAGATTAGTAAAAATCCTTATGCTGGCTGAACAAAAAATGCCTAAGACAACAAAAACCGAACCAGGCCTGGGCAGTTCACCATTAATAGGAACATGTCCCTATCCTGATCATAATTAAGAACATACTGCCAGCAGCAAAGGGATAATCCTCTCAATAAATGGGGAAAATCTGACCAACACAAACATGATGACCTGCAAAAGAAATATATGGCTTGTTCAAAGGAACACAAGTCTGCACATTATAGTATCCAGTCATATAAGGACACATAGCATATCTATAATTAACTCTGAATTTATATTTGTAAATTTCATCTAACATTGGGTTTTAATTTGGATATAATCCGAAGATTGCTTTTCACAAAATAAAACAATGCAGGAAATGGAGGAAATCACACACATACTGTTGATATTTTAAATATATTTTGTATTTTATGCAGTAATTTTGCAATGGTTTTAAGTAACTATGCAGGGAATAAAGAAACTTGAAACTTGTATTAAAATTATATGTTGCCTTTTCCTTTGTGGCGTTGTTAGTGAATGCAGGCATGGATGGAATTGCAATTCGATGTAGGCATACATGCAAACATTTCAGAACAGGAAAGTCGGAGATTTTGAAACAAAATTGGATAATTTTCTCCATTCACGTTTGTTGAAGCAGAGGCAATTTCAGCGGGAGACATCAAAAAAAGAAAGTCATTTTTGGCTTCCAAAATCGTGAGTCTGCAGGCTACTAATTCACAATCCGCACCTTAAAGCTAGAGGATTGTCGCTTTATGAGGCCTTTCTCTCGTTGCTGGGAAGCCGGAGGTTAGTTACACGACAGAAAATATTCACAAATAGGTCTTTTTCACAAATGAGAAAAATGTGAAGGCACAATTAGCAGCAGCACAAAACAATAAAGGGACTGGCATCTTCTGAAGCTGAGATCCGCTCCAAACATAACTATGGCTCTTGTATAGCAAGGCACTG
Organism: Lissotriton helveticus; assembly: GCF_964261635.1. Taxonomy (NCBI): domain Eukaryota; kingdom Metazoa; phylum Chordata; class Amphibia; order Caudata; family Salamandridae; genus Lissotriton; species Lissotriton helveticus. The sequence goes on along the minus strand of NC_136068.1, from coordinate 1,576,022,010 downwards.
CTATACACATAACATGGCATTCTGTTTCTGATGTTCTCCTGCACGGAGAGGTTGGGATGTGTTGAGTTGGAAAGCACTGAGGTTTACTATGCGTGGTTTAATAAAGTCAGTCAGTGAGACACGGGTGTCTGATGAAATGCTACAATATATGAAATGCCTTATTCATATGTCTGCCATCTATCTGCCCGAGTATATAATTGAGCCTTGATGTAAGACTGGACAACTGAATGGTTTTTGAGCCCAAATGGTTGATATTCCAGCAAAAAGCAATCCCCAAATTGAAGTCACGTAAATAAATACCCAATAGCTATGGAGAACATGAATACAACTGAAGTGAATTGGGGAGGTTTTTGGATGCTAATACAGTGACCCAAGTCTTGATGTCCAGTTAATGTGGATTACTATGAACCGAATATGTGACGATATTCCGCAATCCAACATCCCGCATACCATCACTCCGCAATTTTTACAACACGGGACTATTACTCCACAAAGCCATCATTCCTAAAACTTTTACCCCGCATATGACTTTATCACGCATGCCATTACAACGCGGATGCATGTGTGGTAAAGTCATATACATTGTAAAAGTACATTATTAAAAAAATATATGTATATATATATATATATATATATGTATATATATATATATATATATATATATATATATATATAAAATTGCTCAATTCTCCGCACAATTTTCACAGGCACAAAGAAAAGCACTCTCGGGGGCGAATCCAAGTGATTTATTTAAGGACTCACGGTGAACAAACCAGACGTGTTTCGGCAACCGCCTTTGTCGATGGTAATGCGGAAAGCACGAAACGGCCCTCTTTAATGTCTATTACATTTCATTGAGATCGAAAACGGCATTCGAAAACAACATGGCAGACATATTGGAATGTGTCTTTTCGTAATCAACAATACTTTTCATCATAAATTCAATACAAGAATTGCATTGTACTCATTTGTTGATATTCCACAACTATGCCTTTACAATTTGTGTCCAGTTGTATAAATTTGCACAATTCATTGTATTACGTGCATTTCTGACGCGCGGGTCTATAAGGAACTACAATTCCCAAGATTCCCCTGAACATGCGTTTCAGCTCATTGTTACAGCTGAAGGAAAATCGGTAAATTACCGATTCCTTAAAATACCGAATCGGTAAATTATCGAATTTGTAATGTAGGGAGCACTCAAATGAGTGCTTTTCCCATTTTAGGATTCGTTATTTACCACCAACTATAGGTTGGTGGTAAATAAGAAATGCCTTTGAAAATGCAAATCTGTGCATTTTCAACTGTGCCATGTGGCAGACATACATGCCCTTAGGGCATGTATGTGTGCCACATCTGCTCAGAAGCACGAATCAGGGGTACAACAGGGTGTCAAAGCAACACCCTGGCACCCTTGAATGTTTCCCCCATTTTACCGATTCGGTAATTTCCATTCATTCCTATGGGCCTCGGCCTCGGCCGATTCGGTAATTTTTACCAAAAATTTATCTACATCCCATTTACCTATTCTTAAATACCGAATTGGTAAAATTCGGTATTTAAGAATAGGTAAATTGGGATAACCTAGATCTGGCCCCAATTCTTTTAAATTGCATTATTTAAATATATATTTGTATATATATTAATATTACATTTATATATTTAGATATATTTTTAATTATTTTTTTAATTACCCTTTACACCCTAAAAACGAATCCCACTTTGGTCCCTTTAAATACCCCTGCACCCCTTAAACATAACCCACCCTTACTCCTTAAAATACCCCATCACCCTTAAACACTAACCCATCCTAACCCTAAAACTTATCCCTGAACCCTAAAAATACCCCTGTATCCCAAAACCCAAAACCTATCCCTTAACCCTAAAAATAACCCTGTACCCCAAAACCCAAACCTATCCATGAACCCTAAAAATACCCATGTACCCCAAAACCCAAAACCTATCCCTGAACCCAAAAAATACCCCTGTACCCCAAAACCCAAACCTATCCCTGAACCCTAAATATACCCTGTACCCCAAAACCCAAACCTATCCTTGTACCATAAAAATACCCCTGTACCCCAAAACCCAAACCTAGCCATGAACCCTAAAAATACCCCTGTACCCCAAAACCCAAAAGTATCCCTGAACCCTAAAAATAACCCTGTACCCCAAAACCTAGCCCTGAACTCTAAAAATACCCCTCTACCCCAAAACCCAAACCTATCCCTGAACCCTAAAAATACCCCTGCACCCCAAAACCCAAAACCTATCCCTGAACCCTAAATATACCTGTGTACCCCAAAACCCAAACCTGTCCCTGAACCCTAAAAATACCCCTGTACCCCAATACCCAAACCTATCCCTGAACCCTAAAAGTACCCCTGTGCCCAAAAACCCAAACCTATCCTTGAACCCTAAAAATACCCCGGTACCCCAAAACCCAAACCTAGCTCTGAACCCTAAAAATACCCCTGTACCCCAAAACCCAAACCTATCCCTGAACCCTAAAAACACCACTGTACCCCAAAACCCAAACCTATCCCTGAACCCTAAAAATACACCTGCACCCCAAAACCCAAACCTGTCCCTGAACCCTAAAAACACCCCTGTACCCCAAAACCCAAAACCTATCCCTGAACCCTAAAAATGCCCCTGCACCCTAAAACCCATACCTATCCCTGAACCCTAAAAATACCCCTGTACCCCAAAACCCAAACCTATCCTGAACCCTAAAAATACCCCTGTACCCCAAAACCCAAACCTATCCCTGAACCCTAAAAATACCCCTGTACCCCAAAACCCAAACCTATCCCTGAACCCTAAAAATACCCCTGTACCCCAAAACCCAAAACCTATCCCTGAACCCTAAAAATACCCCTGTACCCCAAAAACCAAACCTATCCCTGAACCCTAAAAATACCCCTGTACCCCAAAACCCAAACCCAGCCTTTAACCCTAAAAATGCCCCTGTACCCCAAAACCCTAACCTATCCCTGAACCCTAAAAATACCCCTGTACCCCAAAACCAAAACCTAGCCCTTAACCCTAAAAATACCCCAGTACCCCAAAACCCAAACCTATCCCAGAACCCTTAAAATACCCAATCACCGCAAACCATATACCTCAGAACCTCAAAACATATATCCCTATACCCATACTTACCTTATCCTAACATGCTTTTACCATTCATGCATTTACAACGAATTTTGTTGTAAATGTATGCGTGGTAAAAGCATATAAAATGTAATGCCATAAGTTATATAATGGCATTGTGGAGTCATGGTAGATTCGTTGTAAAAGTATGCGGAGTGATAGTATGCGGAAAGAAAGATTTGGGGTAATGGGTGTTAACCCTATGAACCCAGTGTCTGGGGGGCAGGAGGCATTTGGGCTCCATTTGTCATACATTTACAGTTCAAAGCAAGAACCCTGCTAGCCCTGCAATCGGGCTAGCAACTGCAATGTTTACCTTGGGAGTACCAAACTTGAATAGACTTGTTTCAAAACTGCTTAGTCTGATCCAAGTTTTTCAGTTGTTTTTTTTTGTGTAAAAGTAAGATTTATTTCCAAGGCATACATCTTATATAAATATACACATTACAATAACATCTAAAAGAGAAATAAAAATACACATTACAATTGCATACATCTTTTAGAGGTATACACATTATATTATCTCAAAAATATAGAAAACTGCATATTATAATTTCATCAGTTAAAATACACAAATGTAATCAAAAACATAGTAATTAAAATTGTTCAGAGACACCTAAAACTGCTTACTATAATTTACAGTCAGTCAGTCATAATAACTTCATTCAGATGCACCTGGTATCCATAAAAGAAAGAAATAATACACACACATTAAAACATGTAAAAATACATGGTAAAAATAAATTTCATTAAAGAAAAATAGATCCAATCCATTTCAGCATTAATTCCTAGAAAAAAATGCCAAACTCTACGAGATACACGTCTTCACATTTGGTAGCCGGCTTTATGCACACATTATAGCAGGGTTTTTGGACCCTGAAAAGAAACGTTAGAGCTAACTTATTCAGAGTACATTGTGCTACGGGCCCAGACAGCCGATCTCTAGAAACAGCCTACATGTAAACTTGTCTCATCATCTGGCAGTTGTAGCAAAAAGCTGGAGGCAGCCCTAAAATCCCTGCTATTACGCCTTTTAACGAGCAGGAGGAAAAAGTGCTTTGTATATCTGGTGTAAAATTTGCAAAAAAGTGTAAAATGTTGCAAGGACTGCAACAATGGAATGAGGGCTTCTCATCCTGATGGTTGGGGTAGACTATGTAGTGAGCCAATTGCCCTAGGCAGTTTCGTCCTGCACTGCGTGATATGTAGTGACCATTTATTTATTTATTTATTCATTGTTTTCTATAGCGCGAACATGACCCAAGAAATGGGTGTCAGAGCGCTTTACGTCATCCCCTTTACAATCAGAGGGTATTCATTCCTTTAAACACAGGCGTAAAAACGTGTTTCCTAGTATTGGCAGATGCTAACCCAAGTCCAACCTGCAACATATTGAAGAATAAGGAAATCATAAGGTAAAAGTAAAATATGTCAAAAACATACTTCTGATCCAGAGTAGGTCCATTCCGGCTATACTAGCTGTCTATGATGGTTATGATATTGCTACTTTCAAAAAAATATACATTGGTCGAGTTCCTTGATTGTAGGCAACATCCCTGTAGATGGACGAGGGAGTACTTGTCTTATACCTTACGGATGTCTCCTAGAACAGCAACTGTAGTGGATCGACAGGTTGTCTGCTGAACTCCAAATAGTCTTATTGTAGCCTTGTGTTAGTTATGGGAGAAATTTACCCATCAGAAAGGCCTTAGTCTCCTTTTTGAATCATGGACCATGCGTGATTCCAGATCCTTGGTGCTGCTCCCGTGAACGCTCTATCGCATGATCTCTTCTTACCGAAGAATGCTGGTTTTAGCGAAAAATCTTTAGATCCCCTGGAGGGTCTACTGCCTCCTAATAACGGGATTTTCTGGGCCAGGTAGCGTGGAGTTTGGTGGTGTATTGCCTTGTGTGTGATACATGCAATCTTGAACTGTATTCTTGCCTCGAACGGTAGCCAGTTGTGTGCTTTCAGATGTGACGATATGTGGTCACATTTTTTTGATCCTGTTGTAAGTCTGGCTGCAGTATTGAGACAGGCTTTTAGGGGGGCTGTAGGGATCTTAGGAAGCCCTGAGAGGGTAGCGCATCCGTACTCAATTCTTGATATGACCAGTGCCTAGACTGCCATTTTGAGCTTATCTGATTCGATGAACGGCTTCAGTTTTTTGAGGTAGCTCATATGAAATTGAGCATTTTTTGCAATTGTGTTGATGTGGGTTTGCATGTTTAGGGCCAGATGTAGGAGCCCAAATACTGGTCGGTAACGGCCGATTTCGGCCGTTACCGACCGGTATTTAGGAATTGGCATGTAGGGGCCATTATTTTACAGAATCGGTAAATTTACCGATTCTGTAAAATACCGAATCGGTAATTTTACTGATTCGGTAAATCCAAATGTAGGTGACACTCCTGAGAGTGTCACAGGCCCTTAAGAGTCGGTATTTTACTACACAATCCTATTGTGTGGTAAAATACCGAATCCAGGTGTGCATGCACACTGTGCAATGTGACACACAGACATGCCCTAAGGGGATGTATGTGTAACACATGTCACACATGCCTGTACTTCGGGTGCTAGAGGGTGTCAAAGTGACACCCCCTGCACCCTTGCAACATTCGGTATTTACCGATTCGGTAAATACCGAATCGGTATTTCCCATTGATTCCTATGGGCTTCACAGCCCATAGGAATCAATGGGAAATACCAATTCGGTATTTACCGAATCGGTAAATACCGAATGTTACAGATTCGGTATTTCTATTTTAAAAATTTGCTACATCTCCCTCCTTCATATTTACCGATTCATAAATACCGAATCGGTAAAATTCGGTATTTATGAGTCGGTAAATGTCCCTCACCTACATCTGGCCCAAAGTTCTTTATCCAAAGTGATTCCCAGAGATTTGGTTGAGCCTACTAGAAGCGGGGAACCGTTTAGCGCAGTGATCATCTTGGTCCATTCCATATTCCTGGCTGCGCTTTTAGGAGGGGAGATCAAGAGGAATTTGGTTTTCTTTGCATTGAGCTTAAGATGATTGTCATCTAGCCATTCCACGGTTCTCAGTGGTGCTTGGTATATTATGATGATCTCTTCTGGAGATGTAAGCTTCATATACAGTTGTGTCATCTGCATACATGTGGAAGGAAATGTTAGCCTGCTGTAATACCTCTGTTAATGATTCAATGTACAGTTTGAATAGTGATGGCGATAGAGTTGATCCTTGTGGAACCTCAATCCAAATTGGAGATGGAAGGGATAGGTCATTGTTCACTAGGAATCTTTGCGATCTATTCTCTGGGAAGGAATAGAACCATTTCAAGAATGTTCCTGATAAGCCCATCCTATTTTTGAGACGTTCCAATAGTTTGGGATGGTTTACGGTGTCAAATGCGGATGATAGGTCAAGAAGGACCAAGAGACAGGTTTCATTGCAGTCTACAGCAAGCAGAGCATCATCTACTATGTGTAGGATTGTGGTTTCTGTACTGTGTTCTGATCTGAACCCTGAATGGTAGTCGTTCAGTAGTTTAAATTCCGTAATATGTTGATTCAGTTGTTGTTAAGCAAATTTTTCTAGCACTTTGGCTAGTAAGGGGATTGTTGTTACCGGCCTAAAATTGCTTGGATCCGAAGGGTTTTCCATAGGTTTCTTTAAAAGAGGGATGACCTGTCCTGTTTTTAGACACTCAGGGAAGGATCCTTGGGCTAGTGATTCATTAATTATCATAGTCCAATATGGGATGACTATGAGGTTGAATGAGGACCAGCATTTGGAAGGAAGAGGGTCATTGTAGTGGTTATTTGGTTTCAGGGATAGTAAGGTTTTGGTAATGTCATGTTGGTCATATAGTTTGATGCCTGCCCAATGAGCATTGTTTTTGGGTGTTGCTTGTGCAGGTGTGACTGTATTCTCCCCTTGATTATTCCTTATATTCAAGGCTTTGTCAGCAGTATTCTTGAGTTCTATCTCCAGTGCGCTGGCTTTGGTGTCAAAGAATGTTGAGAAGTCTTCACAGTTCAATTCCGATTTAGAAGTCAATAGGGAGGATTTGGCTAATTTGTTCGATTGATCTTTTAGTAGATTGAAGAGTTTTCTTGGCCTGTTCTTTGCATTATCAAGCTCATGTCTAAAAAAATATTTTCTTGGTTTAAGTACGCTTTTATTGTAGGTTTTTCTGGACTTTCTTGATTGTTTTAGGTGGGGGGATGATGGACTTTGTCTCCAAATCCATTCAGTGAGTCTGAATTTCCATCTTTCTTCATTAAGTGAACTACTGAACCATGGGTTTTTATCCTTGACCTGATTTTTTTTTCAGTTTGAAAGGGGCTATACTGTCCAATAATTTAGAGATTGTATGATTGTAATGATTTGTAAGCTCATTGACATCCGTCAATTCAGAAGGGGGTTGAAGCTCATTCTCGCAGTGTAAAGCTAAGCTGTCAAGGTTCAGACCTTTAGTGTCTCTAACCCAATGCTTGGGTTTGACTGGTTGTGAGCCTGATTTATTTTTAGTGGATGGAAGTTGAAACGTGATGATGTGGTGATCAGACCAGTCGCAAGGGACGATTGAGACAGAGTGAACCGCGTTTTCTTTGGATATGATCCAATCTAAGGTAGCTCCTTTGGAATGGGTTGGCAGGGTAAAGACTTGCACAAGTGCGTGGTCAGTTAGGAATTCTTTAAGAATATTAACTTGATTATTATTACTGTCGTTCCAGTGGAGGTTGAGGTCTCCAAGGAAATTGGTGTGGGGTTCTGAGTTTGCTGTAATAAGTTCCATTAAATGGTCTATAAACATCGAGTTTTTACCTGGGGTTGGTAGAATGCATGAAATTTGTAAAGTTGGTTGTCTGTAAATCGTACAGAGAGCCCCAGGTATTCACATAATTCCATGGGGTCTGCGATAACTTTGGAAATGGTGATGTCCGATTTGTGGATGCAGGCTACACCTCCACCAGTTTTGTTTAACCTGTCTAGTCTTATGATGTTGTAGTGTGGTGGAACAAGTAGGTCTAGGCATGGGGAGGATGATTCAGATAGCCACGATTCCGTTAGAATAAATATGTCAATATCTTGGTTCAGGATTAGTTCGGCAATGTCCGTGGCATGTTTTATTGCTGAAAGGCAGTTGATAAGAAAACATGTGATCTTTTTTGTATGGTTATCTAAGTTAGAGTGCTGCCCTGAGGGAATCAGCGTTATTTCCTTCAGATTATGGGGTTTAACTCTCTGTGCTTAGTTTGTGTGATTCTGTTTCTTTCTAGTGGGGCCTCTTGTATTTTCTGTTCACTTCCCTTACTCGGTAGTTTGGGTGTCGTCTCGCAGGATAGTAGTAGGATTTGGGTTTCGATGTCCATCAGGTATCTAAGGAAAATAAGTGGTGGTAAATCCCATCAGACAGCGGCAGTGGTGTAGTAATACGTTTTTTGTGGAGAGTGTGTATTGGTTTTTGGCTCTGGATAATTTTGAAGAGAAAGCTTTCCGAAAGAGGTCATAGTCATAATAGCATTTTGCATGTCCGTCACTATTGTATCTGCTGGATATTAAGAATTTCTAATTCCCTTCTTGAAGGAGGGGAAATATACTGTTTTTGTAATGTGCCTGTGAGACTGTGGAACGGTATGTTGGATGGTTCTGCTTCAGAAGGCTTGTGGCTATCTCTAGTACCTACTGAGGTTATTTTTGTAGTCTTAGGGGCCCGCTCAGTATTATTATCAATCTTGTGATTAAACTTCATGGGGACTGATTGATGGGTGCTGAGACCGAGAGATTATCTGTTTGTAAAGTAGTGGGGGTATTAGTTTCAGCCATGAGCAGATTTGACGACCTGTTGGAGTGTAATTGATTTGCTATGTGTATTTCGTGCGTGACTTCTTTGTGTACGTCCTGACATGGATTGTTAGTTATAAAGCGAGACTTGGAATTGTGTCTTGTACGGGTTGTGCTAGGTTGGTGACTCTTCTGAACTGGTCCGTTATCATTCGAAACCGTTACCCTCAGTGGTGAGTTTGTGATGTTGTCTGCGGTGTTGCCCGGTTGGTGAGCTGAGGGAGGGGTGTTATGAATCTGTTCTTTTAGAGGGGTGAAGTAGTCATCAAACAGCTCAAGGTCCTTGTTGGTCGCTTGGATGAGTACTGTGCCATTTTTGTAGTAAGTTATATTTAGTGTGGCCCTTAAGTTTCTCAAAAGTGTTATAAGCAGGTTAGTTCCATAAGGGATGTTTCTTGCTTCTTTGATATTTAGTAATTTGGCCATATTAATATACCAATGATCTGGAGAAGAAAATGAGATCATTAATAATCACTCTGTCTTTCAAGTTGAATGAGGGATCTGAGATAAGTGTTTCAGGGGTTTTTCTAAGCAAGTTGTATTTAAGGTTTTGGATGCACTTTTAGAGAGGTTGACAGGGTATTCTATCGTTCGAGAGTTAATACCCGCAGGAGTCATGTTTGCTCCTTACAATTAGAGTGGAGTGTGAGTAGTAAGTATAGCTCCCGCCGGGGTTATTCTAAGCTATATTGTCCACGATTATGTCATTAGGCATGAGGTATGTGTTTAACTATGACTGTGAGTATCTTGTAAAGAGTGGAGGTTTCTCTACTATAGATTAAAACAAAATTAAAATATTTGCTATGAATTAAATTGGGCATGATATTCTTCCCTGATTATTTACTTCACCTATTTATCAGATTTTTTTTGTTTGTTTGTTCATAAATTAATTTTCATAGAGAAGAGGGTTCTAATAGCCTTCTTCTAGTTCCTGAGACCCTTGAATATCCTTTTTCTGATGCAGTGGCCAGGGCCTCTTTTTATGATTAATGTGGGGGGAGGGCTGATTGTACCCTCCTGAGATGGCTGTGTACGAAGTTATGAAGATGGTAGTCCTTTCTTGGTTTCTGGGGATTTTTTTGATCCCTTCTTCAAGTCCTCTTTCTATGGAGGCTTTGGGAGTTTTAATTCTAGCACCTTAGTCCTCTTTCTATGATTGCTCTGAGAGTGGGTATCTTAGACCTCGGCCATTTTTGATCCCTTCTTCTAGTCCTCTTTCTATGGAGGCTATGAGAGTTTTAATTCTATGGCAGGACGGAGGCTCCGATTATGCTTTCTCATTTCATTACTGAGAAAAATACAGCAGCCAATCAGAACACAGTAAAGAAAAACATAGACTACATTACCCATGAATACCCTGGGCAACCATAGAGAATACATTCTATATAAGTTACCATAGAGGGCAACATTTCCTCTTTCTTTGCTGCTCTGCAGCCAGTTAAGTGCACATTCTTCTTTATTACTCATTGCATTGTATTTATTGCATTGTTGCCTTTAGGCGCTTTCACCTGCTCTGCGCCGCGTTGTCAGCTCGTCTGCCTTGTGCTGCTTTCCTTTGTTTGGGTCTTCGGCCCGTCGAGTGTTGCCGGTCTTGCAGTGGCGGCTGGTGACATTTGAAAGTGGTGCGGCGTAACTATATTGTCCTAATGCACCGCAGCGAGCGAGCGTAGCGAGCAAGCCGGAACAACTTACGGAGGGTTCGGGGGAGAAAATTTTGAAAAAAGAGTGGACAAATGGTGCATTTTCAAGCAAATTTGAGAAAGCAGGAAGGTTAATAAAGCAATTGTGAAAGTTCAGTTATTACATTAATAAAGAGATGTCATATAACATAGGTAGCTGCTTATTCAGTATGTGTGTCTTTGCTCTCCCTGTGCCCTTACATATCACTCCTCTGTGTCTTTGCTCTCCCAGTGCCCTTACATATCACTCATCTGTATCTTTGCTCCCCCTGTGCCCTTACATATCACTCCTGTGTGTATTTCCTTTGTCCGTGTCCTAACATATCTCCCATCTGTGCATTTGCCTCTCCATGTGCCCTTACATATCACTACTGTTTGTTTTTGCTCTCCCCGTGTCATTACATATCACTACTGTTTGTTTTCCTATTCTTATGCCCTTACATATCACTCCTGGCTGTCTCTGCTCTCACAGACCCCACTAGCTGGACACAGCAAGAACAATTGTCACAGTTAAAATACAATTTACACCAGGGAGTCTAAAATCGGAGCAGTAAATTCCATAAGTAAATGGTATTATTGATGGTGGTATTAATCTTTTACATCACTCATAAAAACAAATAGCATTGTATCTCGATGCTTCATCATCATACCTGATATACACCGCCACTAAACAGCAGAAGTGCGAGAATCCCTAACCGTGTCGCCAACAATGATTGTACATGTAGCAGCAGCATATTGCTTCGATTTGAAAAACGAGCTGCCCCATTGAAGGAAGGAGATGTCTCACAGAACAGTAAATCTGCCCTTGCGCTGCGTACACCCAAAGCTTATGGAACGCCAGAGCGCCTCCTCGCAAACAACCGCAGCATCCATTAGTCTTCACAAATTTGTTTTCTGGCAGCAAGTAATATATATGTGATTACAATTACATGATGCCTTGAAAAAACATGTCAGGCAGCCATGCCAAAGCCGTAATTGCACAACAACAGGCATTTAAAGATCCTGCGCACAACCCGATCGAGGGGAGAGCAGAAGAGATGATCGTGGCAAGGCTCAGCACTGTCATGGTCTTGGACTGCCGGCCACCTCCCCCCCTTAAAACACTGACTGAATTACCCAACTCAACCAGTCAACACATGGGGGTCTTTGGAAGTCAAGGGGGGGTACAGGGCCCCCCCCCTGGCCGAATTTATTAAAATATAAAAACAAATCAAAAATTTTAATCAAATAAACATTTCTGACAATTATTATAATGCACACTTTTCAGAAGATTAGATTGACATCCGTTTCGACATGGTATGATGGGCTAACCTTAACAAATAGCTAGTACAGCGTGTTTCCTAACGTAATCTAATCATCCTGAAAATTAAACTGCATTCTAATATTTTTAATAAAGTCCTACGGCAAGGTCGCCAACCGGTGTCAGATCCTTTTACAGCTGCGCTCTCACGTTGAAGATGCGCATGCGCAACCCAGGGCACGGTACACCCACGTGCGCTCCCTGAACTCCATTTAACCATAACAGGAGGGCCCAGACACTCGCGCACCTTAGTGACGTCATAGTGTTGTGAGGGGTGGCTACCAGCCTGAGGAAAGCGTAGACTCCCTCCCCCGCACCCTTTAAAACGGGATATCATATCCTGCCCCTGAAGTTCTGAGAGAGACCAATGGCCCCTCCCGCGGGCGGCCCCTTTCGTGAATGGGTCCGCCCCCCCGTAAGGACCTTAAAATGCTGCTCACCGATTAATGACCTTACCGCCAGACACACATAATAAATACGACATTGCTATTCTAAAAGGAAAAAAGGCCTAAGGAGAAAATTGTTAATACACAGCAAAGCACAAAACATATACATATACAGATACTCTTGTAAGCGGGAAAAAGGCCTAAGGAGAGAATTAGTTAAATATCACGGCACTGCACAATATATTTACATCTGTTCTACCTTCCAGTAAACGGGAAATTCAAGGCCTACTGGATCAAACCCCCTAAACCTATAGTCCGGCACATTGACAAACCTGATTCTTACCATTTGCCAGGCCCCAAGGTCTGCTAACAAGGGATGGAGGGTGGGGAAAATTACACGGCCCCACGGTGGGGCGAGGAGCGAGCCTGGGAGCGCGGGCACAAAGAGGCCGCTTCCCGCGCTCCCCAGGCTTTTAACCCTTTCGCCGCCGCGACCCCGCCCCCTCGCCCCGGAAGCACACAAGTACTTCCGGGGCGAGGGCGCGGGGCAAGCGGCCCCGAAAGGGACGGGGTGTGGGAGGGGCCGGGCCCCGCCATGCTTGCGTGGGGGCCTATTGGCCCCCCCTTGTATCATGGTCTTGGACTGCCGGCCACCTCCCCCCCTTAAAACACTGACTGAATTACCCAACTCAACCAGTCAACACATGGGGGTCTTTGGAAGTCAAGGGGGGGTACAGGCCCCCCCCCCTGGCCGTATTTATTAAAATATAAAAACAAATCAAAAATTTTAATCAAATAAACATTTCTGACAATTATTATAATGCACACTTTTCAGAAGATTAGATTGACATCCGTTTCGACATGGTATGATGGGCTAACCTTAACAAATAGCTAGTACAGCGTGTTTCCTAACGTAATCTAATCATCCTGAAAATTAAACTGCATTCTAATATTTTTAATAAAGTCCTACGGCAAGGTCGCCAACCGGTGTCAGATCCTTTTACAGCTGCGCTCTCACGTTGAAGATGCGCATGCGCAACCCAGGGCACGTTACACCCACGTGCGCTCCCTGAACTCCATTTAACCATAACAGGAGGGCCCAGACACTCGCGCACCTTAGTGACGTCATAGTGTTGTGAGGGGTGGCTACCAGCCTGAGGAAAGCGTAGACTCCCTCCCCCGCACCCTTTAAAACGGGATATCATATCCTGCCCCTGAAGTTCTGAGAGAGACCAATGGCCCCTCCCGCGGGCGGCCCCTTTCGTGAATGGGTCCGCCCCCCCGTAAGGACCTTAAAATGCTGCTCACCGATTAATGACCTTACCGCCACAGGCCAGGTAGTTTACCGACTATCTGGCCCCCCCCCCAAACCGCCTACACTGAAATGTCATAACTTCCTAATCCAAAAACCCTCTACCCCTGCTATTTAGTTCCCTATCCCTAGGGCATCCCCGACTCTGTCCACTGGACCCCCCACCCTGTGAGTAGAGCCTCTAATAAACGTCAACCCCTCATTATCAGCCGACTGTTAGTCTACTTAGTCCTGAGATGACCCCCTGTGGGATATTCTGCGATTAATGTGTATGAAATAGTTTCTCGAACCAAGTGTTGATCCTCTTTATCGAGTGATTCTTCACCGAGTGACTCCTTGCACTCGCCTAGTCCCCCCCCCCCTTTTCCGTGCCGCCTGGGGAAAACTGAGCCCCCCCTATGGTGCAGTCTGGGTCCTATCATCGTTACCCCATGTCCTAAAATGAATGAGGGTGTGGGGGCACGCCTCTCGAGGCTCCCTGCAGATGCTATGACCGGGGGTATCCTGGTACTACCATTCTACCCTTCCCACTGGCATACTGTACAGTCTGCTAACCATCCACACCTAGCCACTACGCTCTGGAAAGTGTTAAGTGTATGGTACTACTTTTATGATGGAAATCCCTACTTCCTGAACAGGGGAAATGAGGCGTTGCATAGGCCTATCATTCCTGGGGTTGCCTAGGCCAGGAATGCACACCCTTGTGTACTGTCCCATCTCTACCGTTGTCACTACCAATTGTTGACTATGCATATACCATGCTGAGACTGGTGGCCCTGCGTGCACAGGCGCCGTTACTGGAGGTATACAATATCCTGTTAAGGCAAATACTGCCATTTTTGTGAAACAACATCCTGCTACATTACTGCCGCCAGCCCAATTAGGGGCTTACACACCGAAACAATCAACTCTGTGTTGGCACCTCCTGGGTCTTTTGATCGCTCGCCCATCACACTTGCGTTGTTGTTTGCCATCCTCTACCTGACGTAAGCATCCCTTGGGCTGTCCACCTGTAGCAGCTGTTGTGACGCGGAGCACTCCAGATATCCACCATGGACCCGGCCATACATAAATGAAAAAGATAAACACAAACCATTAGTGTTTCTGGCGATAACTGCTGTACACGTGCTAGTCTTACATTGCCATCACTTGCTACGTTTGAGACACAATTAGCGTCAGATGCATACTCCTAAACACTTCCGACTAAGTGTTGAGCATAACCTTAGTTTGTGTCCCCTGTAGCGTGACTGTATAAGTGTTACGAAGAGTGCCCTGTAAAAATGGCCTTCATTAACGAATACTACCCAGTGTGTAGTGCAGTGACACAAAGCATGGAGTCCCCAGTGCATACCATAGCGCCCTCACGACTCCTTAAGGATGATTAGGATATCAGTTTAAAAGGAACAGTCAGTTTGTATTGGCACCCACCCACCCAATCACAACTTGATGAGATATACGTATTCTAAGTATCGAACCCCTCGCGCCTGACTGTTGGCTTCGACCGTGGCTGACAGTGGTAACGCGTAATATAACTAAGGGGCAACCATAACCTATATATATTATTCATATGATACCAGACTGAGCATCATTCCCTTAACAAGTTGCAAGTAACAGGTGGCCCTCCAGCTGCCACACCTGATTTTCCAATCAATTCATAGTATACCGCCACCTATTGTAAATCTTGATGCAACATTAGCTTCAACAGATCAGGGTTTAATGTGTTACCGTTCATTAACCCATTCTGCCTCCCCCAGTTCAGCCCTGTTCATATGCAAATCTGTCTGACCCTCATGCCCATATAAGAGCACCAGCAGTATCAGAGATGGGATTTAGGCATGGTCACGACCTTCTTCTTTATATCCATTCTACTATAGTGAGTCCTTAGCGTGCTCTATGTCCTCTGAGAAAATTACCTGAAACTAACAGGCCTACTATGGAATGGTAATTTCCAGGCTGACATTTGGTACGGCTGACTTACTTAGGCAATAAACAGGGGGGGAAGAATTAAGTGCCAAATGGTGTTAAGTAAACACGCAAGTGCACACAGGTGACCCCGAACTAGTATTGTCAATATTCCCGATAGATATATCCCTTACGTGGCCACTTTATCATGTTACCGTTGGTAAGTGGCATTACTTTGGTTCGGGGGCGTCAAAGGTTTTCTACCACTGTAACCAGGCTTAAATCGCACTGTGCCTGGTAACTCGTGCTACACATTTCATCGATCTGGCTAGATCAATGTTTAAAGCATTTAGCACCATCTACAGAGCATCTCAGTGACAAGGAGTACCACTATACACCAACTGTAAGTAATTCAAACAGAACAGGGCTCCTCGCTCAGGGGTGGCATTTCACATTCCAAATTTAGGTTTCCATAAGAAAACCACTGGAGGATTCACTTTCTTGGTCCGAGTGGTAAAGCCCTGGAAGTCAATGCCACCTAAGTCTCGCTGCATTCAGTGATGCATACAGTTCAGAAGAGAAGAGTTGGATGTTCATGAGATAACCATGTGACGCACCCACCCCAGGAATGAGCAATAATTAACACATCAATACCAGAGCCATCCTGAGCTCCGGGCCCGTCCCATCTAGAAAACAGACCCGGGGACTTGCTGCTGTTAGTGTTTCTAAAAATTCCAAGAAACTAGCCCTCCACCCCAGAATGCTATTCCGAACTGATGAGCAGGGGGGGGGGCCTACCTGACCGTCCCTACCGTCGCATTCAGTGATGCACAAAGTACAGAAGAGAAAAGAAAGTTGGATGATTACATGTCAGGCAACCCTCTCACACTATGCTCACATAATTTGGCTCCCTCATCCGGCTAGATCAATGTTTAAGGCCTTCTGGACCACCTCCAAATCATCTCAAGTGGGAAGGGGGAACACTACCTACAAAACGTATGCAATGCAGACAAAAGGGTGGCAACACCTCGGATTCCCACTCAAGTTTCCATAAGAAATCCACCTGAGGGCTCCCTTTTAGGTCCCAATGGCCAAGCCCTGGCAGTCATAATCCCCTAGGGTTCGTTGCATTCAGTAATGCATAAAGTTCAGAAGAGAAGAGTTTGGTGTTCATCAGTTAACCATATGGCGCACCCCCCCTAGTATTGAGCAACATTCGACCATCAATACAAGTTCAATGTATGTCATCTGCGTCAATCAGCGTGAACTAGCTGTAGGAAAAGATATAATGCGCAACGCACCCCCAATAGGAATGAGCAATAATTCATATATCAATACACGAGCCATCCTGAGCTCTGGGCCCGTCCCAGCTAGTAGATGAAGAAAGAAAAAACAAACCCAGGGACTCGTTGCCTGTATGTGTGCTCACTTCTCGTTAGTGGAGAAGTTATGGCATGACGTCATGGCCTATGAGCCTTCCCCAGCTAACAACCTTTGAAAACCTTGCAGGTATGAAGTTACTTGTTGTTGTATCATATATCTGGATGCCGTGGCATAAACAGCAAAACACAATTTAAGGCAGCACACCACGTTAAGCCCGGATGTTTGGCTTACGTAATTTTTAAAACGTAACATCGAAGTTCTTGCTGTCCCTGTACCAGAGCCTGATAGAGACCCGTCTCAACTGTCGGTGCTAACACCCCACCCGGTCCACTTAATGCCCTGGAGCTGGAGATCCTGAATGCCAAGGTGAGTCTCCACTAATGTATGAACAGAACTTCTGTGAGGAGCAAATATGAAACAAGAATGGATAATCTTCTGCTGAGCAGAACGTTTGTGTTTTGTTTCAAGCACTGACCGTGCTAGCCAAGTTTACCATTAGTGTTCATTCGAGAAATGAGACACTATTATGTAATATTTAATTTACCTTCGCCTAAACCGCACACCAGTACTGTGCACAACTCAACTCTAAATGTTAGTACAGAATCCGGTTTTTAGACTTATACGGACGCATCGGGACACCCTGAACTATTCAATAGCAACATTAACTGTTTAGGGGGATTCTGACAACTTTTTTGGCTTGGCGCCACTGTACCTACTGCCCCCTTAAAACAATGACCCTGTTGTCTACCAGTACTTGTAACTGCCTGTTCAGTAGCCACATATAGCAGTATTAGGTGTTTTAGCTGGGTTCCTAGAACTTTGGGCCCCTGTGTCACTGCCCTGTTGTACCCACGAACTCATGAACCTAGTACTGTAGAAAAACTGCATTTTGGTTTTATTGCCTATTCAATAGTTAAATATGGCCATCCCTATTGTTCAGATGTAATAGCAACCTTACATGTTTAGAGGGATTCCGACATCTTTTTGACTTGGTGCCACTGCACCTACTGCACTATTAAAATCATGACCCTATAGCACCATTAAAATCATGAACCTAGTACTGTAAAGAAATGCATTTTGATGGCCTAGTTAATAGGTAATTTTAGCAATACATCTTGTCCAGAGGCATTCTGCCAACTCTTGGACCTGACGCCACAGCGCCTGCTTCACCATTCAAATAATGACCCTGTTGTCTGCCAGGTAACTGACCTGGTGCAATGTGGCACGGACGCCAAGAAGTTACCATCACGGGTGCGAATTCGCTATTTTAAAACTTATTGCATTGTTCATTGACAAAGTACATACAAAATTGGAGCGCATCACTGTCCCTTGCAGCCCTCCCTCACCAACTCTCATGCTCATTAAACCCTGGCAAAATTGGAGCGCATCACTGTCCCTTGCAGCCCTCCCTCACCAACTCTCATGCTCATTAAACCCTGGCTGCGTCCTAGCGCTTTTCAAAATTCGTTTCTTTGGCACAATGTTTGCATTTTTGTGCTGCTGTACAGCATGACTACAAAAACGTTGCCACAGTAAAGCCAATATCTCTCATAGGTGAGACCCTTTGTCTTTGCCAATGCCTGTTTTATCTCGCCTCTCCCTTTCTTCCGTTGGTGGCGCGGGCACAAAGACCAGTTGTCAAGTTTCAGAGTCCAATTTTTGCAACTTTCTAGCTTTCTGTTATTTACTTGGGTCCGTTTATATAAAAGTACGCTGATCCCGAAAAGTCTTTTGCGCCCGATTATGCTCCCAGTAGCAGGCTTAGTACAGTGCCTACGGACACCCTTTTATCCCTGCAGACTTTCTTTTCCTAAGGAACTGGAAACAATGCCGAGCTGCTCAAGACCAAAAACGAGTGTTCGTTAGAGGGGTTTATCTCGCATATGAATGTATTCATGCCTTGTTAATAGACTGTAATTATGCAGCACATTTTTGAGCCTTGCAACGACATCAAATACCAACAGTGCAACTGAGAAGTAAACGACTTAACCTTAATATACCTTTGAGCAGAGACTATTAGAAAAGGCGTTCAGCTAGTCGATCGATTTAACTGTTGTATCGCACAGTGCACGCTGGAGTACCTAGTCTGCAGACACCCATTCAAATGCGATGCACATCGAGCATCCCTTAAGGCATGTATGCTTTCACAGAGCACACCACACATTGGCGCACATAAACACATACCGTGTACCCATCCAAACACCGCAGGCCATTCCACCGTCGCAACCGAAGGTCCACCGGTCCACCGCTCCCCACCGCAGTCCTCCGTAGGTCGCATTCTTCCGATCGCCACGCCCGCTTGGTCACGGTAGATTCTCCCGCTCCGCTCCGCTCCTACAACGCGTCGGCCTGAGATCCAGGAAAACCCCCGCAGTCCTCCGCCGCCACGAAGCACACCTGAAATAAAAAGAGAGAAAATTACACGGCCCCACGGTGGGGCGAGGAGCGAGCCTGGGAGCGCGGGCACAAAGAGGCCGCTTCCCGCGCTCCCCAGGCTTTTAACCCTTTCGCCGCCGCGACCCCGCCCCCTCGCCCCGGAAGCACACAAGTACTTCCGGGGCGAGGGCACGGGGCAAGCGGCCCCGAAAGGGACGGGGTGTGGGAGGGGCCGGGCCCCGCCATGCTTGCGTGGGGGCCTATTGGCCCCCCCTTGTATGGAGTGTTGTTTGACATGGCACAGTTACCTAATAAGGGGTGTGTGATGATGTAAACACTTTCTCATGCAAACACCCCTTCAAAGGCAGTTGCTTCAGGAACCTTGCTGTTGTTGGCCCATCTCTAACTATGGTAATTCTGGCTGTGAGTGTGAAGCCCTGACCACCACAACTGGTTTTAGCCGGGCCAGCAGAAGACGCTGGTAGCGGCATACCGGCTGCTGAGAAAGAAATATTTCTACTTCTTCATTAACCAGTATCAGATAACAAAGCAAAAATCTCACATTCAAAAAACTGTGCCTGTTCGCGCAAGAGATAAGAAGGAGGGGGGTGCGTGCAGTTATTTCTTGAGCATTGTATGATTAACAGCCACAGAAGCCGTCAGTGCATTGTTTATTTTAGAAAGCACTATATCGTGATAAACCAGTTCAAATGTCACTTGTGCTGCTTCTCCTTATTTATTACATATGTGCGTCTGTTTGCTATTAATTAGAGAGTGGCAGAATTCTCTACAAAAGAACAATCTGTGGCTTAGGCCCTCATTACAGAGATGCAGTTTCACTCGGAGCGCTAACTCTGAGTTATATTACTCCAACCACAATCACAGTGTCTCCAAGTGTGCCCCCCCCCCCGCTCATTTTACTGCGGCAGGACTGTAGACTCTGGGCAGCAGCACAGTCTGCCACCCACAAACAGTCCCCCCCCACCAGCAGACTACTACCGACAGAAACCCAGGACTCCCACCCAAGCCACCCGCCTGACTGCAGCTCTCCAACTAAAACTTTCTGCCTGCTCGGAATTAGTAGCAGAAAAAGTCCGTAGTTTTCTCCCTGGAATGGGGGGAAATTCATGGCAACAAATCGTGTCTTTCACCCGGTATATTAGGTTTTGAGCCTACCGCAAATTTGCTCCTCGCTAGTCGCTACCCCCCCTCCCCGCCCCCGATATTCCAGCCAACTTCTAATGAGTATTTTAGTTCACTCTGTCATCTTCTGGCTGGAGGTTACTTTGAAATCATACCGGCGTCTGCCTGGTCGGAACGGACGAAAGATTCAGCATATTGAAACTCGCTTCTGCTCATAATTCCTCTCTGGAATCATATCTTTCTATAAACATTGGGGTTACTTCAAACAATTATATTATAGTTTATTATCTCCTAACTTACCTATACCTTCCCAAGTTCCCGCCTTCAAGTTCCGACTCCCGCCGTCCTGTTTAACTCCCATGGTGCTCGATGTCGTCACGCAGGAAGGCTGCAGGCAGCCTCCCTCCACCACAGCACAGCGCTGTGATTGGTTCGGCCGGCTGCCCCAACACCACGTGATTTCTCTGTTTGCTGCAGCATACAGGAGCAGGGAGAGTGGGAGGGGTTACTCGAGGGCAGGGGGGAGCGGCTTGCCCGCTGTTATTAATGCAATTAATACTGTCTGTTTGGACAGCCTCAGAGGCTGTTCAAACAGACAGTATTTACAACAGTGGGAAAGCCGCTCCCCCCTGCCCTCGAGTAACCCCTCCCACTGTCTCGAGCAGGAACTTCATCTTTCTCGACGTGCGAAAAGGCAGAAACAAATGGTAGGTCTCTACTATTTGTTTCTGCCTTCTCGCACGGCGAGAAAGCAGTGGGGCGGCGCCCTAACGCCCCCATGGAGGATCCGCCACTGCGGTCTTGTGTCTACACGTTCAGGGAGTGTGTGTCACCTCCCCAGTTTCAGGCACTCGGTGTCTGCGCCTGTGTTCTTGTGTGGAGCGGGAGTTTAGGAGGCGGGGGACCGCGCGCGAAGCTCGCGCGTCTCTCTGTATCGGCAGGCGGCTGTCAGCGCGCATGCGCGACAGCCTTTGTTTACATTTCGCTCCTGTCAACTCCTCTTGCCCGGTCAGAAAATCAGATTC
Source organism: Lissotriton helveticus (assembly GCF_964261635.1). Classification (NCBI taxonomy): domain Eukaryota; kingdom Metazoa; phylum Chordata; class Amphibia; order Caudata; family Salamandridae; genus Lissotriton; species Lissotriton helveticus. The sequence continues at coordinate 1,576,000,513 of NC_136068.1, read as the reverse complement.
ATCAAGAGGAAATTGGAGTTGGTCTTGTCCAACCAGATTGTTTCATTGAGATCGGTGGCTCGAATTGTAGGTCTGCTGTCCTCTTCGATCCAAGCGATCTTCCCAGGTCCGTTGCATTATCGTGCTCTTCAGCTTCTCAAGATCAGGCATCTCCAGAAGGGTCTTCGTTATTCGGATCACATTCTTCTGACGGAAGAAGCATGTTGGGAGATGTTATGGTGGCTGGAGCACATGGAGTCTTGGAACAGCCGTGCGCTGTTCGGGAAGACCCCCGATGTGGTGATAGAATCAGATGCCAGTCTATGGGGTTGGCGAGCCCGGTGTGGCCCGGTTGCGACGGGGGGGCGTTGGTCCCAGGAGGAATTGTCTCTTCACATCAATTGCTTGGAGCTTCTAGTGGGCTCCTTTGCGATTTGTTGTCTGGCCCCGCAAGCAACGAATTGTTGCATACTCCTCCGCATGGACAATGTCTCAGCGGTGCGGTATTTCAACAAACTGGGGGGGACCAGGTCCAAACTTCTGGCAGAGATTGCAAAAGATTTTTGGCACCTTTGTCTGCAACGTCAGATCACTGTTATTGCAGAGTACCTTCTGGGTCGCGACAATCGGATAGCCGATTGGAATTCTCGCCATCTGAGGGATTTCAGCGACTGGAGGCTTCATCCTCGGGCATTTCGGGCACTGTCCCGGATTTGGGGTCGATGTCACATGGATCTGTTTGCCTCTCACCTCAACAAACAGCTTCCCCTATTTTACAGTTGGTGTCCGTAACCGGAGGCCCTGGCCACGGATGCCTTTCTCCAGGCCTGGCCTCCTCTCCTGTGTTATGCCTTTCCACCTTTTGTGATGATTCCCAGGGTCCTGGCCCGCACGAAGCACTTTCAATCGGAGCTCATTCTGATCACTCCTCTTTGAAGAGCTCAGGCTTCGTTTCCAGTTCTTCTGGAGATGAGTTGCTCCACGACGCTCCTTCTTCTCCACAAGTGGAACCTGTTGCTGGACCCTCTTCTCGAACCACACCCCCTTGCTCTATCGGGTCACCTCCGTCTGGTGGCGTGGAGGATTTGGGGGGTCGCTGGCAAGGCCCAGGCCTATCTAGCGATGCTGCAAGATTTATCGGCGAGGCTTGGGCCCCCAACACACACAAACGTTATGCGTCAGCTTGGAAAGGATGGTGTGATTGGTGTTCTCAAAGGAAGGTGGATCCCGCTTCAGCGGATATCTCTTTGATTCTCAATTTTCTAGCATCCATGCTTCGTCTGGTCTGGCTTATAGGACTGTTAATAATTTTCTGTCTGCCATTTCTGCTGGGCATGTTTCTATCGATGGCAAACCTGCTGGGGAGCATCCTTTGATTTTAAAATTGCTCAGAGGCATTCGGATGGTAAAACCTCCTGTCCTAAATATGTGGCTTTATGGGATGTGTCTGTTGTGTTGCGTTTCTTGGAATCCTGGCCTTCCAACTCTTTGTTGACCCCCAAGCAACTTTCAGCTAAACTGACAATGTTATTGTGTTTGGTTTCTTGCAAACGGGTTTCAGATGTTCGGGCTTTGGACCTTGCTGGTCCTACGTTCTCGCCTGAGGGTGTTACTTTTGTTATCTTCAGATGTATTAAATGTAATACGTCTTCCGTGACTTATCCTTCTTTTCCACATAATCCACAACTGTGTGTGGTTCAGTGCATTAAGGACTATGAGGTAAGTACTGCACCTTTTAGACACGATTTACATGGTCAATTGTTGATTGCTTTGCAAAAGCCTTTCAAACATGTGACTCCTGCTACGTTAGCGAGATGGGTACGTTGGCTAATGCTGGAAGCTGGCATTGACGTTTCCCTCTTTGGTGCACACTCTGCACGGGGAGCTATAGCTTATTTATTTTATTTATTCAAAGTTTTATATAGCGCGAACATGATCCTTACAGATATCAGAGCGCTTCACAAAGACAGGGAAGGGGCAGTAGGAGTAAACAGAGATAATGGGAACAGTATAATAGTCAATAACATGGTAATAACATGGATAATAAAAACATACATAAAACCAATCCATATACAATCAGGTAAGGAAGTAATATAGAACAGCACAAGTCATTGATCCCACTACAACGGTGTACAGGTGGATCAGTAAACCAACGTGTATCATATCTTGGTCGGTAGTAAGAGAGTATCATAGTAGTGCCCCCAACAAGTAGAGTATAGTGCCAGGGGATAGGGTGAGCAGTGGTACAAAGCAATGCAGAGTCTCTGAACCAACATCTGTAGCGATCAGGAGATCTTGGCCAGAAGGATGGTTTTTACCTCTTTCTTGAAGAGTGCAGTGGAGGAGATCAGCCTGGTTTCAGGAGGGAGCGCATTCCAGATCCTGGGTGCCATTCCTGAGAAGGAGCGTTTGTAAGTTTTCACTTTCCGGAATCTATGAGGTTTCAGGAGTAGATTTTTTGTACTCCTATTGCATCTCGAACCTCCTGATATAGACAGCTTTTGAGCGAGGTAGTTGGGTGCCTTGTGGTGCACGGCCGCGTGTGTCATAGTTGCAATTTTTAGCTGTATTCTGGCTTCAAAAGGCAGCCATTTTAGAGACTTTAAGTCTGGGGATATGTGCGAATGCTTTCTAGAGCCAGTAATGAGTCTCGCGGCAGCGTTCAGGGAGGCTCTTAAGGGTGCTGTTGTGGATAGTGGGAGACCGCTGAGGGTCGCAATTCCGTAGTCTATTCGAGGGATGACTAAAGCTTGTACAGCAGTTTGGAAGTCTTTGGCCCGGAGGAAGGGTTTAATTTTCCTCAGCGTGTTAATTTGGAAATTAGCTGCTTTTGTGGCTTTGCTGACGTGCTGCTGCATGTCGAGCTTGGCGTCGAGTGTGATGCATAGGGATTTCGCCGAGTCCACGATGGTAGGTTGGACATTGAGTGCTGTTAGGTTGTTGAGCAAGGTTTGGGTGGTGGAGATTTTCGCCGGGGGTGAGATGAGTAGGAACTCAGTTTTCAGAGCATTTAGTTTGAGGTGATTATCGGCCAGCCAAGATTGGGTGTTAATAAGCGTGGAATTCAGATGTTTGATATCTTCCGGGGATTGTAACTTTAGGTAGAGTTGTGTGTCATCAGCGTACATATGGAATTGAACATTGGATGCTTGAAGCAAGGTGGCGAGCGGTTCCATAACGAGGTTGAACAGTGTAGGGGAGAGGGAGGATCCTTGTGGAACCCCTAGATCTGCAGGCACAGGTGCAGATAGTACATTGTCGATCTTGAACCTCTGAGACCGGTTGTGAAGGAAGGACGAAAACCATTTGAGAACAGTTCCCGATAGCCCCATTCTAGTACTTAGCAGCTCCAGCAAGTTCTCATGTTTGACCGTGTCAAATGCTGACGAGAGGTCAAGAAGGATGAGGAGGCAGGACTCATTGCGATCCAGAATTTGGAGGGCGTCATCAATTATGTGTGTCATAGCTGTTTCCGTGCTATGTTTCGCTCTGAAGCCTGATTGATGAGGGTTGAGGAGGTCAAATTGATCAATGTGTTTTGTTAGTTGGAGTTGGACACATTTCTCCAGCAGTTTGGCCAGGGTGGGGATATTGGTGATGGGCCGATAGTTGTTTAGGTCAGACGGATCAGCTGTAGGTTTCTTGAGTATAGGCGTGACTTGCCCCACCTTAAGGGAGTCTGGAATGTGTCCTTGTTGCAAAGAGCTGTTGATGATCTTGGTCCAGAGAGGGAGGAGCAAGGGGATAAAGTCTTTTACAGCATTAGCAGGTAGAGGGTCTGTGAGGTGATTAGAGGGCTTCAAGGTGCAGAGCAGTTTGTGTCTTGCTTCTTCCGAATAGGTATCGAAGTACTGCCAGGATGCCTTGTTGTTAGGTTGAGTGTCTGCCATTCTGGTGTGGTTGGAGTATCGGTTTACATCCATGATGAGGTCATTTCTTATGTTGTCAGTCTTATGTTTAAAGAAAGCAGAGAAGGCTTCACAGTGTGGGGTGTCATTTGTTGTGCTATTTGATTGTGTGGGTTGTGCCTTTGTTTGGGTCTTGATTAGCTCGAACAGCTTTCTTGGCCTATTCTTCGCTTGGTCCAACTGGCGGCTGAAGAAGTCCAAACTTTGTGCGCTTTATTTTCCTAAAGTAGGCATTTCTCTTGTTCTTAAGCTTTTTGAGATGCAGTGCTGAAGGGTCCGATCTCCAGGTGCGCTCTGCCATTCGCATATTACGCCTTTCGTCATTGAGTCTGTCATCATACCAGGGGTTAGAAATTTTGGTGGAGACTCTCTTCAGTTGCAGAGGGGCGACTTCATTGACTATTGTATTCATAGAGTCAAGGTAGTGGTCAGTCAGTGATTGAAAGGCTTTTTCTATGGGTGTCAGTCTCCATGACATCATGAAGGCCGCTGATTGGTCTTCTGAGTCGGTGTTCAAAACCTTCTATTTCAAACCTATTGTGGATATTGCTTCAGTTGCGGTGGCTAAGCTTTGAACAAGCATAAACGGAGCCTCCGTCCTGCCATAGAATAAAAAATTTGCTAACATTCGTGCCAAGAATTTTCAATTCTATTAAGGACAGGAAGCGAAGATTATCCCACCCTTGCTTTATGCCTGCATATCTACTGTTGATTGCTTTTTGCTTTGTATGCTATTGTACTATGCTATGTTTCATGATGCTCTTTGCAGTATTTCTTTCCCTCCCCTATCTTTAGTTTTATATGCTTTTACTCCATTGTGGGAATAGTGTATTATGGCTCTACTTTGCTTTTCAGGTTCTGACCATAAGTGAGGTTCTTTCTACGCGTTCTCCGTTATCTGAGGACTGTAGTTCGCCCTGGAGGATCTTCAGCCTCGGCTTCTTCGTTCTGCCTTCCGGTGGTCTGTTCCTCGTGATGTTCTTCATGGATCCTTTGTTTCAATTGGGACTTTGATCTTTTATTGTTGAACTGTTTTATGGACAAAGAAAGAGGAAGTGTTGCCCTCTATGGTAACTAATATAGCATGTTTTCTCTATGGTTGCCCAGGGTATTCATGGGTAATGTAGTCTATGGTTTTATTTACTGTGTTCTGATTGGCTGCTGTATTTTTCTCAGTAAAGAAATGAGAAAGCATAATTTTCGCCTCCTGTCCTTAATAGAATTGAAAATTCTTGGCACGAATGCTAGCAAATTTTTAATCCTAGCTCCTTAGTCCTCTTTCTATGTTTGCTGTGGGAGAAGGTATCTTAGAGCTCAGCCGTTTCGCTGATACCCCCTAGCTTAACAAAATGTCGGGCAATAATGTCAGGGTATGGTGCCTGCGCAGCTCGATTTGTTCTGTGGCCACCCTTCGCAGTCTACTCGTTTAAGCACCTATCCCCTCCTGTTTATGCCATGTAACTGCCATCTATTTGAACATTCCTCAGTGCTCTCTCTATCTTTCCCTTTCACAGAGCAAGGAGTACCCTTCTGACCAGTGATTCAGCCTAACAACCAGCTAGACTGCCGATTCCCGCAATCCTCGCATGGCAGCCGTTGTCCCCACGTCAAGAGCTGCAGTCCTCACTCATGCAGCCTTCGTTCTCATCTCGCAATCGTCAATCTCGCAGCCCTTGCGCTCTCCTCACCTGCCCAAAGTTGCTTCCATTTGGGGCGCTGTAGGAGCGGCCAAACGCAGCTCCTGTCTCTGTTGTACTCTCACTCCTTCCTTGCAGCTGGCTCCCTGGGTTCTCTCTTCCAGGCCCAGTAGTGGCGGTTTTTCTGTTACCCCTGTTGTCATCCCTCCGTTCACTCATTGATTATGGGGTGCTTTTCCACTGATGCTAAGAAGGATTGTGAGGGTCGTGGACAGCCTAATGTCTTGGATCATCATACAAGGAAGCTTAGCACTGGTAAGTTCTTGCATTAGGCCATGCACAAATCTAATAGAGTGTGATCTGACCAACACGATCCAGTAGACAAGAGATAACTCCAGCCTCAGGCCTGTATGTACCATCATGCTCGACTGTAGACCTAGGAGGGCCCAAAAACAAGGACCTTCCAGCGACTCCTAGTGAATACAGTAATCCAGAACCAACAATGTGGCTCCATAGAGGGCTTGTGGAATCAACTTCCCTACTACAACTACCTTCTTTAAAAGCTCAACTGATAAACCACCAAACCTCAAATCAAACCTTTTTAATGAGTTTACTGTACTGAGAAGCTCAGTTTTCACTCTCTTCATATGACCATCCCACTTCAAGTTCCAAGCGAAAATAATCCCCAGATATTTGTATTCGTCAACTTTAACTAGAGGAGCATTATCTAAAAACCAAGAAAATTTCACCTGCAGCTTTGAAAAAATCATGGTTTTGGTTTTCGCCACAATTACTGTAAGCAAATTCCTCTCTCAATAGGTATGCATGTTACTAATTTCCACTTCGACCAGATTATCCGCATACATCAAACCACAAGTGTGCACCCCTCCTAACGTTGGAGAAAAAGTTTGAACTACCTACTATCTTGGGGAGGTCCTCAATGAAAAAGCTAATAAAGCAAAGGGTCTAACACACAGCCTTGTCTTAGCCCATTGTTCACCAGGATTTTGTCAGCTACAGAACCTAAACCGTTCAAGTCAACTTGTGCCCAATTATTCTTTTGTAGTCGCTGGATCATTGTCAAAAGGTCTTGGGGGATGCCCCAACCAGCCAGCGTACCCTACAGAAGCCCTCCATTTACTCAGTCAAACGCTGCCCTGATGTCCAAAAAACAGCAACAAAGTTTTCCCCTTGTGCCAACTACCCTCCACGCTGCACCCCAGAGGGCAAAGCGGTGGTTAACTGTGGGATAGCCTGGCCTAAACCCCCCTTGCTCGTTTCAGATTCGACCACTCCCAAAGACCCAGGCCTTAGGGGGGATCAGTAACGTTTGGGCATAAACCTTGGACAACACATCAAGCAGAGAAATCAACTGATAATTTACTGGGTCAGCATATGCTCCTTTCTTAGGTATGGGCTTGATTATCGCCCCTCGCCAAGAGTCCAGCATTGCAACATTTATTGTCACCCAAAGGGACTTAGGACATTGGCCCACCATAATGAATCAGGGCCGCCTGCCTGTGATCACTTCATATTTCCAATTACTTGTTCTAAGATGTCCATCTACTGAACTGGAAGGAAGTTTGTGCATTCCACCTGACCAGAAGCATGATCACTTTTCCCATTGCTAGCAGACATCTTATAGAAATCCTTTGTGAACACGGTCCATTTTGATCACAGACCTGAGCCTCCAGTTTAGATGGGGAACTTAGATCTACACTATTCTCCAAGTGCCAAAAGTATCTAGACTACCCTTTACAAAAGCATCTTGCTCCAATTTTCCTCATAATAGGCCTTACTATTTTTAAAGCAACCTGTTAGATAAGTCCTTTTTAAAACCCTCCAATCCTGCTGTAAACTGCCTTCTCCTCCTGGGGAAGACTTGCACTTACCTCTATTGATTGCAAAGGGACTGACAGTCCTCATCGAACCACCCAGTTTGCCCCCTCACTGCAGAGCTTTTGCTGGGTGGCCTTCCAGGAGAGGCTGAACTTCTTTTTTCAGTTGCTTTGGGCATCCATGGAAGTAGGAGTTCCCACCTGCCCCACTAGATATCCAGTTGGGGCTGGACAGCTTGAATTAGGCTCCAATTGTTACTTAAATTGGCTAAAACATGATTCAAATGATTCCAAAATCAGGACAGCTGTACCCTACCCTAAGGTCCAGAGAAAAAGGGCCTTGTGATCTGGAGGAAAACATCGACTACCTCCAGTGGACTGACAGATTGGTGAGTTCACTGAGGCAAACGTAGGGCAGGGCAGAAAAAGTCAAACAAGACATTTCAGCTTTGCACTCACAAGTATTCATCATATCTCGCAGAAATAATAAAGGCAAAAAACCTTGCCATTGTAGAGGTACACTGTATGTAAGCAGAGGGATGAAAGGAAACTATATTTGAAAAGACAAAGATGCTGTATCTGGCTCTATTTTTTGTTCTGTGGTACACAAATGCTGATAAAAAGATGTACATGATTTAAAAAAAGACAGCGAAGGAAGGCTATCAGTAAGGCGATAAAAACAGAGGAGAATATCACCAATTTAAACAAGCATTTGCAATGCAATAGGTCTCGCATTAGGAAAGTTTGAGCTATTGGTATTGTAAATTACACATTTTTTATGTATGTGTTGGTTTTGAAAATAGAGAAAATAATAGCTTTGTCATTTACAATGCCAATAGTTATAACTTTCGCAAATGTGACACCTATAGCATTTGTAAGGTAATATGTGTTGTATTTAAGTGACTTACATGTATTGCTATTACAAATAACAATGGCTTTTAATTGTTTTAATATTTAATACTTAAAAAAAAGTTATTGTAATTTATAATGGCAATAGCTTAAACTTTTGTAAATAACTTTTGTGAGGATTTTGTTCAGTGTATTTTATTGTGCGTTGATGGACTGAAAATACTTCGGAGGCACCAGAAGCGGGGCATTTTCTAGGATATAAAGAAATCTCGGTAGTGTCATCATTTTAAACAGGGCGGCTTTCCCTAACAAGGTCAGCGGCAGGGAATGCCAATGCCTTACATCTGCGCGGAGTCGCTCAAGCGGTGGCAGCAAATTATGTCGGTAAAAGGTCTCTTGATTCGGTGTCACCCATACCCCCAAGTACTTGAAGGGTTCGGCAGTAACCCTCAGGGGGCAGTCGTTCGGGAGGATAGGCGGGGGCCCATTGAGGACGAACAACACAGACTTGGCCCAATTGATGGTGTATCCCGAGGCCCTCCCGAAGATCTTACATATGTCAAGGAGAACCATGAGTGAGCGCCTGGGACGAGTCAGGTAGAGAAGAATGTCATCAGCGTACAACGATATGCGGTCCTCCCACGATTCCGTCCAATTAAGACCTTTTATCATGGGATCCCACCGTATCCATGCTGCCAAGGGTTCCAGAATTAACGCGAAAAGCAAAGGCGACAAAGGGCATCCCTGACGCATACCACGACTCAGCCAGAAATCCAAGGAAATATGGCCATTGGCCACTACATGTGCAAGTGGCTTCGTATAGAGAAGTTTGATCCATGCGCAAAACTTCGGACGAAAGCCTCGATGTCTCAGAACTGCGAATAGATATGGCCCACTCGACCATGTCGAAGGCCATACGTGCATCTAAGGACAAGATCACGGCCGGCTCTGATATGGCTGGGATCTGCGCCATGACCGCATGAATTCTTCTTAGATTTAAAGCAGTACTCCTGTTAATCCAGATTGATCCGGATGCACCAGCGTTTCTAAGTGTGGGGTCAATCGCGCAGCGATCAATTTGGCCAGTATTTTTGCCTCCGAGTTCAATAGTGAGATTGGGCGGTAAGACGTACATTCGTCTGGGGGCTTACCGGGCTTTGGTATAGCTATGATTGTTGCAGTCCGTTAATCCCTGGGTAATTCCCCCAAGGACAGGCTATCATTAAACATTTGCAATAGATGTGGGGCTATATGATCTGAGACGCGCTTATACAGTTCTATTGGGATTCCATTTGGCCCCGCTGCCTTACCCGACTGCAGGGCATGGATAGCCCCCACGACATCCTCCACGGTGAAGTCCGACTCTAACAGATCAGCATCATCGTCTGAAATGGAGGGCATTCGGATATCTTGAATGTAAGTCTGTGCCTCCTCAGAAGACATCTCCGAGGAAGACGTGTATATCTCCTCGAAGTGATCAGCCAGAACGTTAATTATAGTTGTGGTAGAAGTATGCACCACTCCGTCTGTGGAGCGAAGCTGTGCTATCGTTCTCTGGGCCCTGTCTTTCTTTTCGAGCCATGCTAAGAGTCTCCCCGCTTTGTCGCCCACCTCATATACTGTATGTTGAGTGCACAGGAGCCGTTGTCTAACTTGCGCTCGCTGATATTCTGTGAATTCCGCCTGTTTAAGGCGTAATTGTCGCTTAGCCGCCTCAGTAGGATCGCGATCGTGTTCGGCCTGTAAATCGCCTGCTTCTCATTCTAATGTCGCCAGGTCTTCCTGCACAGTCCGTGTATAACCTGTTATGGAGGCTATCGCTTGGCCCCTTAGAACCGTCTTGTATGCTTCCCAGAGGACCCCAGAGGAGTCCACGGTAGCGACATTCTCTTTGAAGTAACATTTCATGGTCGCAATTAGATCCCGTCTGATTTTGGAAATCTGCAAATAATGGGGCAGGATCGGGAAAATACGCCTCCGGGTTTTTACCTGAGAGGTGTATACCAGGAGAAGCGGGTAATGATCAGATATACCCCTTGGTCCAATCTTTACATCTAGTAAGTGTGGCAAAATGTCAGTTGAAACAAAGAAATGGTCTATACGAGAGAGGCTATTGTGAACCCGTGAATAAAAGGTATAGCCCCGCTCCCCGGGGTGTCTGAACCTCCACCCATCCGTAAGACCCAGAGCTTCTACATGGCTCTGCAGTCTCGCCTGTTTATCCCTGTCCTATTGGGGTGGCGGTCGAGACCTTCATCAAGAACTGCATTAAAGTCTCCGCCCAATATAAGCTCGCCATCCGGGAGCGGGAGCAGAAATGCACTAAGGGCGGGGAGAGCTACTGAGTGCAGGGCTGGGGGTACTTATACAGATACTACATTAAATCTCTTCCCCTCCCATGAGCAGGAGATAGCTGCAAATTACCCTCGTGCATCTTTCCACACCTGTTGCACTATCACTGAAGAATTCTTGCGCTTCAGGATTCCCACCCCCCTGGACCCGGAAGAGAACTCAGAGTGTATCACCATTGTGTAACCTCATCGATCCAAAGCCTTACATGTCGAACCCACCAAATGCGTCTCCTGAAGTAGCACCAATGCTGGGGCCGCTCTACGTACATATTGCAACACCAAACCCCTTTTGATTTTGTCCCCCAAACCACGCACATTCCAGGTAAGCAGGGACAGGGGGGGGCACCAGGGCCTCCATCGGGGCATCGTCACTTGTGATCACATCAGCCAAAACCCCGTCCGCCATCATTACTGAAACATCCTTGAAGACACATCAACAGCCCACCTATGTACTCACTGATACCCTTGAAATACTGTCCAAAACTAAGGCACCAAACAAAGTGCAACCAACCCTCCCTCCCCTTAAACATTGCAACACGAAGTTTCATATCATTACTGCAGTCTTGTTCATCAACAACTCTGTACCAACTCCCCCATAAAACAACCCCTTGACTCCTCTCCACCCCCCTCCCTGCACCCCTGCCTGTGGACCGCAATTCGCCCACCCCCCCACCCGGCAGAGTGCCTATGTGTCACCCACCCGTGCTAATTGCGCAGGGGCGAACTGGTCCCTCCCTCCCCGCGGCATAGCTATCTAATATAAGGTCACAGCAGTGCAGCCTGCAGTCAAGAATATTTGCCTGTAAAAAAACGTCACAACATGTCTAAGTAAATACAGTATACCATATTACAAACCCGGAATCACTAAAATCAAACACTTACTTCCAACGGCACCCCTCTCAAACCGCCCATCCCCCCTAATACTTGCAAGTATCCATTAGGGTCAGTCCTTCTTTAGGTCCCCCGTGCCTCTCACTCCTGTTCCGAGAGGCCGCTTGCCCCCACTTCATCCCCCACAGCCGCTGTCTCCGATGTATCTCCAGGTCCTCGCTCTGGTGCGCCGCGGCGTCCACCAGGTCTGCCTCCGACTTTAGTCCAGCCATCCAGCCAGTCCCAAGTTGCCTCCGGCGAGTCGAAAAACCAAGATTTACCGTCCCTTTCAACTCTCAGTTTCGCTGGAAACAGCATTGTGTACTTGATGTCTCTGCCTCGCAGTTCTTGTTACATCGCCTGGAAGCTGCGTCGCTGCGCCTGGACCCGAGCCGTGAAATCCGGAAAGAAGGAGACCTCGTAGTTGTCGATCTTGAGTGGCGGGCCCGCTCTGACAATTTGTAGAATATTGTCCCGGTCGCGAAAGTTAAAAACTCTGGCAATAATTGGCCTGGGAGGTGCCCCGACCTTAGGCCTTCCGCCAGGTATTCTGTGGGCTCGTTCAATGGAGAAATATGCAGACAATGTCTTGGGTTTCAGATGTTTCGTGATTAACTCCTCCACATAGAGGTCAGCCGCCGGCCCCTCCGTTTTCTCCGGAACCCCAAGAATCCTGACGTTGTTGCGACGGGCCCTCCCTTCATAGTCGTCAAGTTGCTGCGCCATACGAGCCTGTCGTTTTTCCATGTCCGACATTTGCCGTTGGACCTCGGAGGTATCGTCTTGAAGTGCCGCCGTCACCAGTTTGAGCTCTCGCACTTTTTCGTTTGTCTGCTTGAAATCTGCACGCAGTAGCAAAACTTCTGTCGTTATAGAGTCCAGAGACGTGTGCATTGCCCCTATGGCAGCCAGGACATCATGGAGTGTGGGCTCCTTTGGTTGTGGAGATGACCCTTTCGCGCTATCTTTTTCAGTCCGTGGCGAGTCATTTTTGTCTCCACCTTGCTGCCACGCATACTTGGACAGCTTCGCCTGGGCGTTATTTTTGGAACTCCTGCTTCCTGACGCCATTTTTCCCCCCTCAGCAGGAGACCAGCCGAGAAGGCACGAGGCGGAATATGCGGCCGCGCTTTGGCACCCTTACCCGGAGACGGTGCAATCGGTATGTGGCCTGTCCCACACCGACAGATCGCCGATGGACACCTTATTTCCCTTGAGGGCTGGACGCCGCCACCAGCACCGCACAGTCAATGGAGGGGGGAGCCACACAATCTTCGGTGCAGCGGACCGTCTGGAGCCACCAGAGCAAAGCTGGAGTGGCAAGGGAGTCACCGGAGTCCCGACCACCGACCAACGGGCCAGAGGCCAGAGGACGAGAGGCCCTCCGCTGTCACAATGAGCCCCAAACTCTATCTGGGCGTCGTCTTCTCAAGCTCCCTCCGGGTGTAGCAGGGTCACTCCCAGCTGTCAATAGAGGGCCCCAGGCCCCACAGGCTCTGTCACGCGTCCCGCAGGTCACAGTGGGTCAGCGCAGCACAGTTCGCTCTCTCCTCCGCCGTAGCGGCGCCGCCCCACCTCCTCCACGGTCGCCCGCAGGTAGGCCGCAAAGCCGGGGGCCTAAAGTTGTTCCAGAGTCCGGGAACTCGACACCCCCGCCGTCGGCAATATCGGGCAAGGCGCCGCCCCTCCAGTCCCGCCGCCGGGCGCCCGCAGCACCGCTTGGGGCCAGCGCCTCACTCGGCAGAAAGGGGCAAAGTCCTCACCAGGCCGCCTGAAGGAAAGTAGGATCGCGCCGCTCTCAGTGCAGCGGAGCCGCCATCTTGCGCTGTCCAGGCGTCCCCCTCGCCGAGTGCCCAATCGCCGGTGAAACGGCGCCCGCCGCGCTGGAAAGTCACTCCACAGCTCCTGCGAGGGTGTCTGCCGCTTGGAGGGGCACTACAGGAGCGCTTGAGTCCGGGTCCGCAGGCTGCAGGACGATTTACTGCCGCGGATCGGGAAGAGCCCGTTCAAGCAGCGGCCATCTCCCATGGCCGCTTAGCCACGCCCCCCACCCGGAACTCTTGTGTGTGATCAAGGTAGGACGACAATGCTCTTTTTGGGTCCAGATGGTGGAGTCACTCCTCTTTTTTTGAGCGATGTGTAGGAGCATAGAAAGAGGGCAAGGTGACAGACTGGCCCACATGGAATGGTGTTACCACTTTCTGCAAGAAAGAGGCCCCAGTGCAAAGCACCAGTTTGTCTGGAAAATCAGACAGGAACAGAGGCTTGCATGATAAAGCCTGCAGCTCACTCATCCTCCGGGTAAATGTTATTAACACTAGAAGGCTGTCTTGATAGTGAGCAGCCATAGGGGACAATTATGAAGAGGCTCGAAAGAAGCAGAAATTAAAAAAGTGAGAACCAAATTAAGGTCCCACTGAGGCATAATGAAAGCAGAGGGGGGAAACATATGTACAAGACTTTTGAGAAACCTATTCACAATAGGGGACTTAAACAAGGAGGGTTGGTCAGGCAGCCGCACAATGGCAGACAGAACAAAATGATAACCCTTTAGAGTGCCAAGAGCAGAGCCATGTTGAGCAAGGGTATGAATAAAAGGAACAGCAGAAAGGGAGGCAAAAAGAGGGTCAATAGACTTTTCTGTACAGTATAATACAAATTTGTTCCATCGGCAGGAGTACACCATCTTGGAGGAGGGACTCCTGGCTGCCAAAATAACATTGCAGACTTCAGGAGGAAGGTCGAAAACTGTAACTGTCACCTCTCAATCTCCATGCAAGAAGGTGTAGAGTTGACAGGTTCAGGTGGAAACCCTTCTCTGCTGCTGTGACAGAAGATCCTCCCGAAGGGGCAGCCTGATTGGAGGATCAATGCTTATGCTGAGAAGCTCTGGATGCCAGAGTCTCTGTTCCCAGTCCGGAGCCACATGGATGACTTTGGCCCAGTCGTTCTTGATCTTCTTGAGAACTCTGGACAGAAGTGGTATGGGATGAAAGGCGTACAGGAGGCCTGAGCTCCACTTGAGACGAAAAGCAACTCCAAGCCAGAGTCGCCTTGGAAACTCCAGTGCGCAAAACTGCTGATATTGCACGCTCTCTGCGGAGGCAAACAGTTCTAACTAAGGTTCTCCCCACTGCTGAAAGAGACTTTGTGCCTCATCCAGATTGAGATGCCATTAATGGTCCGATAGACATCGATGGGTGGGTTTGTCTGCCAGGTGTTGAACCACCAGGAATATTCCCTGTTGCTCCAGCCATTTTTCACAAAGAGTCCATGACCCTACACTGCCCTGTTTGTTGCAGTACCAGATGGTAGTGATGTTGTCTGTGAACACTTGTACCAGCCTTCCCTTGATAGAGGGTAGAAATGCTTCCAATGTCAGTCGGATCACTCAGAGCTCCAGCATGTTTATGTGGAGTCCGGATAATACCGGAGACCAGAGTCCTCTGAGCCCCACCTCTCCGGTATGGCTGCCTCATCCCAGAAGTGACTCATCTGTCACTACTGTGAGATCTGGTTGGTGAAGAGAAAGGGGTCTGCCTCTGACCCAATCACAGTTTATTGGCCACCCCTGCAAGTCTTATGCAGTTCCCTCAGAGATCTGTCGAAGAGATTTCCCTGGTGCTGTGCCCAATGGAAATCCAGGTCCCACTACAGAGCCCGCATATGCCATCTGGCATGTGTTACTAGTATGATGCAGGAGGCAATGAGGCCCAGCAGCCTCAGAGTCATTTTCACCTAAATCCTGGATAGAGACTGAAACATCGGTATCATAGCCTGAACATCCTGGACTCTCAGCTTGGGAGGATAAGCCAAAAACTGCAATGTGTCCAGAACAGCACAGATGAAATGGAGCGTCTGAAAAGGACACCAAAGATGTATTGAATCTGCTCGAAGAGGCAACCTTCGACCCCAACACTCAACTTCTAATCAGCTGTGACGTGGAGAGTCTTTAAACCAGCTTACCACACCACGCAACTTTGGAAATCATCGAGGACGTACTCTTTGAAGATTATTGGGAATATCAGACACCACGCAATGTGGTGATGAATTGCTGTTTTCTAGCATTAAAAGAGAACTTTTTTTAATATAAAGGCACCCTATACTTACAAAAACATGGGACCAGCATGGGGAGCACATTTGCTCCCAGCATAGCTGGTCTCTATGTGCACCATCTAGAGGTGACCAAGATACTGAATCCCAGCAATCCCTTCAGAAACAACATCAAGATGTGGAAAAGATACATCGATGATATCCTTATCATCTGGGATGGAGATGAAAGAAACTCTGAACAATTTTTGACTTGGCTGAACCTACAAGATGATTTCTTGAAATTCACAAGTACCACTTCCAACAGCAACCTGTTTTTTTTAGACCTCAACATCTTTCCCAAAGATGGTAGACTAATGACCACTACACACTTCAAAAACACTTCAAAAAATTGCTTATTAATGTATAATAGCTTCCACCCCAAACACCTACGGGATAACCTCCCATATGGCCAGTTTCTGCGCCTTCGCAGGAACTGCACAGAGATTGGGAACTTTAGACTCCAGTCCAAAGACTTGAAAAGAAAATTGGAAGCCCGGATGTACCCAAACAGGATTATTGATCAGGCATATAAGCGGGCCAAAAACAACTGCCGGGAGAGCCTGTTGGAAGAAAAAGTACCAAAAGAGGAAGAGAAACGACCTATCTGTGTGACCACTTATAATACCAGTTAATTGGAAGATTCTGAACAGCGGTGGTCTACAGATACCAAAACCCATCTTTTCACATAAAAAAGCGCAAAGCATAAGAGATGTTTTGGTACATACAAGACCAAAATCCAACAACACCAACGGGCAAAAAAATCCCAATTTTGTACAGGGCCACCATCCCTGTGGAGGATGCAAAGTCTGTAGCTTAACTGGAAAGAGTAAGAAACTGACCTTCAACAATGGTACTGTTTGGGAACAGAGAAGCTTCAGCAATTGCAACAGTGCCAATGTTGTGTACCTAATCACCTGTCCCTGCAAACTTGAGTATGTGGGAATGACGAGCAGGGCAGTAAAGATCAGGATAGGCGAACATAAGAGCACGATAAAATGTAAAAAATCGAGTACAAAACTTACAAACCATTTTTTGGAAAAGAACCATAGACCAGAGGACATCTCCTGGACTGTAATAGAACAGGTTGGTAACGAAAACTTTCTCCTGGAAAAAGAACAAAGATGGGTGTTTCGCATTCAATTCCACAAAACTGGCCTTAACGATGAAATACCCTCGGGGCAGTTATAATGAACTCCTTATTGTGATCAGAAACACAACTTTGAGAACCTTGCCATAACCAGCTGCAGACATGGTTGACTAATATTCCTGAGAGATTACACTGTTTTTCCAAACAATTTCAAACAGGAATGCCACAGTATCAAATACACTTGTGATACACCTGTATCTTCTACCCTCTTAGCACTTTCCAGCCACATGAACCATTAAGATTTTTTAATTACAAAAATCTGTTTCATTATTACTAACTTAGACATGTGGCCGGTATTTCTCTGAACATTGCCGAGGAAAACTAGAGAGATCTGTTGTAGCGATTTATTTACAAGCCGGATTCCTTTCCTTAAACTATAAATGAGAGTGTAGAAAGACTTCCGTTTCTCGGCCCGAATGTGCCGAAAAGCGGCGGCCATTTTAGGTCAGCGCACTAGTCTCCGTGCTGCCCTTTGAACACGTAGATGACAATGCGTAATCGAATGGGCTTCTTAAACGATGCAACAGGCAAGAGATCGGCAGTCTCCAGAGCAGCACGGGGTAGGAATAAAGAAACGTTGTCATGCCGGTGATGTGAGTAATAGACTCCGACCTCGAGTCTTTAATAAATGGGTCACGGGGGCAAGTAACATTACAGATACAAGCCGTAAATGATAAACGGGTGCGGTTTTATTTTACAGCCGACCGCGCTGAACACCCTCCGCCTGCAGGCTCATGGGGCACTGAACAATTATGACAAGAGTATGTATAATGCCATTACGAAGGTTAAAGTCCATATAACCATTGTTTTTAAACGCGAATAAAGGGTTCCCTACACTTCTCCCATTTCGGGGTGTTTGTCTGTTTGTGTTGAGTCGCAACTGTATGTTTGATAAGACTAATGTGAGCCCCAACTGAACGAGGGCTCGACAGAATATGTTTGGTGGATTCGACCATTCATGAGAGGTATACTCGATCTGCCTGTTTTATTACAAAAGGCACAACAATCGCTTTATCAGCATGAGGCGATTCTCTACCATCGTGTTTCATGACTACAATTTATAGTTTGTACCAGTAATCAATATGATGTGAAAACATACACATTTATGTTGTTTTCTTCCTCTCTTTTTCTCCTTTTCTTTTACAGAGACCACAATAGGTCAATATTTTGGGTATTCATTGCAAATTACCATGCTTCACTAGGGCCAGCTCATGCCCTGAAGCTCAAACAGTCAGCCTATTTTGCTGCTTTGTTTGTAGGACAGTAGGCTTACCTCTGTAGAACTGAGCTATCTGTAGCAGGGATCACTATATGGTCCTGATGAGTAAGCAGTAGGGGACTGCTTACGAAACATGTCGACTTGGTAGTAAGCTATTGCTCTACCTCAAAATCCCCTTCTTAATGTTCCCAGCTAGAAAAGTGAATAAAATTAATTTTTTCTACTAGCCAGGGAATTTTTAATTTTTTTATATTTTTCGCACTCACTTGTTAGGTCCCTACACTTCACTGACACCCCTACACCTACACATAGCCTCTGTCACAACTTAAGTGCTCCCGCGTAGTCCGTTTGGTCGTAGCACGCCCGCCCCGTTATAGGGACGGGAAGACCCCTATGATGAAGCATGACACTAAAGGATTTTTTTAGTGTGTGAGGGGTATTTTAACAAGCACATAGTGCTCTTGTCTTTCTAGACCTAAGAAAGAGCCTAGTATCTCACTAGACCAAAAAATAAAAAAATCACCTATAAATTACCACCACTTCACATTGATAGAATCTTATTGTTTATATAATGCGTCTGAAAAGGAGTCAGGTCTGACTTCTGCATGTTGATAGTGAAGCTCAACGAATGCAGGAGGTCTGCCATAATCTGGAAGTGGGACAATATAGCCTGGGGCGAGGCCGCCTTCAGCAGTCAGTCGTTGAGATGGGGAAAACTGGCACCCCTGATCTATGCAGATGAGCTGCGACCACCACCATCACCTTGGTGAACCCCCGAGGGGTGCTGGTAAGGCCAAGGGGGAGCAGGATGAACTGAAAGTGCTCATGGATTACCGTACATCACAGGTAATGCTGATGGGAAGGTAGGACGGAAATATGAAAATAGGCATCCTGCAAGTCCAACGTTATCATCCAGTCTCCTGGGCAGACAAAAATGTAAGTAAAAATTCAGAATTCTCTTGGGACAACCAAAAGGTTCTCAACTCACACATAAAGTCATATAACTCCCGATATTCAATGGGCCAGATGCACACAATCCTTGCACACAAATTTAAAAAACGGACCCTATTTGGCAATTATAATATATACACTCATAACTACCAAAGGTATATAAAATATATATATATTTATTAAAAACAATTTAACTTTTCTAAAAAGATCATAGTTGATCAGATTTACAACAATGCATTAAAAACCACAGTACCATACATGTGTAATTGTAATGTATGTAATGTAATGTATGTATACTTGTAAAGCGCACTCTTACCTCGTTACGTGGCGTCCTGGCGCTGTATACCGCTGGGGAACCCGTCCTGGCATTCCCTGTGAGAGGGCACCCCAAGGTGAAGCCAGGCATCCCCGGCGTTGCTGGGGCCGTTGTGGAGATTAAGCAAGCTATTGCCCAGAGTTGCAGAGTGGGACCCATGGTTAGCGTAGGCACCTAAGCGAGAATTATCGAGTCCGCGGACATTGACCCAAGACCCTGCCGCGTCGGGAATTGAACCCTGGTCCCGGGCCGACCTCTGCTTCAGGGTCTGCCGCTTCTAACCAGTGAGCCACACTTCTCCTAATTTATGAGAGACACAGGAAAAAGTGCAATCTATTGGTCGCATCACATTTAGATTGTTCCACATGGAATTCATTTCATTTGTCTGTTCAAATGTCTATCAATAAAATCATCTATTGGGCATGAACATGTTCCTTGGACACAACCACATCTTTAAGCAAAAAGGCGTTGACGCGTTTCGGTGGTACTCCCTTGATAACTACCACCTTCTTCAAGACGCAAAGAATAATAGTCTCTCTTGTATTTAAGCACGATTAAAACACCTAATAAGTTATCAGAAGCTGCACCTCAAATGTCTTAGCTCCAGTTGACCGACGTTCACCATACTTAGTGTTGTTCCCATAAAATAACATCTATAGGCGATGCACACTTCACCCACAGTGGTATAGTGGCCGTAGCTCGCAACGCTTAAACCGCTCCAGCACTAAGTCTGCCTTGACTCCAAAGATTCAGTTGCCATCAAAGGGCATGTGGACATCCCCTGAAAATCTAGATGCTCTCAGCCAGGCATGGCGTCAAAGTGTCACCATCATCGAAACCACTCTGCCCAGCGAGTCGGTCATATCCAAACTACACCTAATGGTGAACTTCGCTGCATCCTCCTATCTGTGACCACTTTGGAGAGAATGGCCCAGGCCTCCTCTGGGACCTGTGGCCGCACTTGCGCAACCTTGTCCCACAGAGTGTGGGAGTAGCAGCCCAATAAGCATGTGGTGTTCACCGACCGCTACGCAAGGCTGGAGGAAGAAAAAATATTCTTACCAAAACTGTCGAGCCCCTTGGATTCCTTGCCCGGGGGTGCGGCAGGGAATGTGCAATTGATGTAGAGGCTTGGACCACCAAGCTCTCAGGGGTGGGGTGATGGGTGAGGAATTTTGTGTCCCCAGGAGTAGGCAGTGGCGGCAGGCAATTGTCCTGTTCATAGGAGCCCGGTGCTGGGCTTGTGCCAGGTTCCCAGTAAGACATCAGTCAGTGCTTAATTAGAAGGGAGCAAGAGTTCTGAAGAGGAAGCTCCCAGAGATAGCACTTCTGCCACGATGCGAGTCTTGACTACCACCAAGAGCAAATTGAGATCCAGGACCTCAGCTGCCTTCTTCATCACCATGTAATAAGATGTTCCTTCCTCCGTAGCCACAGTAGGGATAGAAAGCATACCAGTATCCGGAGATGAAAAGAGACCACTGGCATCGATGTGTTCCGCACACCAGTCCATTGCCTAACTGGCATTCTAAAGGGTCCAGTGACACCTTACATTCTTCCTTGAAGCCTAGCCCTTTAGAATAGGGCTCAGTCACCGACCTAAGATGCATGGGTCCTGTCGGCTCCGGAATTAGTATTGGTCCATGCTGTTCCGGCTGGCTCCGTGTTGGATTAGTCAGTTTAAATCGTGCTGGTGCCACCGGTAGGTGCCGGAAACATCGCAAGCATTGGTCCCTGCCACACCTAGATACCACCCAATAGTTGTAGGAAAGGAAAATAATCCTTTTTTTATATGTAACCCTCACACACTCTCTTTGTGTCATCGGGTTCCACCTGACTCCTAAAGGTCAGGGTGGGCTCGGCCGTGTTCCAGGGAGCTCTTAGAAGACAACAGATTCGGAGGCCTAACAACAAGATAAAAATCCTACATCGGCTTCCCTGGATCCCATCACATGTCCCTTTCAATGGACCATCAGCGCTGTCTACTTGTATTCTCCACCAACTGGTGAAACCTGTGTGCTTGCCACACTTGTATCCTCGCAACCACTGTAATTAGTATGTTTATTCACTATCCTGCTTGGCTCCAGTCTTGCAATGTGTAACCTTCTGTCTCATCCACTAGTGGCGTTGGATCCACAGTCCAACCTGGTTTGCTCATCCAGCTGACTACTGTGGCAGGGTCGGGCAGGTGTCCTGGTCTCTTCCCAACTTTCAGAAAAGCACCTGTGGTCTTAAAGTGGGCAGGCAGTGGTCTATCGATAAACATTGTCCTAGCATATGTGAGTGTTGTTAGTCTATTGTGTGACTGTCTCACTCAGGAGTCCTGTTTTCTGTGTTCAGAGGGTGTCATTTAGCTCCAGTAGTATTGCTTATTTTGAGACCCCTGGGTACTTCCTTGCAACTCGTGATTTGGTGAGTTGGGTTACTGCACTCTTTTAAAATTAATTATGCCTTTAGTTTTTGATAACTGTATTTGTTAACCGCTACTGTTTCTCTGTTTTTCAAGATTGCTCTAAAAAATACATTAAATCATTGGTGTAAATATCATGAGATGTCACTTCCAGGGATGTAACTTGGTGGTCAAAGGTCATGTGATGTCACTTATGTTGCCCCCTTTAACCTTGCACATTTGTTTTGCTAGTCTTAGTGCTGTGTTGTCTCTTAGTGTTGGTGCCTACTAACAGCAGTCCTGCCAACGCGCAGAGTAGCCCTGTGTGACAGTTTCAAGCCTCATCACAAAGCCATATGGTGATTAGGTACAATCGCACGGTATGCAGGAGCTCCTTTAACAGAAGGGGTTTCCTGCTCAGGTGTGAACATTCTACCGAGCTGGGCTCCAAATAAAACCACCACAGGACCTAGGGGGTGGAGCCAGATGAGTTCCTTATTGCTATGGGGAAGGTAGCATTGACGGTTTAGGCAGAACAAGGGGTCCAAAACGAAGGTCAGATTGCCCTATAGGGTAATCAGACAGTGCCCAATGGGCTGGGCTGGCAGGTCAGTGTGTAACAGCTTTTTGGCTGTTTGTGGACCTGTTTTATGGTTTGTTGGACCAGTTTTTAATCATTGATTTTCCTGATAAATTAAACAAACATTGCCTGAAGCAACGCTCAAATCCATGCAGTCTTCCTTACCATGCAAACTATTTAGTCTGTGTGTCTTTAGTAGTTTGAGCTGTCTACTTCACTAATGGGGACCATATTTGTTTTGGTACCCGGCCATATTATCTGTGCCAGATCCACCCTATCTAAAACCCCATTCGCCACAGACCCGTCCCTCGCCAGGGTCATGCCCTCTTCTCGTTGTACAATCACACGGTGAAAAATATTCTTAAGTTGGCAGGTCTACAACAGACACATTGTATCTGCAGCATCAAGTTTTCAATTAAGATTGTTTGTTTTTTTATAAACAAATCATGAGTGTTAATATCATGAAAATGCATTTCTGGAAATGTACTTGGTAGTCAAAGGCCATGTGTAGTCACTTATGTTGCCCATTAAATATTTGCAAAGTGAACATAATGATTTGTTTAATCATATTAATAAAGTGCATCGCTTCTCTCTTCCACGCAGTCATTTCCATCCCCACAGGAATACCGAGCAGACCCCCGGGAGCACCTCTACCTGGGGATGTTACAAGACGCATGGAGTTCAGGCAATATGGGTGGCTCTGCCCAAGTCAGAGTTATAACGTTTTAGGCAGTATGGCTGACTCTTTGTAGTGTCCTGAGTCTCCTCATTTTCTGTATATCTGAACTGGTGACTGGAATGCCTAGTGGATCATGTAATAGAATATAAGTTTGTGGTCTTTGTGGAAGCCCGGGGATGGGGACGGTTGAAGGGAGAATGGAACCCTGGCAGGATCTACCTGCTGTTGCTCTAACCTAAGGGTCTAAAATGAAATAAAAAATGTACCTCCTACCTAAGGGGCTCAAGTTTCTTGTACGAAAACCCTGTCCTCTAACTACAACACCTTGTCCAAAACAAAGGTGTTTAAAGCATTGTGACTGACTTTGCCCAAATTATGCCTGCACTTCAAATGCATGGCTTTAGTGTATTTTACTAGTTTCCCCATAGGACAGGCCGCATCTGTTCGGAGTGAAGGATGTATAAATGACAGGGCATAGCTATCAGAAGTGCAGCAGATGCAGGGGACCCAGAGGTTTGAAGGTTCACTTTACACTCTGGCTGTTACTCCCAAACCAAACCCAATTTTTTCCATGTGTTAGTGCCTACGAAACTCATGCTACACCACTAGGATGACGCAATAGGGCACTCACATACTGCACAAAGCGCAGCTGTGTGAACACAATGAGACAATTGAGAAATTACTTCAGTTCCACTTGAAGGCCCAGCAAGACATAGCGCCAATGTACAGAGCGCTGTAGATTACAGCCATCAGCTTGTTAGCCTTCCGAGGACAGGCCCTCCACCCCATCAGCCCTGCTCTTCACACCACCCTGCAAAAATGCTCATTATAACTCAAAGTGCTCACTCTGTTCCTTCATTGTGCACTTTTCCCTTATTCGTACGTCATAAATAGTAGTGGAAACTAGCACGTCGCTAAGGAAACGCTCTTCAACCATTACGCATGCTGCTGTGTAGTCTTCTCTTGGTCTCTCACGTTTCAAGGGTTGGTGACCAGCTTGCTCCTTTCATGCAGCAGCTCTGGTCTGCATAGACAAGGGCTGCCTTTCCCAGTTTTTTTTCAGGGGCGCAGTCTGTGCTGCCCATAATCGCTCAAGTGTTTGGGGAGAAGGACATTCTTCCAGTTTACAGGGGTGCCGCTTGCAGAAAGTTCATGACGCCTGATTTAGCTTTCCCCAGGTCTCCAGGATCAAGGAGAGCAACCTGCCCCCCATGACATCAGTATTTAGGGACGCCTTCCAATCCACATCATTTCGGTTTATTGGGGTACAATCTTGATACTCATTACCAAGGTTTCCTAACAGGAATGATGTACCTTGCTTGTGTTTGCGGGTGGCACCTCTCTCCCCACTGCTAGCATTTGCGAGGATCAGTCTTCTCCTTCTGTCATGTGTTTTGGGGTGCAGCCTTCTCCCTTGTATCCTTTTGTAGGGATGCAAATCGATTGCATCCTTAACTTTTCAAGGGACACAGCCTAATCCCTTCAATTGTGATTCCGGGAGTGAAGATTGCTCCCACCACCTGAGTTTATAGGGGTGCAGCCTCCTCCTATTACCTAAGTGTATGGAGGTACCAACTCCCCCATCGCCCAAGTGTACAGCGGTGCAGTCTCCCTGTCATGGTAAAAGAAAGCACCACCGGCTACAGCTCTTCCAGCACCGGGAGGATCAAAGCAACTGACTACCTTGGCTCACCAGCCAGATCAGATGCTCTATTCTAGAACATCTAGATCGTGCCTTGAGGAAAGCTATTCATAGAACAACATAAAGAAACATACTCGTGCATGCAAGCACGTGGAAATACAGAACAAGCTTAACCCCTCCCATGCTGGTGATGGAAGCGCTCCGTCACCAGCCTCTGTCGCGCTGTGCTGATGACGGAGTGGTTCCGTCACGGCCCGCTTGGCGCGGCGCTGATTTCGCGCCTGCTCGGTGCGTTCTATTGAGCGGGCGGGGCCGTGACGGAACCGCTCTGTCATCAGTACAGCGCACCCGCGACTCGTGACGGAGCGGTTCCGTCACGAGCATGGGAGCGCCGCACGGCTTCCCCTCCCTCTAGCGCTGCGGCGGAAATACCGCCGCAGCCAAGGGGTTAAAGTAACACACCTTCCCCCTTTAATAAACAGAAAAAAAACACCTAACATTTATTTTACAAATTGTTTTCTGATGAAAGATACAAAGTCAGACATCCAAATCGTTTTTTCCCATGAGCGTTTAGCAAGATCTTCAGTACATACAATATTGTTGGGGAATTTTCTGACACTTGGAACAGATGCATGACTTTCAACTACAACTTCATCATCAAAGGAGTGAAAAGAATTTGATTCAGTGGTATTAAATTTGTCATTTGTGCAATCTTTATCAGCTTTGAGAATAGCAATTCTACTCAAACTCCAGACTTTGTTTTTGGATAATCTGAAAGAGTGTTTTAGAACTTCTTTAATTTCAAAAGGACCCATGAATTGAAGCTTAGCTTTTTTTTTTTTACTTTCAAGGTTTTTTTTCACTTTAACAAGCATGCCAACCTTGGAAATGGGGTCCTGTATAGAACAATTTTTATTGTCGAAATACTCCTTATTGATGGCATGAGTCTGAGCAATTCTCTCCTTAACAAGCTACCAAAACTAGGTTAGATGAAGTGGAAGGAGATAACCATGAAGGATTGCACTTGGTCCTAGGAAGTCTACATCTCATGATTTCAAAAGGAGAACAACCAGTCATAAATTTGTGGTAGTTCTGTACATCCATGCAGTTTTGAAAATGTGTAATTCCCATATACCGTTGTCTACCCCTTCAGATTGTATGGCACCCTTGAGGACTCTGTTGAATCTCTCAGTAACACTATTACCACTCCGATTACACAAGGAAGTGGTACAATGAGTTATGCCAACTCTCTTGAAATATTCTTTGGCTTTATTGGATAAAAACTGGACACCATTGTCCGTGATAAGTCGTACAGGTAAACCTTCTTCAGTGTAAGTTTCATCCAGGAAGGTTAAAACAGAATCAGTATCAATCTTTTCAACAATTTTGATAACTGGCCATCCTGAGAAAACATCTATGGCCGCAAGAATTAATTTAGAGATAGGTCCTACAGGTCCCATGATGTCCATGGCAATAGTGTTCCATGGATTGCCAGGAATTATATGGACCCCGTGTTGGGTCTGAGAGTAACAAGTGACTTATCTGAATTGGCATAAGTGATACAGTTTCTCACAATACGTTCCATAAGCATGTCCATACCTGTACACCAAAAACCATTTTTTACTGTTTGTTTCGTTCATGCTATACCACTATGACCTTCATGACCATGCAAAACTATAGAACATTGTAACTATCTAGGAGGAACAGCACGATCCCCTCTTTTGAGTACACTGTCTATGCACGATAATTCATTCCTAACTTCACAAAAACTTCTGATCTCTGAATCTATGGATTTTTTGTTGGGCCAGCCACCCAAAATATAGCTTTCTACTTTTTTTAAAAGAACATCTTTGTCAAATTCCTTGCACCAAACAGCTTGGTCAATAGGCATGGAACCATCATCATGTACTAGAGCAATTTTAAAATCATCCCATTCATTGTGAAGATCTTCTTTGATAGATAGAGGCATTCTGGACAGAAACTCAGCAGTGACATTTTCTTTACCGGGGACATAAACAATGGAATAAATAAAATCTTGGAGACACATGGACATAAACGCAATACGTGCAGACGCTTTTAACATCCCTTCAGTGGTAAGTAAGCGTACTAAGGGATTGTGATCAATTCTTATTAAACATTCTTTACCCCAGACAAATGCTCTCAAATGTTCTAGAGCCCAAACGCATGCCAAGGTTTCCCTTTCTATTGTGGAATATTTTCTTCTGCTGGCGTAAGTGCTCTGGAAGCATGTGCGATGATGTATTCTTTCCCAGATTTGGATTACTGCGCTTGTACAGTCCCTAAACCCTTATAACTTGCATTCGTGGTGATGATGCACATAAGTGAAGGGTCAAAACAAGAAAGAGTAGTGGCAACACAAATAGCTTTTTTTACATCCAGAAATTCAGTTTCACAATCACTTGACCACACAAACGTATTTTTGTTCTTTACTAATTGTCTAATGTTAAATGTGCGACAAGAGAAATTGGGAATATACTTTGAGTAAAATTCAGTTAATCCTAAAAAAAGATCTAATATCATCCTTGGATTTAGGATGAGGTGCAGCCTGTATACCTTCAACTAAGTCAGATTTTGGTTTCACACCTCCTTCACACAGCTCATGTCCAAGATAAGTTACAGATTTCATTCAAAATTTGCACTTTAAATGTTTAATGGTCAAACCATGGCTACTAAGAGCACTAAGTACATTTTCTAGCGCTGGAATGTGTTCTTGTTCATCACTCCCAAAAACTAATATGTCATCTTGAAAACAGATGGCATTTTTACAATTGTTTAAAATATCCTGCATGACACGCTGAAAAATGGCTGCTGCAGATGCTAATCCGAAGGGCATTCTATCTATACTACTATTATAAAGGAAGAACTTTGAACCTTTGAGGCAGGTAAACTAGGCTATATAAACTTAATAAATATACGTTATTTAAAAAATTTACCGGAAAAAAAGTAGTCCCTTGGAAGAAGTGCCGGCCGCGACGTGCGTGCCCGATGTGAGGAGCGCGGGGAGGAGCGGCGTCCAGGAGCGCGAGGAGGACCGGCGGACATGGCACGTGGAGGAGCGGTGAGGAGCGGCGGACAGGCGGTGAGGAGCGGCGGACAGGCGGGGAGGAGCAGTGAGCGGCGGATGAGGTAGGTTATTTATTTATTTATTTAGGACCGGTGAGTGGCGGAAAAATGAAGCAAAAATGAAAATCGTGAGCAAGAGGAAGCAAACGGAGCATTACAAAAAGGAGCCAAACGCTGCATTACTGGAGGAAAAAGTTACGTGTGCAGGTTACAAAAGCGTTCATCGTGAGCAAGAGGAAGCAGACGGAGCGTTACAAAAGTGAGCGAAATGGTGCATTACAGGAGGAAAAAGTTATGTGTGCAGGTTACAAAAGCGTAGAAAGTAAACATAGAGGTATAGGAGGAAAAAGTGACGTGTGCAGGTAGCAAGAGGAAGCAAATGGAGCATTAAAAAAGGGAGCCAAACGGTGCATTACAGGAGGAAAAAGTTACGTGTGCAAGTTACAAAAGCGCACATCGTGAACAAGAGGAAGCAAACGGAGCGTTACAAAAGTGAGCGAAATGGTGCATTACAGGAGGAAAAAGTTACGTGTGCCGGTTACAAAAGCGTAGAAAGTAAACATAGAGGTATAGGAGGAAAAAGTGACATGTGCAGGTAGAAAGAGGAAGCAAACGGAGCATTAAAAAAGTGAGCCAAACGGTGCATTACAGGAGGAAAAAGTTACGTGTGCAGGTTACAAAAGCGTACAAAGTAAACATAGAGGTATAATACTGCAATATATGGAGGAAGGCTCTGGGGGACCCACGGACAACGTCGGGGCGGGCGGGGGCCCTGAAGCCTAATTGCTCCCGGACAACGTCGGGACGGGCTGCTAGTTGTATCTAAAACACCCAAAAGGGTGATGAATGCGGTAAATTATTTGCTCTTTTCATGTAACTCTATTTGATGGTTAGCCGCAGATAAGTCTACAGTTGAGAAAAATTTTGAACCACCGACAGTTGTTAACATTTCAGAAATACGGGGTAAAGGAAATTGATCTACAACTATATTGTTGTTAAGATGGCGCACATCAATGCAAAAGTCTAATCTTGCCATTGGCACATCGAGCTCCCACTATGGGAGAAACCCATTCAGAGGATTCAATCCTTTCAAAATTACCTTCTTTGACAAGTGATTCAAGTTCTTTTTTAACTTCCTCACGAACAGCTATGGGAATGTTCCATGCCTTGTGAACTTTGGGACATGCGCCATTCTTTAAGCGTATTTCATGTTTGAAGTTGACTAATTTGCCGATTTCTGTTTTAAAAACACTTGGAATTTTTTTAACATTAAGATGCTAATACCATTATGTTCATCAACAACAATGACAGGATCAAAGCCAATAGGGTTAAGAATAATGTCAAGTTTACCTTGTCAAACCAACTAAGCACTGATGGAACTTTTTTGGAAACATATAATTTAGCAGTGCATTGACGATTTTTGAATCTGAAGATTAGAGTTCTAAAACCAATAATCTCAATTCTTTCACCAGAATAACCTTCAGGATTGATATCAGGAATGTCTAGATTGTCACCTAACCTTCTTGCAAATTGGGATTTCCACACAGACTAATTTACAATGGAATATGGTGAACCTGAATCAGCGTACATATGAATATTCACACCTTCTGTAGTCATATCGCAAACTGTTTTTTTTAACTAAAGAATTATGGGGCATATTAGCAAGAACCTCGTTAACATTATCGCCATTTTAGTGGCAGTTAAATGTCCTGAACATCTATAACGCATATTAGCAAGCCCATTATCGCCGTTTTAGTGGCAGTTTCCTGCCGCTAAAACTGCGATAATTTTAATGAGGTTCTTCCTAATATGCCCCTATCAATGTTTAGAATGGTGGGGTCAGCATCTTTGATATTGAGTACAAAAGAGTTACTATTGCTAGAATCATTATTGTATTCTTCTTCCTCACTGCCATCACTATGGCCAATGCATTTAATTTTGTTATTTCTGTTTCTTCTGCAAGCTGTAGCAAAATGTCCAATGACACCACATTTGAACATTTTTGTTTAATTGCAGGGCAGAGTTTAAAATTGGCTAAATGCAACTTAGTATTGCATCTATAACATCTCCAATTATCTTTGTTATCATCAATTTACATTTAGAAGTATAAACTTGTTTTTTCTTTTTTAAGTCTTCTTTTTTGTTAGAATGTTTAGTATTCATTTTTGCAACAGTTTCATTATTACTATTGATGTCGTCATTACCTGTGACCTGTTTGGCACTTCTGCACGACATTTCAGACTTCCTCACAATAGCTAGAATGCTTTCAAGATCGTCGTCACTATTGACCCATAATCTCTCCTGAATAGTAGAATTGTTGACAAGCATAACCACCTGATCTCTGAACAATTCCTCTTGCAAAGTACCAAACTTACAATCAAGAGATAAAGTTTTAAGAGCAGAGACATAATTGTAAACAGATTAATCTGTGAGTTGTTTCCTCTGAAAAAATGTATATTTCGAAATACCTATGCACACTTTGGGAGAACAATAGCGATCAAATTCTGAAATAGCTTGATCAAAAACATTTCTTTCTCCTTCACCCTCTGTTCTAGGCAATTGATTGAACGCCTTGAGCCATTCTGGGCCCAAAGAGTGCAAAAAAATATCTTTTTTCCTGCAGCTTTCATTTTGCCATTAGCATCTAATGTTTCAATGTAATTTAAAAAATATGCTTTCCATTCAATCCACGGCATACAAGGTGTGCTACCCGCAGACCAGAACCATTGTGGTGGAGACAGCGTATAACCTTGTGCACACATATTGTAAATTATACAGGAACTTGTTCACTGAGAAGTAAATAAAAGTAGAAAGAGATAGATAAAAAAATATAACTGAAAAAGAAAAAAAAATTTAACAATGTCAAAGTTGTTTGATGGCAGAAGAATTAAAGGTATTATTCAGTGAATTGTTCACTGATAAAATAAAAAAAATCAGAGTCCATACTTCACCCTGTGTAGAGAAGAAAGCAAGACAAGATCCATAAATCAACTTGTGTAGCAGGAAACCAGTATATGTCCGTTAATCATCCTTTTTTTTTTTAAATGACTTGATTGGATACAAAAAGAGAATCCACAAAAAAAGAATCAAAAAGAATATTCCTCGAGAGAAGGAACAGAACAGAGCACGAAGAAACTCATTTGAGAATGGCAGATTCAAAGAAACTCAATTGGGAATGGCAGATTGTGAAGAAGTTGTTGTAAATCTTGTCTCGGTCAAACGGTTGTCATGGAAACTATAAACTTGCACATGCGCAGCATAGGATAGCTTGTGCGCTGTGACATGTAGCACATTGGTTTATTTATTTATAGGCTTATAACGCACCGGCATCACACCCGAAGGTGTATCTCCGCGCGGAGCTGTGAGGTAAACAGGTCGAGCAGCGCTCCTCCTAGAATAGTACTGTCTTTAGGCATTTCCTGAAAGCTGAGTGACTCGAGCATTCTCTGAGGGAGAGGGGAAGATTGTTCCATAGACGTGGGCCCATGATGGAGAGGGCGCGGCCTCCCTGTCTGGTCTTGTAATGTCTGGGAACCTGAAGTAACAGTTGGTTACTGGACCTGAGATTGCGGGAAGGGCGATGGTACACAAATTTCTCTGCCAGATAGTGAGGTCCCAGGTTGTGGAGACTCTTGTGTACCACACAGCAGATCTTGAATTCCACCCGTTTCCGGATGGGAAGCCAGTGGAGGGCCTTGAGGAGGGGCAGGGACGGCGTTCTGGGGGGGGTATTAGTTACCAGCCGTGCCGCGGTGTTCTGAACCACCTGCAGTTTATTGAGCACTCCTTCATTGGCTGCTAAGAATAGGCCATTACAATAGTCCAGGCGGCTCAGAACGAGGGCCTGGACCAAGGTCTTCCGTGTATTGTCTGGTAGAAGGGGGAACACTTTCCGAAGGAGGCTAATAATGTGGAAACAGGACCCTGCCGTGGTGCTGGCATGATGGAAGAGGGTAAGGTCATGGTCTAAACGGACCCCCAGGTTTTTTACTACCTGTTTCGGGAGAGGGGCCTGACCCAGGCTGGAGGGCCACCAGTCGGGGGTCCACAGGATTTTTGCCTCTCCGAATAGCATGACCTCAGACTTTCCCACGTTACACTGGAGAAAGTTCTTGGCCATCCAGCTGGCGATCGCAGTCATGCCGTTGGAGAAAGCTTGTCTTATCTCCGGGGTAAAGGTCTTAAAAGTGAACAGCAGCTGCGTATCGTCAGCGTAAGAGATGGGCATAAACCCGAAGGACCTCGTCATGCTGGCCAAGGAGGAGACATATACGTTGAACAACGTAGGGCTGAGACAGGAGCCCTGCGGGACTCCTCTGATGATACTGGCAGGAGTGGAGCTAAAAGAGCTCATATTCACCTTCTGAGTACGCTCTGAGAGAAAGCTGGTGAACCACGCCAAGGCAGATCTGTCAATGCCTATCTCCTTTAATCTGGTGAGGAGAATGGCGTGGGATATGGTGTCGAATGCTGCGGATAAGTCCAACAGCACCTACACCACTGACAGCCCTCTGTCCAGGGACAGGCGTATGGCATCCGTGACGGAGAGAAGAGCCGTCTCGGTGCTATGCCTAGGCCTGAACCCGGACTGAGAGTGATCTAGACTGCCGGTCTGCTCAATGAAGCAGGAGAGATGGTGATTAACATGCTTCTCCGTCAGTTTGCCGACGAACGGCAGAAGGGAGATTGGCCTCAGATTAGTCATGTCCGACCAGGGGATGGCGGTGTTTTTCCTGATAGGCTTGACCATGGCCTCTTTCCACTCCCGGGGGACCAATCCCTCGGAGAGGGAGCGGTTGATCACCGTCAGAATGGAGGGACTGAGGACACTCCCAATAAGGTGCATGACACGGGCAGGTACAGGGTCCACTGGGCTGCCTGACTTAATAGTCCCGATCAGGGAGTTGACTTGGTCCAAGGTTATCTCGGGGATGAAGAACAGCATAGCTGGAGCAGCGCAGGCTATTCCAGGCTGAAGGCTAGAAGAGGAGTCATTTTCATCAGCGGATGGACTTGATTGGGAAATGTTTCGATAAATGGCATCGATTTTATCGGAAAAAAAACCAGCAGTATCCTCACACAATTTTTGGGTCAGCACTTCTGGGCTGTCGCAAGCGACGGGCTTGGTGAAAGTGCAGAGAACCTGGTACAGCAGTTTAGAGTCGTTGCCAGCCTCAGAGAGTTGGAAGACAATATGGGACTTACGGGCAGCTCTGATGTTTTTGTGATAGAGTCTCATGGCTGAGCTATAACGGTCTCTATCGACAGTACTGCGCGAGATTCTCCAGGATTTCTCCAACTTCCTGCAGGCCTTTTTCTCCGCACGCAGTAAGTCCGAGTACCATGGTTCCTGCTTGCGGTCAAAGCGCCGATTGCAGCGTCTTAGGGGGGCAATAAGGTTGACCGCCGTACTCAAGGCATCATTGAATTTGGACAGGGCCGAACTGGGGGAGTCTGAGGGGAGAAAGTCAGGAGGTATAAAAGCCGTTCTAAAAGTATCAGCGGACATCTTGTGCCACTGCCTGCGCCATAGCGGAAGGGGGGCGGGGTGGGGGCGTTCTTCGGAGAGAGTAGGGAGGGAGAAATTAATTATAAAGTGGTCGGTCCATTCCACCTGTGTTGGGGGATAACAGGTCAGGGAGTGTGAATTGGACAGAATTATGTCGAGGGTATGACCAGCCTGATGAGTCGGACCCTGGTTGCACTGTTTAAAGCCTAGGGCCGATAAGTCAGCCAGCAGGTTGCGCGCTTCTGCATTGTCAGATAGTTCGCTGTGGACATTGAAATCTCCAAGGAGTACAAAATTGGTCCCTAAGCTGATATGAGGAGCTAGTGTCTCCAGAAGGAGGGTCGAGGCCTCGGTATAGGGGCCCGGGGGGCGGTATACCAATGCTCCCTTCCAGCAAGCTTGAGATGGAGAACCAATTTTAAAAACCAGAATTTCAATGTCACTGGTGCAACATTGGTCGAGAAGGGTGACATTGAGAGTGTCTTTATAGATTACAGCGACCCCGCCGCCGGTTTTAACAGGGCGGTCTAGCCTAAGAATCTTATACCCCAAAGGGACCCCCAAGGTGATAGCGGGGACCAGGTGGGGTTTAAGCCAGGTCTCCGTACAGAAGCAGTAATCAGGGCGGGTTGAGTGAATTAAGTCCCAGACCTCCGAGTGATGCTTCGGCAGAGATCTTACGTTACAGAGTATGCTGTTGCCCCTGGGGGGCATGGGGCTAAGGTCATCAGGGGTCGGAGTGCCTACCAGGGGAGGACAAGGATATGACTGATAGTGACAATGCTTGCAGGAAAACGGGCCCCCGGGACATGGGCCGGCATCCTGTGCGCAGCCTTTAGGCGGCGGGTGCCACAGATTACGTAAGTCATAAGAAGAGTACCTTAATCTGTCCGCTACTCTGCAGGTGGAGGCTACAGAAGTAGGGGTCATGGCCCCTGGCCCCGTTCGGTCACGGACGGGCACAGACGGGCTCCTCTCTGGCTCGTCTCAGGCGCGACTAAGGCGCCCCCTGCGCGCAACCGCTGCGCGCTTGGGCGACGAGAGGGCTTAAATGCCCTGCCTGAAGTGATCTGCTAGAGCGCTAACAGCGCGATAGTGTGGGTGGGGTCATTGGCTCTTCCTGTCCCGCCCTCCGCTCAATCGGCACTGGTTGCCGTGTCGGAACGGGGCGGGGCAGGGGAAGAATCGAGCACAGGCCCAGGAAGTCAGCACAATAATAGCAGTGAGTATCCAATATTTTTAAAATGTAGTAATCACAAATTTAAAATAAAACTGTGCAGGAGCACACAAACAGGTACCGGCTAGTGGGGAGCGCAGAGCGCTGTCGCAATCACAGCAGATAACACAAGCGAGTCGGGGAGACTCTGCCACCGTCCTCCCTTCCGCAAGCTGCCGCAGCTCCTCGCCGCCTTAAATGCCCTGCCTGAAGTGATCTGCTAGAGCGCTAACAGCGCGATAGTGTGGGTGGGGTCACTGGCTCTTCCTGTCCCGCCCTCCACTCAATCGGCACTGGTTGCCGTGTCGGAACGGGGCGGGGCAGGGGAAGAATCGAGCACAGGCCCAGGAAGTCAGCACAATAATAGCAGTGAGTATCCAATATTTGTAAAATGTAGTAATCACAAATTTAAAATAAAACTGTGCAGGAGCACACAAACAGGTACCGGCTAGTGGGGAGCGCAGAGCGCTGTCGCAATCACAGCAGATAACACAAGCGGGTCGGGGAGACTCTGCCACCGTCCTCCCTTCCGCAAGCTGCCGCAGCTCCTCGCCGCCTTAAATGCCCTGCCTGAAGTGATCTGCTAGAGCGCTAACAGCGCGATAGTGTGGGTGGGGTCACTGGCTCTTCCTGTCCCGCCCTCCGCTCAATCGGCACTGGTTGCCGTGTCGGAACGGGGCGGGGCAGGGGAAGAATCGAGCACAGGCCCAGGAAGTCAGCACAATAATAGCAGTGAGTATCCAATATTTTTAAAATGTAGTAATCACAAATTTAAAATAAAACTGTGCAGGAGCACACAAACAGGTACCGGCTAGTGGGGAGCGCAGAGCGCTGTCGCAATCACAGCAGATAACACAAGCGGGTCGGGGAGACTCTGCCACCGTCCTCCCTTCCGCAAGCTGCCGCAGCCCCTCGCCGCCTTAAATGCCCTGCCTGAAGTGATCTGCTAGAGCGCTAACAGCGCGATAGTGTGGGTGGGGTCACTGGCTCTTCCTGTCCCGCCCTCCGCTCAATCGGCACTGGTTGCCGTGTCGGAACGGGGCGGGGCAGGGGAAGAATCGAGCACAGGCCCAGGAAGTCAGCACAATAATAGCAGTGAGTATCCAATATTTTTAAAATGTAGTAATCACAAATTTAAAATAAAACTGTGCAGGAGCACACAAACAGGTACCGGCTAGTGGGGAGCGCAGAGCGCTGTCGCAATCACAGCAGATAACACAAGCGGGTCGGGGAGACTCTGCCACCGTCCTCCCTTCCGCCTTACCTAACGAGGTAACGTCATAGACTTAAGAAGCTGTTCCGGAGAAGAAATTCCACTAGAAGAATGGCGCCTTGGATTCGGTAAGAAGGATAAATGCGGAAAAGTTGAAAAGTCACGATTTTTATTTTAGAAAAAATAAATAAGATAAAAGAATATTTTAGCGTGGTAAAATTCGTAGATGGTGCTTCCTCTAGCTCGTCAAGCTCGTCCCCAATTTGTCAAGTAGAGATGGAGGCAAAATGTAGAAAAATTAAGATTTATTCATGGTAAAAGGAAGCACCACCGGCTACAGCTCTTCCAGCACCGGGAGGCTCCAAGCAACTGACTACTTTGGCTCACGAGCCCGATCAGATGCTTTATTCTAGAACATCTATATCGTGCCTTGAGGAAAGATATTAATAAAACAACATAAAGAAACATACGCATGCATGCAAGCACACGGAAATACAGAACAAGCTTAATGTAAAACTCCCCTATCACCCTAGTGTACGCGGGTTGAACCTCCTCCATCATCCGAATGTACAGCGGTACAGCCTCCTCCCATCACTTTGGTTGCAGAGGCTCATGGTTACAAGAATTATGGCATCCTGTGACCCATCACTCAGGTTTTTAAGGGTACCGCTTGATCCCCAATGGCCATATAGTCCACAGTACCATCTGCTCCCGCAGCTAGAGGTTTGGATGGTTCAGCTTGCTACCCTCGCTCAGGTTTGGAGGGGCTCAACCTAATATTCGTTTGCAAGGGTGCACTCTGGTATTTATTCCCATGTTTTAAGGTGGTGCCTCATTGCATCACTCAGGTTTTAAGCAGTGCAGTCTGAGCTCAACTGAGATCCTACTCCCAATGATGAGGAGTAAAGTGGTTGTAAAATGAAAGCACCCCATGTGCCACTGTAGTGCATGGGTGCTCTGTGCTATGCGCTCATTGTATTCTCTTAAATGGTGTTCCACGATCAAGTCTGGAACGATGGGTACAAAGACTCAGTGAACGTTTAGTCAGTTGACACAGTCCTTCGCATGGATAGGAAGCTGTTGGTCGTGGTTGTCTTTATTTCAATACATTTACACCCAAAATGACTCTTTATCTTCTTCACATCTTGGCAACAATCTGGACTTCCCCACGCATGACACCCACTGGCCTGCTTCCGCTCCATGTGGTGCCGGAATCACCAGTGCCCTTCGGACTGATTCGGGCCACCTTTTCACTTCATCTAGTTTGCTTGTTGGTTTCCTGGATCCTGAGCCCAGCGCTTTCGTCTTCCAGTTTACTGCCTTCGTCTAAGCGCCTGCCTGACCTGCCGCATTATGTCACCGTGTCGAGGCACTGCCTGCGCGTCACCTATCAACATCATCATCACGTGCAGACGTGGGCGTCTTCACACAGGTGGCCATCTTGGATTGTGCTTCAGGTCAAGGCCATGACCCGACTCGCTCTGCTAACGCCTGAAATTTTATTTACGAAACTTCCACATTGAAGCCACAGGTAGGATCTACACTTGTCTGCACTCATGGTGACAGGCACACCTTTTCTGGTTGATTTGTGGAAAAGTAAATTTTGCCATGTTCTGTGTCCCTACGTGTTCCCCATCTTATGCTATATGTGCATGATTAATATGCATATGTATTCCCTTATGATCGATTAAAGACGCAATTACAGTTGTGTCCAACTCTAGTATGCCAAGTTCCCAGTTCTCGTGAAAGCTACGAGTATTAGGCCTATGTAAAGTTACGTTGCCACGTTTCTCAGTGTGCACGTTAAATCAGTATAAGTCCCCGTTTCTAGGCCTCAAAAGGGCCCGGACTCAGATTCAGCTCCTGTCTCCTGAACCCTCTCCGAGGAGCGATACAGCCCCCACCTGTATCCCTGACCCTTCACTTACTTCCTGCCTCACAGTGCCCGGCTCGGCCTGGCTCTGCCTGCCAGTCTGCCAAGAGTATGTTATGATTCTAGTTATCAGTCCAGCTCTCCTTCTCTGCATTCCTAAGCTACTGAATCGCATCAATAGTTTCAGTCATCGTCTAGCCTTTACGTCTCCATGTAAGAGAAATACTGTATTAATGGTCATTTAATATTCCTCAACACACACTACATGTAGAATAATGCATGCACCAGTCTTAGAGTCTGTTAGCCTTTACCCTGATAACTTTTGGATTCTATCAACATGTTCTCTAAACATCAGATACATCAGATACTAGATAGTGTTTAGGTACATGTCGCTCTGACTCTCCAGACTTTAGTCTCTCCTTCTAGCGCAGAAGTCATAGCCCCCAGTTCCTCCTAGTAACACGTCATTGCCAGCTTGCGCGCACCACTAGGTTAGAGGTCCCGGCTCCTTAGGTAGCCCCCTCCATGTTTCCGCCCCATTTATGACATATTCTGTTACGTTTGCATCACATGTCTATGTATACGCCCTGTTCACGCCTCTTGTTACACCTACTTTCTGCCTTATCTTTCGCGACTGCTACAGGCCCTGCCCACTGCTACGCCTATTGTATTGAATACCATGTATTTTGTTTAAGTATATATACTTGTGCACTGTTATTAAAAGTTACCATTCTTTTGTCCCTGCCCCAGGCAGCGCTGCCATCCTATTCCCGTGCAGGTTGTCCTGTTCCTGTCCTTTATGCTGTATTAAAACCTGCAAACTCCAGCTACCTCGAATCTTGACTGTTATTTATTGAGCTATCTGTTATTGTATATCTAGTCAAAAATAGAGGTATTATTTATTTATTTACCACATAATGGCGCCCGAACAGGGACTTGCCCTTTCCCCACGCGCCGGAGAAGCCACGCAGGCCCCCTGATCCTCTGCAGCCGTGACGGAACCATACCGTGCACGTGCAGATATTTCTGCTTCAAGTATCCCTCAGGCCCACGGAGGAGACGGAGGTTGCGGTCCAGCATCCAGACGAGGCGGTGGAGGAACGCGGCGAGTCCCGACCAGAGCCCAAGCCGAGAGTCCAAGGTCCGAGGTATCCGGAGGCCCACCCGTAACTGAAGTCCGAAGTTCGTCCGTCCGTCGTCGTAGCAGTCCAGTCCAGTCCGAGGCCTTCCGTTCTTGCTGCCCGGTGAGTACCGTTGCTGGGGTAGTATCTAGACAGGGTCAATTGTATTGTCTCTGGTCCGTGGGTTTGGGTACACAGATCCAACACGAAGTGTCCACTTAGGTGGATGCGGGTCCTGACGTGTCTCTTTATGAGACCGGTAAGTTTCGTACTGTTTTAGCAGTGCATCTAGTTTCTGTTCTAGTCTGTTCTGTTCTCGAGAAATTCGTGTATTCTGTTTTTGGTATTCCAGGTAGTATTTTGTCCGAACTGTTATCCTAAATGTCATTCATGTATTTCAATGTCGTGGTATGAATGTGTTGTTCTTCAGTAATTATCGTGTTCGTTGTGTATTGTATTGTGTCTAGACTCCAGCCCAATCATGCCTTTGTTCTCCAAATTACGTCAGTTAAAAACTAGAAAAGGTCTGTTAGAAGAAGCAGTTCCTGTCCCGCCTAGGGACAGTCCAGGTCATTTTATGTATCAAAAGCATGGCATAAGTGCCATATTATATCTAGATTTATGGGTGGAGTACACCAAACAGTTAGAAGAAAAGTATAGATGGCCCGTATCGGGTACATGGGATGCCGAGTGCATCATGCGAGTAGAAGAAGTATTATGGAAAAAGAAAGCCAGACAGTCACAGAAAGATGCCATCGAGTTATGGCGCAAAGAATCTCATAAATGAACCGAAAAAGAAATCAGGAAGTCAGAATTAAGTAGAGAATCCTCAGAAAGAGCCCAGGAAAGGGAATTAATCGAAGTAGGTGAACGAGTTAAAGCCGAACAGTCAGACCGACAGAGAAATGCCCTCATTAAGGGTATGTATCCTCTTCTTGCCGAGGGCTTGCCAAAAGCAACCCCGGAAGCACCATGTAATTTTCCGCCACCCTTAGTTCCGACCAAGCTACGTCACAAACCGACCGCAGCTGATATTTTTCTCTCGTCCTATTTGGACGACACAGTCCCAGAATATGCCAATCCTGTTCCACCAGCTCCTGTAAATAATGTAATTCATGGTCCTCCAGCCACCGGGCCACCTGTTACAGCACCTGTTACGGTACCCCCGGTCCAGCCCGTAGTACAAATTCCCGCCACATCAGTCACTTTGCCAGCACGAAGAGTATCAGTCGACGATTCCAGTTCAGGGGCCGCGGGAGGAGGTCCTCCTGGTACCCCGCCGCCAAATAGACGTCTAGGGGTAGTCGAGTTACATGAACGTGCGTTACAGCGTACGCCCAAATACCAGTCCATTGCAGAAATCAGGCGAGCTCTTACTGAATGCTGTTATGATCCAGTCCCAGGCGAGGATAGTATGGTTATATATTCCGTACGTATAAGGCAGGTGTCCGAGTATTTGGTCACCCTACCGAATATGAAAGAAGATCTAGACAGAATGTATCGTTTCATTCGTACAGGACAAGATCCAGAAAGTATCGGTGAAGTCATGTCTCTCAGGAAATCTGAGATCCAGTTCATGCTATTAAAGTTTCTGATCAATTGTTTAATTAGGGAACAAGATTCCCCGACTAAAGACCCGAATGAAATGAAAATTCTGACAAAGTGGAGTGATAATATAGCCGAGGGTAAGCACAAGACACTCAATAGTATAGAGAGTATGTACAAGAAAATACGTAAAGAAATAATAAGGTTACACGATAAACGCAAAGAAGCTCTAGGAAGCGAGAAAGAAAATGACTCTCCTACTGAAGAGGTAGACGACGAGAATCCCGCCAGAATAGCGTATGTAGGTAAATCTAGATTTCCAGACCGACATTTACGCCTAGAACACAAGAAAGTCTTTCATCTTCCAGCACCAGAACAAGGCTCTCTAGAACAAGTATTTCAAGCTACCGATCAAATTCTGAAATCACGAATCGGTTATAGTGAGTTAGGTACCATGCATGAACAAGAACTAGCCCGATCAGCAGTCCGATGGATTACTGATTCTACCACTTTTCCAGACGAAATAGTGGCACAAATGTTTCTGAAACTGCCCCCAGCCGAGCAGCGACTGGTGGGTATGTATATGATCCAGCACCTCATTACACTGTATGAGGGTCAACATTCTGATCCAGGTCCGTTACATGATGTCCTGAACGAGTTACTCCAGTATAGATGGA
Organism: Lissotriton helveticus; assembly: GCF_964261635.1. NCBI lineage: Eukaryota > Metazoa > Chordata > Amphibia > Caudata > Salamandridae > Lissotriton > Lissotriton helveticus. Next base: position 1,575,959,828 of record NC_136068.1, on the reverse strand, counting down.
AAGGTTTAGGTACCGATTTAATTAGTGTCATTCTAGAACAGCGCCATAAATATAGAACGTTTCTGAACCCGCATTTTGTTCATGTCTCACCTCCAGAAAGTAAACCGTTTTACATAGACAGACAGCATCCGTTACGAGAAGTACACCCAGTTAGGACAGAGGGTGGTGAAATGCAACGAGTATTTGTTTACACCCCAGTTACCAAGATGGAACTCTTAGAAATGAAGAAGTTAATTCCCTGTCACGACAAAGATCCAGCAGGGTTCCACCGAGAATTAAAAGACATGCTCCGTATGGGAGAATACACGTATCCAGATATTATTAAAATGTTAAAAGTCCTGTTGCCTGCAGGCACATATGAAAAACTCAAGGAAAAAGAATGGGAGGTGGGAGAGAAAAAGATAGATTGGGCAGCTCTAGAAGCTGAAGAAAATACACGTGTACCAGGTACCGGTCAAGGAGATAAATGTAAAGAATTACCCGAACTGTTAATACAAGTCTTGCCAAGATTACTAGCCACGAAAAAGGAAGACTGGGATGCAATCTCAGCATGTAAACAGAAACCAGACGAGGATACTAGTGATTTTTATTCTAGATTTGAGAAATGTTTTAGTATTAACAGTGGTTTAAAGACGAGTAGTGAGTCATACCCTCATCTTTTTGTTACTAAACTAGTCGAGAATTCAAGTCCACAAGTTAAAAATAGAGTTTTGAAAGTCGAGAGTACCTGGCAAGCTAATACTCCGTCCCAAATGCTCCAGATGCTCCAGTATCACCAGAATAGAATCAGGGAAGAGCAAGAACACGAAAGGAGACGTATGAAAGACACGAAAATGAAAGTACTAGTTGCTCAATCTGTTCCACAAGACAGTCAGAAGAGGGGTCCGAATCAAGCCAGTCATCCTGCAGTTCCTGTTAAAGGGACCTGCAATTATTGTAAACAGCCAGGTCATTTTATAAACGAGTGTGCAGTTCTGAAACACAACATAGCCACTGGTAAGACTAAAGAAAGACCACGTCCGCCTAGACAAGAACAAGTTTCACAGACTTCTCAGTCACCACAGAATGCACAACAGACAGTTACAGTACCGCAGCCTATAGCTGCAACACAGCATGTTACACAGCAAATGTACCAGTATGCACAATCCGAGTATCCAGAGTACCAGCAGTATTCATGAAACAGCCTAGAGAGGGAGGTAGGCTTGCCTCTCATCGAGATTCCTGTAGATCAAGAGGGTCCCTATGTTCACAGTCAAGTATTAGGGAAAGACAGAAAGTTTCTGATTGATACAGGGGCAAGTAGGACTACTATCAGTCATGACGAGGTTCCAGGGGCTCCGCTCTCAGGCTCTAGAAATATTTCCCTTGGATTTTCCGGAAAGCCTATTGTAAACGAGATATCAAAGCCAGTTACTCTAGAAGTAGGTCCATTGTCCCGAACTACTGACCTGTTACTTACGAAATCATGTCCAGAAAATTTATTAGGCATTAAGACATTGAAAGAATTAGGTGCAGTCATATGTTGTTCCCCAGAGGGAATACGTTTGTTTTTGCGTGACTTCAAGGGTCACTATGTATTACGTGATTTTGATCCAAGATTATTGAATGTTCCGCAGCATCTATGGGCACAAGGTCCAACTGATGTTGGTTTTATGCAAATCACACCCCATCGTGTGACTCTCAAGCAAGGTATAGTCCTGCCACGAATCCGACAGTACAGATTGCCACCTGAGGCTGTAGCAGCCTTATCCAAAATTATTGACGTGCTTACGGCTCAAGGAGTAGTTGTAGAAACTGACTCCAATGTATGTAATTCTCCTATCATTCCAGTCATGAAACGCACTGATCAAAATGCACCTCCAGTATATCGATTAGTGATTGACCTTCGAGAACTTAATAAATGTATCATTCCCCAGTACCCAGTTGTTCCAGATATTTCTTCCCTATTGACAGCCATTGATTCTGAAGCCACATTTTTCACTGTCATAGACCTCAAGAATGCATTTTTTAGTGTCCCCATTCATCCAGACAGCCAGTACCTTTTCGGATTCTGTTTAAATGGAAGGAGCTATAAATTCACACGAGCTCCTCAAGGTTTCACAGAAAGTCCTAGCATTTACAGTCAAGCACTTAAGAGACAACTAGACAATATTCACATGCCAACTGACACTGCCCTGCTCCAATATGTCGATGATCTACTGATCACAGCCCGTTCTGAACGTGATTGTGAGCGAGCGTCACTTACAGTTCTGTATTTCCTAGCCGAGATGGGGCACAAGGTGTCCCCTTCGAAGCTTCAATTCTGTGTCCAGCAAGTGATCTATTTAGGCCACTTACTGTCCAAGAGGGGTAGGCAGTTGACACCTGACCGTATCCAGTTAATAGCGAGTCTTCCTCAGCCCAAGACCCAGAAAGAGGTACGAGCTTTTATCGGCCTCACTTCTTATTGCAGACAATGGATTCCTCAGTATGCATTTCTAGCCAAGCCACTGATACAGTTAACGACGCAGGAGGCAGCCGTACCGACTGTCCTCCCTTGGACATCTGAACATACACTTGCTTTTAATGAATTAAAGAAAGCCTTATGCCAAGCACCTGTTCTAGCTACACCGAACTACAGTAAGCCTTTTACGCTTTTTGTCACAGAACGTGAAGGTACAGCATTATCTGTTCTCACACAAGATCAAGCAGGACAATACAAGCCCTGTGCTTATTTTTCGAGCACATTAGATCCAGTAGCCCAGGCTCTGCCTGCGTGCCTCAAGTCAGTTGCAGCCACAGCTCTAGCTATTAGACAAAGTGATTCCATAGTATTAGGACACTCCTTGACAGTACAAGTTCCACACTCCGTGGAAGTTCTTTTAAACCGAACACAGACTCAGCACTTGACAATTGCACGTTTAACAGGTTATGAACTGACACTGTTCCAGCCACACATAGAAATCAGACGCTGCAACGTTCTAAATCCTGCTACACTGTTACCGTCAGTTACTTCAAATCCTGCCACACATGACTGTGTGGAAGTAGTTAACACTATGACAAAGCCAAGACAAGATCTGACAGATATTCCATTACCAGATCCCGACCTGACACTTTATGTGGACGGTTCATGTATGAGATCAAGTACCGGAGAACTAGTAGCCGCGTATGCAGTGACTACTGACACTGAAGTTATAGAGACACACCGTATTGACACTCTGTCCGCTCAAGCAGCAGAGCTAGTTGCTCTGACTCAAGCCTGCATACGTGCCAAGAACCTGAAAGTTAATATTTACACAGATTCACGTTATGCATTCGGAGTCGTACACGACTTTGGAGTGCTCTGGCAAGAAAGAGGTTTTATGACTTCTCATGGAACCAAGATTCAGCATGGTCTCCTTATTCAAGCTCTGTTAGATGCAATACATTTACCGACAGCTATCGCTATTATGAAGTGCAAAGCACATACGAAAGTCACAGACATTATTTCCCAAGGTAATGATCTAGCAGATCGAACAGCCAAGCTTACAGCACAGACACCAGACATACCAGTTAACAAGACACCGACATCCACTCTAGAACAGACTACTTGTATGACAGTTAAGGACCCCACTCAAGATGTCATAGACATACAGTCACATGCTACTCCTGAAGAAATCAAGAAATGGTCCGAACAAGGAGGGGTCCAGACAGATCAGGGATGGTTGACGAAGGGAAAAGCCACATGGTTTCTCCCCGACTCAATGGTTCAAGTCATTATCAATACCGCACATAGTCCAGCACACTTAGGAGAAAAAGCCATGTTAGACAGTATCCAGAACCTTTGGTTCAACAAGCACTTACGAGCTGCAGCCAAACAGAAAGTCCGTACTTGTATGATATGTTGCCAGTTCAATCCAGGTAAAAGTGTCCCGGTGGAACAAGGTGGATTCCAGCCCCCTGACCACCCTTTTGAAGTCCTCCAGATGGATTATATTCAGATGGAGCGATGTCGAGGTTTCAAGTATGTCCTTGTAGTTGTATGCGCTTTGTCCAGGTGGACAGAAGCATATCCAGTCCCAGATTACACAGCCGCGACCACTGCCAAGCAGTTGGTTCGTGAATTCTTCCCTCGTTATGGACTCCCTAGGGTCGTGTATTCTGATAACGGCCAGCCATTCTCATCTGAACTCATGAAGCACGTTTCCCTTTTGTTAGGGTACCAGTGGAAGTTCCATTGTGTACGCCATCCTGAAGCAGCAGGTCTCGTAGAGAGACATAATCAAACCTTGAAAATCCGCATCGCCAAAGTCTGTAAAGAGAAAGGTGTAGACTGGCTAGTAGCTCTGCCAGTCGCTCTATTCTATATGCGCATGGTCGCACACTCCAGATCAGGTCTGTCCCCTTATGAGGTCGTATTCGGCCGCCCCCCGAATATGTGGGGTACACCTAGACCCCGAAGTATTACAGATGTTTCCAGTAATATGCTGACAGATTACCTAGCTTCCTTGATGTCTGCCCTACACTCTTGTCGTTCACAGGTTGCCGCTGCATTTCCCGACAATACTGAAGTCAAGCCACACGAGGTCCTTCCCGGCACCCTGGTTTTAATCCGGAATTTTGATCGTTCAAGTCCGCTGGAGCCTCGCTGGAAGGAGCCGAAGTTAGTCCTTCTGACCACCCGTACTGCCGTCAAGTTGGAAGGCAGGAAGGGGTGGGTGCACCTGTCGCATGTCAAGAAATTTCACGGACTCCGACTAAAAACTGTTTCCAAGAACATTTCCAAGGATTGTCAAGATTTTAAAGACTGCCAAGATACTATTCTTAAGGACTGTCCCGCTATTGACTTTGACTCAAAGCCCTCCCTGTTAGAGAAAACTCCGCAGCAGGAGTATAAAAGTAAGCTCCGGTCTAGTAAAATAAGTCAGCCAGTTTAATTGTCTAAGTCCCCCTCGGGTGAAACGGTTAGACAGGTATCTGACATGTATGAGATAGACCCCCATAGTGAGAGAGTTAGTCAAAACTCAATCCGATGTATCGTTTTTCTAAGTTTTATATTATTTCTAAGTTTGATGGTTACCTGCACAAGTTATGCATTTCATTTATGTTTTCCAATTTCTCATGTCAATATGTTTTCTAATGCTACAGTAGAGCACACGTTTAGTGATCTGCCTCCTCACGAACTATCCTATCGTCTTGCTATGCGCAACAATACATTTATCCGTATGTTACATTATTCACACCAGACCAGCAATGCCACTAATTGTTGGGTGTGTGGTCGACTCCCCCCTTTCCAGACACCGAAGGGAGTTCTGCCACTGTTTCCTTATCCATTTTCACATAATGGTTCGTGTGGAGCATGGTCCATGTTAACGTCATCCTCAACAGATATGTCTCTTCTGAACAGTACATGTTTTCCAGACAAGCAAGGTCTTCCCCACAGAACAGGGTTAGATCTAGAAAATGAAGTTTATAATTTGGGTAATTATTCTTCGAATTTTATGGTCCTGAATGTTCAGTCTGATCCTACTCCAGACTTACCTGCTATTTCAGTACTACCAGTCAAAGGCGAATTATGTGTCAGAAATAATGGTTCCGCACATGTAGGACATAGTGATTGTACTACTATTGTCGAGTATAGTGACAGTGGGAAATCTATTTTCAAAGCCTCACGTCATTCTTATTTTGTTTGTGGTCAGACCGCATATGTTCGTCTGCCCCTCGATTGGGATGGAACCTGTTACATTGCCTTCCTACTGCCACCAGTTTTTCTAGCCCCATCTGATTATCATAGAAACACACATCTAGTACACATTAGACATAGAAGGGAGATCGAGTCCCCAATTGTCGATCAAACTGAAACTGCTCTAGAACAGTATACAGATTTCAATAAAGGATTCTTCTTCTTTATAGGCCCTATCCAGAATAGTAAGCTAATCCGTAGGTTAACCAGAACCCTTGAAGCAGTAGTGAATGAGACTACTTCTGCTCTAGGTAACTTAACCGAAGAGCAATCTGCTATGAGATTTGTCGTGCTCCAAAATCGTCTCGTTCTTGACGTCATACTGGCCGATAGAGGAGGAGCATGTAGAGTCATCGGATCTAGTTGCTGCATTTTCATTCCTAATAACGCGCCGTCTGTTTATTCAGCTATAACCAGACTTCATAAAATTGCCCATCAGTTACACCAGAATCCAGGCACCTGGACATGGTCCGGTTGGTTCTGGAGTATAATTTCTGCCTGGGGATGGAAAGTATTGTCATTTCTAGGTATTGCAGTAGCGATCATATTCAGTTGCTATCCTCTGTATACAATGTGGCCCTGCGATTTGCGGCATTTGTGCTACCTCTTGTATTCCTAGTCCCAAGTCCCGTCCTAGATCCCGTTCCCAGACAATTCGAGACGAGCAAATGATACTGTATGAAATGATAGATGGTATCATGAATATTGATGTTTCCTGATGGAAACGTAGTGACAAGGAGGGAATGTGGAAAAGTAAATTTTGCCATGTTCTGTGTCCCTATGTGTTCCCCATCTTATGCTATATGTGCATGATTAATATGCATATGTATTCCCTTATGATCGATTAAAGACGCAATTACAGTTGTGTCCAACTCTAGTATGCCAAGTTCCCAGTTCTCGTGAAAGCTACGAGTATTAGGCCTATGTAAAGTTACGTTGCCACGTTTCTCAGTGTGCACGTTAAATCAGTATAAGTCCCCGTTTCTAGGCCTCAAAAGGGCCCGGACTCAGATTCAGCTCCTGTCTCCTGAACCCTCTCCGAGGAGCGATACAGCCCCCACCTGTATCCCTGACCCTTCACTTACTTCCTGCTTCACAGTGCCCGGCTCGGCCTGGCTCTGCCTGCCAGTCTGCCAAGAGTATGTTATGATTCTAGTTATCAGTCCAGCTCTCCTTCTCTGCATTCCTAAGCTACTGAATCGCATCAATAGTTTCAGTCATCGTCTAGCCTTTACGTCTCCATGTAAGAGAAATACTGTATTAATGGTCATTTAATATTCCTCAACACACACTACATGTAGAATAATGCATGCACCAGTCTTAGAGTCTGTTAGCCTTTACCCTGATAACTTTTGGATTCTATCAACATGTTCTCTAAACATCAGATACATCAGATACTAGATAGTGTTTAGGTACATGTCGCTCTGACTCTCCAGACTTTAGTCTCTCCTTCTAGCGCAGAAGTCATAGCCCCCAGTTCCTCCTAGTAACACGTCATTGCCAGCTTGCGCGCACCACTAGGTTAGAGGTCCCTGCTCCTTAGGTAGCCCCCTCCATGTTTCCGCCCCATTTATGACATATTCTGTTACGTTTGCATCACATGTCTATGTATACGCCCTGTTCACGCCTCTTGTTACACCTACTTTCTGCCTTATCTTTCGCGACTGCTACAGGCCCTGCCCACTGCTACGCCTATTGTATTGAATACCATGTATTTTGTTTAAGTATATATACTTGTGCACTGTTATTAAAAGTTACCATTCCTTTGTCCCTGCCCCAGGCAGCGCTGCCATCCTATTCCCGTGCAGGTTGTCCTGTTCCTGTCCTTTATGCTGTATTAAAACCTGCAAACTCCAGCTACCTCAAATCTTGACTCTTATTTATTGAGCTATCTGTTATTGTATATCTAGTCAAAAATAGAGGTATTATTTATTTATTTACCACAGATTGGTTAACCTTCGAGCTGGCACCTTCGGTGACACGCTCACCTTTAGATTCTTATTATGTGCTAACTATTTGAAACCTTCAGAGACAGGCAAACTTTTAAATGTTATTGCCCTGTCATCTCGGTGACAGGCATACCTCTTTTAACAAATTCTTTAGTTGGTTTTCCACATGTAAGCCTGCACTTTTCGTGACAGGCTCACCATAAATCAACTGCTGTCTCTGCAAATGTATTGACTGGTATATAGTTAATGTAATAGAAAATGTCCTCGTTGTTTTTTTTTGTTACTTGCATACTAAATGTATTCATTTTCACTCATATTGTAACCTTGGCTTTATTTTTCTTGCTTGCATTTTGGCTACTTCCCAGCAGTTTGCACAGCCTCCCCCTTCTTACAACATCCAGGAAAGCCCAACATTAGGTGGCGGCAATGGCTAAAAATCTTTGAGAGTCATCTGGTTGCCATTAACGCTATCATGTTTCCACCCGTACGCAAAGTAGCAATTTTATATGAAAATGTACCTTCCATTGCCCCCGCTGAAGGGACCGCTGGTGATAGTGAGCACTGGGAAGCTTACAAGAAGGCAATATGATCAAGAGCCAAGCATAATGTTGGAAAGGCATAACTTTTTCATGACAAGGCAGAGCGCATATGAAAGTGTGGATGAATATATTTCGGCGTTAAAAATGTTGGCATCCGCGTGCGAGTTTGAGGCTCACACTGATATTTATATTCTGGATCAATTTGTATTTGCTTGCTTTTCTAAGAAGATTCAGGAACGCCTTCTTAGCTGCAGAAAGAAACCAACACTTATGGAAACAATTAATATTGGTAAAAGCATCGAGCGCTCAATGGTCACATCAAGGGCACTTCTCAATGAACATTCCGTTAATGTTGTGAAGGTTTCTGGAGACAATACAGTGGACTCTGTGAATGTAGTGAATGTATCTAGACCTGCTAAGCAACCTTTTAGGAAAGGTCCCACCAGTTGTTTTATGTGTGGGTCCAAATCACATCTTAGCAATAATCCCACTTGCCCTGTCTTGGGCAAGAGATGCATGCTTTGCAAGAAAATGGGCCACTTCCAAGGGGTGTGGAGATCCGAGAGAAAAGCCACAAGAGTTAACAGCTTTAAGACCGCTGATGCTGTTGAAGGATGTTCTGGGCAATTGCATGATGTGTTGTTGAATGTGGAGAGCAATGCTGTTTTTGATACTAAGAAGGTCAGAGGACCTTGGTGTGATGTGTTGTTTGGTAGAATTGAGGAACCAGTCATGGCAGATTTGGGCTATATAGACATGTTGAGATACTTCATGTCCAGGTTGGAATGTTTGGGAAGGTCTATTTGTACAAACGTTTATGTTGCTGTCAAATGGACAAGAATGGATGGCAAGATCTAGCGAGAATGGGTTTGTACCTAGTTCCAGGTTTGGATCAGCTCATCGCTGTGGGAGAGGTACCTGAAGGACATGTGGAGGTTGATCATCTTGAAGAAGACACTCAACTGGGTGTGTAAAGGTCGAAGAATGCACTAAGAACATAAAGAAGGTGTTATACCATGTCCTAAGCTTGGTTGCTGATAAACTTGGAACAGTGAATGGTTTCCAGCATCAAATCCAACTTAAAGCCAATGCCTAACCCATTGTTCATAAGGTGCATCCCCTTCTCCTGGGTGCAATAGATGAACTTTAGCCGGTTCTGAAATCCTTGTGTGATGAAGGTGTCATTCCACAGTGTGACTCCTCGGAGTGGGTTTCCCCATTGTTATAGTAAGAAAAAAGTCTGGGGAGGTCAGGTTATGTGTTGATTTGCGTTCTTTGAACAACAACATCTTGGTTGACGGTCACCCTCTCCCCAAAATCCAAGAACTCGTTTGCTAGTTTGGGAGGGGGAGCTACATTTTTCTCAATAATCGACTTATGTTCAGCGTACCACCAAATACCCCTAACTGTTGATTCTCAGGAATTCACCACTTTAGTTTCTCCTTTTGAAATTTAGAGATATCTCAAATCATTAACAATCTTTCTAGAGACATACCGGGGGCCCAGAACTATCAGTATGACATTTCAGTGTCGGCTTCTGATTAGGAAACACACTTGAAGAATCTAACCAATGTTTAAGGTGAGTTGGACAAGGCAGGTTTAACCATTAGAATGGATAAGTGCAAGTTTGATACCGAGCAACTGGACTACTTGGGGCACACTGTATCATCAGAGGGCATCACACCTAAGTTATCCTTGATTAAGGCCATTAGTGACACTGCATGTCCCAAAGATAAAGATGCTCTTCGATCCTTTTTAGGATTAACAGAATACTATGCACGGTTTTTAAAGTGTTATGCTCAAACTGTTGAACACTTACGTGCCCTGATGAAGGGCTCATTGTTTGTTTGGTCTGATGAGATTTCTCAGACCTTTGCCCAAATCAAGAAATTAATTGTTGAAGCACCTGCTTTGCATGCCTATCAGGATAACTATAAATGCTTCCTTATGGTGGATGCAAGTCTCACTGGATTAGGAGCAATTTTGGGACAGTGGGTTGCTGGTAAGGAACATATCATAGCCTTTGCCTCCAGGATGCTTAGAGAGTCTGTACACATTATAGTTTTTGCACAAAACACGGTGAGAGGGGTCATAGGGAAAAAGAGATTAAAGGCCTACTACAAGTTCACTTCCCCAACACCATAGTATGAATAACACAAAAGAACCTGTGAGGTCTATCAGCCAAATGTATTGGCCAATCTGGCATGTGATGCACTATGTCAGTGGGTGCTACAGTCACCATGGAACAAACTTCTAAAGAACGGAAGAGGGCATGAGTCACATGTGTGAGGAATACAAACTCAAATATCTAAAGCTTATTCAGAAACTGGTCAACAAAATCCAGAACAGCTTCTTATGGATAACCATCAAACAAACCAAGTGATCAGTCATATCATTTGGCCGTCCACACTGTGACCAGGTCGGTCCTTAGATCATCTAGACCCCATGGCACACAGTAAGTTGTTAATACTGGATAATGTTCACAGTACGCTATGAACCACCAATTGTTGGCCAGTTTATGATGGTTGAAGAAAAGTGGTGAAAACACAGTGCAACCTAACAAGAAAGTGGTGAGTTTAAAATAGGGTGATATGTCTAAACAACTCTTTAATGGAAACAAGGCACATCCCCTAATTAAAAGAACAGGAACAGTGCAAACGACAGGATGGAACAAATAACTGTCGCTAATAGGGTCAACATGTTTCTGCCTACCGGGCAAAGCGTCCTTTGGCTTTCATCAGGGCCACTGCTCTTAAATGTTGCTACTGTAACAAGTGTGTGAGAATTTTTTTTATATATATTACACCAACCTAATCAGTGAAAAAGAAAAAATATTAGGAGTAGGAACAATACAACCTGTACCTACAGTTATGTACTCATCCTCCTTGTCACATGGATACTCAACGTGATCTAAGGAAGATATACATCTGTTACTCGTATTGGTACAGAACATTGAGAGATTCACAATCACACGTGCTCACATCATCTCTTGTATATATTAAAACATTTATAGTCTATTGCTCACCCGAAATGACAGGGGACTAGACCTCACCTCACCTGGACCGTGCTCAGGTATACGAGGCCCGCACTGTGGAACAAAAAGGTGTGCAAACAGGGGAAGGCATCAAAACTCCACTCTTTATGTAGAATCCAACGGTGCCTAACTCTATTCCCTGCTGGATACATCCTATTTGTCCACAACTTAATTCAATGTCAGAGCGCGACCCCCCACATCCTGGTCGCTACCCCCTAGACTAGCATTACAAGAACGCCTGCCTAGTTCCTCAAAAGCATATAATATGTCTTATAACAACAATGTTGTCTCGCTAAAAGGTGGCGAACTGTGCTGTTATATTCACTCCTTCACTTTTAAGTCAGTTTAATCAAACCTGATCCAAACTGGCAGCGAGGAAAGTAAGAGAGCACCACGCATAGCTGTTAAACAAAAGAACAGCCAAATAGCATACTCTCTCACCTGTCCGTCGGTGCCACCAAACTTTCCTGAGGCTTGGGGGAGGCATCAGTAAGGCGGAAATATGCGTATAAATCCTCTTGCTACAAAGGGGACTACTTTACTTTCGTGCTTTCCTGACCGATCCCAACTGGTATATGCTGTTTATATTACTCTTGAAGCCTGCCCTCGATCTTACAAAAACCACAGTACAAGGCCCCAGGTGTCATAGTTGAATAAACCGTTTCTTATGGCAGCACCGTGACATCTAAAAGTGATCAAAAAACGGGCGTCTAGATCTTTCCGCGGAATTACAAAATGACGGCATCACGGCCATGTTTGTAGTTCCGGAGGCACTCGCACCACAATAGACATCGATGTTGCTACAAACACAATAGACATCGATGTTGCTACAAAGGGGATGTTTTCCTAATCAGAGATTACAATAGGGAGCCGTAAATAGTTATAAACTCTGGACTCAGGCTCAACCAGATGATACACATAAAATGTAAAAAGAAAGATGGGACTAGAACTACAGGATGACCATAAATCGGCCATCTTAGTAGTTCCAAACAGCAATAATGCTCTATGAGTAATAACTCTGTTGTTCATATGTCGACAGACCCTATAATGTCTGCAACGCTGGCACATGCCCTGATACCCGGTGGAATAATATGGTCAGATGCCCTCATATATTAAATTTCTAATGTGTTCAAACCCCAACCAGGGAACAGCTCACCTACTCTAGAGGTGTTTAAAAAGGTCTCTCATGATTGAGGGTAATATTTCAATACCATCTAATAATCTTAATGGGGGCGGGAGCAGAAAAGCCTGAGTGATAGTAGCTTGAATATCTGGTGAATATCTACTTAACTCACAACCCCCATGAAGAGTCTTACAGGGGTGTGAACACAGGCAAAGGTACCTGCAGGTCTATCCAAACGCGAAATTCAGTAATGCCCGTGGATGACTAAAGAGCATTCCAAGGTATCTGGTCATTAAGTCCAGCTGTATCAGAGGAAAGCTTAAAAATCCATTTTTGCTCCCTCAAAAAGAGATATCTGGAAACGTTGCTCACATGAGACGGTATGAAAGGCGTCTCCAGAACCGTCCATTCGAAATCTGATTCCCCATGATGTTTCTCGAGGAAATGTCTGGTTAAGCGCGTCAAGGATTTCTTACAGCGAACCGAGCTCTTGTGTTCGAGCATACGTACTCGCACCTTACGGGTAGTCATTCCTACATATTGAGAAGAGCACGGACAGGTCAACAGATAGATGAGGTTATCACTGTTACAATTAGTAAAGTGAGTTTGTAACCAAGGCCTGCCTTTGCCAATGTTTATCTCAGTAGAATGTTTGGTTTGGGGGCAAACAGAGCAATTACCACACGGGTGGTGCCCAACTACAGGTGGTAAATCCCACAGAGTACCCAACAATCCCTTCGGTGTCTCCTTAGGGCGCGTATGTACTAAGCGATCCCTGATGCTATTGGATCTTTTGAAAGCAAATAGAGGTAATGCAATCTTTTCATTACCATAATTAAGGATACGCCAGTGCTTCCTGATGATTTTCTGCAGACTATTACTTCTTGTGTTAAAGGTACTCACAAAAGCTAGTCTGTCAGTGGGAATTTTTGGAACAGGTGGTTCTAAAAGCGCCTCCCGATTATTGTTATAGGCTCGCTTGAGGGAACGCTTGATCAGAGGTCGCGTGTAGTGTCGCTCCACTAATTGGGAAGACAAGTTCTTCGCATGGGTCTTAAAGTCTTCCACCCTGGAACAATTCCTCCGAAGTCGGAGGAACTGGCCGTATGGTAAATTGTCCCGTAGGGATTTAGGGTGATGACTCCCATATAAGAGTAACGAATTTCTCGCCATTGGCTTCCTGTACAATTCACTGTGCAGGCCTGTAGGTGTCACAAAAATCGAAAGATCCAAAAAAGATAACCTCTTCTTATGGGCCTCAAAAGTGAATCTCAGGAATTGGTTCCTGCTGTTCAGCCAGAGATGGAAATCATTCACCGATTCAGGGCTCCCTTGCCACACTACCAACACATCATCGATATAGCGTTTCCACCATTTGATCGATGATCGGAATGGGTTGGTAGGTGCAAGTACGTGCTGTTGCTTGAATTGGTGCACGTACAAATTCGCTAGGCTCGGCGCGAAAACGCTGCCCATGCTCGTTCCAGAGGTCTGTAGATATATTTGATCCTCGAAACGAAAAAAGTTATCTTTCATGGCCAGTGCCGCCAGAGCCATAATGAAGGCTATCGGTGTGATAGTTTCACAGATGTTATCCCCCAGGATGGATGTAACAACTTCAAGGGTTTCATCCTGGGGGATGGAGGTATATAGTGACTCGACGTCAAAGGAGACCAATAGGTCTCTCTCAGGGTCGAAATCAATCTCCGGAAGGACCCTCAGCACATCCTTAGTATCTTGGAGGTAGGTCGGCATCCTCTGCACAATTGGCGTTAAAAAGAAGTCCACAAAGGTGGAGTGGGGTTCCAAAGCTGAACCTAACCCAGAAATAATAGGTCTCCCTAGGGGGGTCTCTGTGGTTTGTGTACCTAGGGAGAAAGTAAAAATAAGGCATGACTGGAAACTCAGTTATCAAAAAAGACCTCTCATTAGGAGTAATCCATCCCTCCGCTAGGGCTTCTTCAACCAAACCTTTGATACGTTTCATTAGATCCTCAGTAGGATCTTCCTGTAAGGGCAGATAAGCATGCCTGTCATCTAGTTGTCTTAGGCATTCTGATCGATAATCAGAAGTGTTTAAAATGACAAACGAGCCACCTTTGTCAGCGGGCTATATAGTTATTAGCTGGTCATCCGACAAACTTTTCAAAGCTTTCTGTTCTAATGCCGACAAGTTCTTAAAGGACTTATCTTGTGTCTTCCATAGTCTTGAAACTTCATCATCTACGGCTTGCTCGAAAGCCAGGACCTGTGGGGGAACTGTGTGTGCTGGTGGTAAGAACTTGGATTTTGACTTTAGCTCTGTGTTCACTTCGTGAACACCTTCTAGATCCTCAGATTTGTTCTTAAAAAAGTAGTGAAGTTGCAGTTTCCTGTAGAATTGGTTCAATTCACATTGAAGCGTGAACGGGTCTCCCGTGTTAGTCAATACAAAGCCCAACCCCTTGTTAAGTACTAAATCTTCAAGTGGGGTTAAGATCTTGGTAGAGAGATTCACTACGAGGGTAGATTTGCCGATGTCCCTGCTTTCTGCAGATTTTTGGCTGTCTGGTTTCCGGTCCCTGCATGAGGGCCGGTTTGGTCTTCCCACTGGACTACTGGTTGTTGTGAAGTCCGACGCCTGCCCCTGGTCCTGCGTGTGCCAAACCCTAAAAAAGGCTGTGTGTTAAAAGCATTAGGAAACCCTTGGAAATGTCCCGGTGGTGGTGGATATCCATGTGGTTGTTGTGGTGGATAACCCCAAGGTGTGGGTGGCCACCATTGTTGGAAGTTACTTGGTGGCTGGTTCTGTGGTAAATAAATAAATAATACCTCTCTTTTTGAATGCATAAATGAATAACAGATAGCTCAATAAATAAGAGTCAAGATTCGAGGTAGTAGGAGTTTTGCAGGTTTAATACAGCATAAAGACAGGGACAGGACAACCTGCACAGGAATAGGATGGCAAGCCCTGGCAGCGCTGCCGGGGTCAGGATCGGAATCGGCGGAAGGATAACTTTTTAATAACAGTACATGAGCATATATACATAACGCAAACACATAGCATTACATCGCAATAGGCGTAGCAGTGGGTGGAGCAATAGGCGTGACGCGTAGCAGTCGCGAAAGATAAGGGTGAAAAGAGGTGTAACAGGGCGTATACATAGACATGTGATGCAAACGTAACAGAATATGTCATGAAGGGGGTGGAAACCATGGAGGGGGCTACCTAAGGAGCCGGGACCTCTAACCTGATGGTGCGCGCAAACTGACAATGACGTGTTACTAGGAGAAGCTGGGGGCTATGAACTCTGTGCTAGGAGCAGAGACTGAAGTCTGGAGAGTCAGGGCGACATGTACCTAAGCAGTATCTAGTATCTGATGTTTAGAGAACATGTTGATAGAATCCAAATGTTATCGGGGTAAAGGCGAACAGACTCTAAGACTGGAGCATGCATTATTCTACATGTAGTGCGTGATGAAGAATATTAAATGATCATTAAATGCAGTATTTCTCTTACATGGAGACGTAGAGGCTAGACAATGACGGAAACTATTGATGTGATTCAGTAGCTTTAGGAATGCAGAGAAGGAGGGCTGTACTGATAACTCGAATCATAACATACTCTTGGCAGACTCAGAGGCAGAGCCAGGCTGAACCGGGCACTGCGAGGCAGGAAGTAAGTGAAGGGTCGTGGATACAGGCGGGGGCTGTATCGCTCCTCAGCGAGGCTTCAGGGGACAGGAGCTGAATCTGGTGTCCAGGCCCTTTTGAGGCCTAGAAACGGAGATTTTACAATGGAATAACGTGCACACTGAGAAACGTGGCAACGTAGCTTTACATAGGCCTGATATTCGTAGTATTCACGAGAACTGGAAACTGACATACTAAAGGTGGACACAACTATAATTGCGTCTTTAATCGAACATGGGGAATAACATATGCATATTAATCATGCACAGATAACATATGATGGAGGACGCGTAGGGACACAGAACATGGCAAAATTTACTTTTCCACATTCCCTCCTTGTCACTACGTTTCCTTCAGGAAACATCAATATTCATGATACCATCTATTATTTCGTACAGTATCATTTGCTCGTCTCGAATTTTCTTGGAACGGGTTTTAGAATGGGGCTTGGGACTAGGAATACAAGAGGTAGCACAAATGCCGCAAATCGCAGGGCCACATTGTATACAGAGGCAGCAGCTAAATATGATCGCTACTGCAATACCTAGAAAGGACAAGACTTTCCATCCCCAGGCGGAAATTATATTCCAGAACCATGTCCAGGTGCCTGGATTTTGGTGTAACAGATGGGCAATTTTATGAAGTCTGGTTATAGCTGAATAAACAGACGGCGCGTTATTTGGAATGAAAATGCAGCAACTAGATCCGATGACTCTACAGGCCCCACCCCTATCGGCCAATATGACGTCAAGGACGAGACGATTCTGGAGCACGACAATTCTCATAAAGGATTGTTCTTCGGTTAAATTACTTAGAGCAGAAGTAGTCTCAATTACTACTGCTTCAAGGGTTCTGGTTAACCTACGTATCAGTTTACTATTCACAACTGTACCTAAATAAGGGAAGACACCTTTATTGATATCTATATATTGTTCTAGAGCAGTTTCAGTATAATCGACAATCAGGAGGTTTCTCTTGTGTCTAGTATGTACTAGGTGGGAATTCCTATGGTAGTCGGGTGGGGCTAGAAAAACCGGTGGCAGTAGGAAGGCAATGTAACAGGTTCCCTCCCAATCGAGGGGCAGACGAACATATGCGGTCTGACCACAAATAAAATAAGAATGACGTGAAGCTTTGAAAATAGATTTCCCACTGTCACTATACTTGACAATAGTAGTACAATCACTATGTCCTACGTGTGTAGAACCATTATTTCGGACACATAATTCGCCTTTGACTGGTAGTACTGAAATTGCAGGTAAGTCTGGAGTAGTATCAGACTGAACATTCAGGACCATGAAATTCGAAGAATAATTACCTAAATTATACACTTCATTTTCTAGATCTAACCCGGTTCTGTGGGGGAGACCTTGCTTGTCTGGAAAACATGTACTGTTAAGAAAAGACATATCTGTTGAGGATGACGTTAACGTGGACCATGCTCCACACGAACCATTATGTGAAAAAGGATAAGGAAAGAGTGGCAGAACTCCCTTCGGTGTCTGAAAAGGGGGGAGTCGACCACACACCCAACAATTAGTGGCATTGCTGGTCTGGTGTGAATAATGTAACATGCGGATGAAAGAATTATTTCGCATAGTGAGGCGGTAAGAGAGTTCATGAGGAGGCAGATCACTAAACGTGTGCTCCACCGTAACATTAGCAGACTTATTTACATGAGAAACTGGAAAATACAGGTAAAATGCATAACTGGTGCAGGAAATCATAATGCTGAGAAATAATATGAAACATAGAAAAACGATACATCGGATTGAGTTTTGACTAACTCTCTCACTATGGGGGTCTATTTTATACATGTCAGAAACAGTC
The DNA here is from genome assembly GCF_964261635.1 of Lissotriton helveticus. Taxonomy (NCBI): domain Eukaryota; kingdom Metazoa; phylum Chordata; class Amphibia; order Caudata; family Salamandridae; genus Lissotriton; species Lissotriton helveticus. Next base: position 1,575,941,979 of record NC_136068.1, on the reverse strand, counting down.
TAACCGTTTCACCTAGGGGAGGACTTAGACAATCAAACTGGCTGACTTATTTTACTAGACCGGAGTTTCAACTTATACTCCTGCTGTGGAGTTTTCTCTAACAGGGAGGGTGCAGTATCATTGTTCTTTGCGGGACAGTCCTTAAGAATAGTACTTTGGTGATCCTTCAAATCCTGGGAAATGTTCTTTGAGACCGGTTTCAGTCCATAAAACTTCTTTATATGTGAAAGATGCACCCAGCCTTTGCGTCCCTCCAACTTCACGGCTGTACGTGTGGCGAGGAGGACCTGTCGGGGCTCCTTCCAGCGAGGCTCCAGCGGACTTGAGCGGTCAAAATTTCGCACCAGGACCATGGATCCTGGAACGATTTCATGCGGTGCCACCTCGGTATTGTCTGGAAATGCGGCGGCAACCTGTGAACGACAAGAGTTGAGGGCAGACATCAAGGAAGCTAGGTAATCTGTCAGCATATTACTTGAAACATCGGTAATACTTCGGGGTCTGGGTGTACCCCACATGTTAGGGGGGCGGCCGAAAACGACCTCATACGGGGACAGACCTGATCTGGAATGTGCGACCATGCGCATATAGAACAAAGCGACTGGCAGAGCTACTAGCCAGTCCACACCTTTCTCTTTACATACTTTGGCGATGCGAATTTTCAGGGTCTGGTTATGTCTCTCTACGAGACCTGCTGCTTCAGGGTGGCGTACACAATGGAACTTCCACTGGTACCCTAACAAAAGGGAAACATGCTTCATTAACTCTGAGGAGAATGGCTGGCCGTTATCAGAATATACGACCCTAGGGAGTCCATAACGGGGGAAGAACTCACGAACCAACTGCTTGGCAGTGGTCGCGGCTGTGTAATCTGGGACTGGATATGCTTCTGTCCACCTGGACAAAGCGCATACAACTACAAGGACATACTTGAAACCTCGACATCGCTCCATCTGAATATAATCCATCTGGAGGACTTCAAAAGGGTGGTCAGGAGGTTGGAATCCACCTTGTTCCACCGGGACACTTTTACCTGGATTAAACTGACAACATATCATACAGGTACGGACTTTCTGCTTGGCTGCAGCTCGTAAATGCTTGTTGAACCAAATGTTCTGGATACTGTCTAACATAGCTTTTTCTCCTAAATGTGCTGGACTATGTGCGGTATTGATAATGACTTGAACCATAGAGTCGGGGAGAAACCAAGTGGCTTTTCCTTTCGTTAACCATCCTTGATCTGTCTGGACCCCTCCTTGTTCGGACCATTTCTTGATTTCTTCGGGAGTAGCATGTAACTGGATATCTATGACATCTTGAGTAGGGTCCTTAACTGTCATACATGTAGTCGGATCTGGAGTGTGTGTCATGTTAACTGGAATGTCTGGAGTCTGTGCTGTAAGCTTGGCTGTGCGATCTGCTAGATCGTTACCCTGGGAAATAATGTCAGTAACTTTCGTGTGTGCCTTGCATTTCATGATAGCAATAGATGTCGGTAAATGTATTGCATCTAACAGAGCTTGAATAAGGAGACCATGCTGAATCTTGGTTCCATGAGAAGTCATGAAACCTCTCTCCTGCCAGAGCACTCCAAAGTCGTGTACGACTCCAAATGCGTAGCGTGAATCTGTGTAAACATTAACTTTCCGGTTCTTAGCGTGTATGCAGGCTTGTGTCAGAGCAACTAGCTCTGCTGCTTGAGCGGACAGGGTGTCAATACGGTGTGTTTCAATAACTTCGGTGTCGGTAGTCACTGCATACGCGGCGACTAGTTCTCCTGTACTTGTTCTCATACATGAACCATCCACATAAAGTGTCAGGTCGGGATCTGGTAATGGAATATCTGTCAGATCTTGTCTTGGCTTGGTCGTGATGTTGACTACTTCCACACAGTCATGTGTGGCAGGATTTGGATTAGCTGATGGTAACAGTGTAGCAGGATTGAGAACGTTGCAGCGTCTGATTTCTATGTGTGGCTGAAACAGTGTCAATTCATAACCTGTTAAACGTGCGATTGTCAAGTGCTGAGTTTGTGTTCGGTTTAAAAGAACTTCCACGGAGTGTGGAACTTGTACTGTCAGGGAGTGTCCTAATACTATGGAATCACTTTGTCTGATAGCTAGTGCTGTGGCTGCAACTGACTTGAGGCACGCAGGGAGAGCCTGGGCTACAGGATCTAATGTGCTCGAAAAATAAGCACAAGGCTTGTATTGTCCTGCTTGATCTTGTGTGAGAACAGATAATGCTGTACCTTCGCGTTCTGTGACGAAAAGTGTAAAAGGCTTACTGTAGTTTGGTGTAGCTAGAACTGGAGCTTGACATAGGGCTTTCTTTAACTCATTGAAACTGAGTGTATGTTCAGATGTCCAAGGGAGGACAGTCGATACGGCTGCCTCCTGTGTTGTTAACTGTATCAGTGGCTTGGCTAGAAATGCATACTGAGGAATCCATTGTCGGCAGTAAGAAGTGAGGCCGATAAAAGCACGTACCTCCTTCTGGGTCTTGGGCTGAGGAAGACTCGCTATTAACTGGATACGGTCAGGTGTCAACTGCCTACCCCTCTTGGACAGTAAGTGTCCTAAGTATACCACTTGCTGGACACAGAATTGAAGCTTCGAAGGGGACACCTTGTGCCCCATCACGGCTAGGAAATACAGAACTGTGAGGGATGCTCGCTCGCAAGCACGTTCAGAACGGGCTGTGACCAGTAGATCATCGACATACTGGAGCAGGGCAGTGTCAGTTGGCATGTGAATGTTGTCTAGTTGTCTCTTAAGTGCTTGACTGTAAATACTAGGACTTTCTGTGAAACCTTGAGGAGCTCGTGTGAACATATAGCTCCTTCCATTTAAACAAAATCCGAAAAGGAACTGGCTGTCTGGATGAATGGGGACACTAAAAAATGCATTCTTGAGGTCTATGACTGTAAAAAATGAGGCTTCTGAATCAATGGCTGTCAATAGGGAAGAGATATCTGGGACAACTGGGTACTGGGGAATAATACATTTATTAAGCTCTCGTAGGTCAATCACTAATCGATATACTGGGGGTGCATTTGGATCAGTACGTTTCATGACTGGAATGATCGGAGAATTGCATACATTGGAGTCAGTTTCTACAACTACTCCTTGAGCGATGAGCTCGTCAATAATTTTGGATAAGGCTGCTACAGCCTCAGGTGGCAATCTGTACTGTCTGATTCGTGGTAACACTACACCTGGCTTGAGAGTCACACGATGGGGTGTGATTTGCATATATCCAACATCAGTTGGACCTTGCGCCCATAAATGCTGCGGAACATTAGACAATCTGGGATCAAAATCTCGTAATACATAGTGACCCTTAAAGTCACGCAGGAACAATCGTATTCCCTCTGGGGAACAGCATATAACTGCACCTAACTCTTTCAGTGTTTTAATACCTAATAGATTCTCTGGACATGACTTAGTAAGTAACAGATCAGTAGTACGGGACAATGGACCTACTTCTAGAGTAACTGGCTTTGATATTTCATTTACAATGGGTTTTCCTGAAAATCCAAGGGAAACATTTCTTGAGCCTGAGAGCGGAGCCCCTGGAACTTCGGCGTGGCTAATTGTGGTCCTACTTGCCCCTGTATCAATCAAAAACTTTCTGTCTTTCCCTAATACTTGACTGTGAACATAGGGACCTTCTTGATCTACAGGTATCTCGATGAGAGGCAAGCCTACCTCCCTCTCTAGGCTGTTTCATGAATATGGCTGATACTCTGGATACTCAGACTGTGCATACTGGTACATCTGCTGTGTAACGTGCTGTGTTGCAGCGATGGGCTGCGGTGCTGTAACTGTCTGTGGTGCATTCTGTGGCTGAGGAGTCTGTGAAACTTGTTCTTGTCTAGGCGGACGTGGTCTTTCTTTAGTCTTACCAGTAGCTATGTTGTGTTTCAGAACTGCACACTCGTTTATAAAATGACCTGGCTGTTTACAATAATTGCAGTTCCCTTTAACGGGAGCTGCAGGATGACTGGCTTGATTCGGACCCCTCTTCTGACTGTCTTGAGGAACAGATTGTGCAACTAGTACTTTCATTTTCGTGTCTTTCATACGCTTTCTCTCGTGTTCTTGCTCTTCCCTGATTCTATTCTGGTGATATTGGAGCATCTGTAACATCTGGGACGGGGTATTAGCTTGCCAGGTACTTTCGACTTTCAAAACTCGATTTTTAATTGGTGGACTTGAATTCTCGACTAATTTAGTAACAAAAAGGTGAGGGTATGACTCACTACTTGTCTTGAGGCCACTGTTGATGCTAAAACATTTCTCAAATCTAGAATAAAAATCACTAATGTCTTCGTCTTGTTTCTGTTTACAGGCTGAGATTGCATCCCAGTCTTCCTTTTTCGTTGTTAACAATCTGGGTAAAACTTGAATCAATAATTCAGGTAATTCTTTACATTTCGCTCCAAGACCGGTACCTGGTACTCGTGCCTTATCTTCAGCTTCTAGAACTGCCCAATCGATCTTTTCTTTTTCCTTGAGCTTTTCATACACCCCTGCGGGCAGCAGAACCTTTAACATTTTAATTATATCTGGATACGTGTATTCTCCCATACGGAGCATGTCTTTTAATTCTCGATGGAACCCTGCTGGATCTTTATCGTGACAGGGAATTAATTTTTTCATCTCTAAGAGTTCCATCTTTGTGATCGGGGTGTAAACAAACACTCGTTCTAGTTCGCCACCCGTTCCTCTAACTGGGTGGACTTCTCGTAACGGATTCTGTCTCTCCATGTAAAATGGTTTACTTTCTGGGGGTGAGACATGAACAAAATGCGGGTTCAAAAACGTTCTATATTTGTGACGCTGTTCTAGAATGACACTAATTAAATCGGTACCTAAACCTTTCCATCTATACTGGAGTAACTCGTTCAGGATATCATGTAACGGGCCTGGATCAGAGTGCTGACCCTCATATAATGTAATGAGGTGCTGAATCATATACATACCCGCCAGTCGTTGCTCGGCTGGGGGCATTTTCAGAAACATTTGTGCCACTATTTCGTCTGGAAAAGTGGTAGAATCAGTAGTCCATCGGACTGCTGATCGGGCTAGTTCTTGTTCATGCATAGTACTTAACTCACTGTAACCGATTCGTGATTTCAGAATGTGATCGGTAGCTTGAAACACTTGTTCTAGAGAACCTTGTTCTGGTGCTGGATGATGGAAAGTTGACTTGTGTTCTAGGCGTAAATGGCGATCTGGAAATCTAGATTTTCCTACATACGCTATTCTGGCGGGATTCTCGTCGTCTACCTCTTCAGTATCAGAGTTACTTTCTTTCTCGCTTACTTGTGCTGCTTTACGCCGTTCGTGTAACTTTATTATTTCTTTACGGATTTTCTTGTACATACTTTCCATAGCACTGATGGTCCTGTGCTTACCCTCGGCTATATTATCACTCCACTTTGTCAGGGTTCTCATTTCGGCTTGATCTTTGGACGGGTAATCTTGTTCTCTTATTAAACAATTAATCAAAAACTTTAGTATCATGAGCTGGATCTCGGCTTTCCTTTGAGACATGACTTCGCCAATGCTTTCTGGATCATCCCCTGTACGGATGAAACGATATATTCTGTCTAGATCTTCTTTCATATTCGGTAGGGTGACTAGATACTCGGCCACCTTTCTTACACGTAATGAATATAAAACCATATTATCCTCGCCTGGGACTGGATCATAGCCGCATTCATTAAGGGCTTTTCTTATCTCTGCTACAGACTGATATCTGGGCGTACGCTGTGACGCTTGTGCATGTAATTCGACTAACGTTAAACGCTTGTGTGGCGGCGGGGTCTGAGGAGGGCCTCCTCCTGCGGCCCCTAAACTAGAGTCGTCAACTGATACTCTTCGTACTAGAGTGGCGGGAAATTGAAATGCGGACTGAACTTGTGTGGCGGGCTGGACCTGGGGGACCGTAGCAGGTACTGCAAGGGGTACCCCGGTGTCTGGAGAAACGGGGAGTGCCTGATTTACAGGGACTGGCGGAGCGCGAACAGGATTTGCATATTCTGGGACTGTGTCGTCCAAATAGGACGAAATGAAAATATCAGCTGCGGTCTGTTTGTGACGTAGCTTGGTCGGAACTAATGGTGGCGGAAAGTTACTGGATGCCTCCGGGGTCGCTTTTGGCAGGCCCTCGGCAAGAAGAGGATACATACCCTTAATAAGAGCATGCCTCTGTCTGTCTGACTGTTCGGTTTTAACTCGTTCACCAATCTCGATTAATTCCCTTTCTTGGGCTCGTTCCAAGGATTCTCTACTTAATTCTGACTTTCTGATTTCTTTTTCGGTTCTTTTATGAGATTCTTTGCGCCATAACTCGATGGCATCTTTCTGTGACTGTCTGGCTTTCTTTTTCCATAATGCTTCTTCTACTCTCATGATGCACTCGGCATCCCATGTGCCTGACACAGGCCATCTATACTTTTCCTCTAACTGTTTGGTATACTCGACCCATAAATCTAGATACAATATGGCGCTTATGCCATGCTTCTGATACATAAAATGACCTGGACTGTCCCTAGGCGGGACAGGAACTGCTGCTTCTAGCAGACCTTTTCTAGTTCTCAACTGACGCAGTTTTGAAAAGAGCGGCATGACTGAACTATAATCTGGACACAATACGATACACAATAAACACGATAACTACTTCACACTCATACCACGACATCAAGATACATGAAGAACATTCAGAATAACAGTTCGAACAGAATACTACCTGGAATACGGAAAACAGAATACATGCATTTTCTCGAGAACAGAACTGACTAGAACAGAAACTAGATGCACTGCTGAAACAGTACGAAACTTACCGGTCTCATACAGAGACACGTCAGGACCCGTATCCACCGGAGTGGACACTTCGTTTGTGGGCTTGTGTACCACCAACCCACGGACCAGAGTCAATTAAATTGACCCTGTCTAGATACTACCCCAGTAATGGTACTCACCGGGCAGTAAGAACGGAAGGCCTCAGACTGGACGGGACTGCTTGGACGCCGGACGGACGAACTTCGGACTTCTGTTACGGGTGGGCCTCCGGATACCTCGGACCTTGGACTCTCGGCTTGGGCTCTGGTCGGGACTCGCCGCGTTCCTCCACCGTCTCGTCTGGATGCTGGACCGCCTCCTCCGTCTCCTCCGTGGGCCTGAGGGATACTTGAAGCAGAAATATCTGCCGGTGCGCAGAAGAGTTCCGTCACGACTGCAGAGGGTCAGGGGGTCGGCGTGGCTTCACCGACGCGTGGGGAAAGGGCAAGTCCCTATTCGGGCGCCATTATGTGGTAAATAAATAAATAATACCTCTCTTTTTGAATGCATAAATGAATAACAGATAGCTCAATAAATAAGAGTCAAGATTCGAGGTAGTAGGAGTTTTGCAGGTTTAATACAGCATAAAGACAGGGACAGGACAACCTGCACAGGAATAGGATGGCAAGCCCTGGCAGCGCTGCCGGGGTCAGGATCGGAATCGGCGGAAGGATAACTTTTTAATAACAGTACATGAGCATATATACATAACGCAAACACATAGCATTACATCGCAATAGGCGTAGCAGTGGGTGGAGCAATAGGCGTGACGCGTAGCAGTCGCGAAAGATAAGGGTGAAAAGAGGTGTAACAGGGCGTATACATAGACATGTGATGCAAACGTAACAGAATATGTCATGAAGGGGGTGGAAACCATCGAGGGGGCTACCTAAGGAGCCGGGACCTCTAACCTGATGGTGCGCGCAAACTGACAATGACGTGTTACTAGGAGAAGCTGGGGGCTATGAACTCTGTGCTAGGAGCAGAGACTGAAGTCTGGAGAGTCAGGGCGACATGTACCTAAGCAGTATCTAGTATCTGATGTTTAGAGAACATGTTGATAGAATCCAAATGTTATCGGGGTAAAGGCGAACAGACTCTAAGACTGGAGCATGCATTATTCTACATGTAGTGCGTGATGAAGAATATTAAATGATCATTAAATGCAGTATTTCTCTTACATGGAGACGTAGAGGCTAGACAATGACGGAAACTATTGATGTGATTCAGTAGCTTTAGGAATGCAGAGAAGGAGGGCTGTACTGATAACTCGAATCATAACATACTCTTGGCAGACTCAGAGGCAGAGCCAGGCTGAACCGGGCACTGCGAGGCAGGAAGTAAGTGAAGGGTCGAGGATACAGGCGGGGGCTGTATCGCTCCTCAGCGAGGCTTCAGGGGACAGGAGCTGAATCTGGTGTCCAGGCCCTTTTGAGGCCTAGAAACGGAGATTTTACAATGGAATAACGTGCACACTGAGAAACGTGGCAACGTAGCTTTACATAGGCCTGATATTCGTAGTATTCACGAGAACTGGAAACTGACATACTAAAGGTGGACACAACTATAATTGCGTCTTTAATCGAACATGGGGAATAACATATGCATATTAATCATGCACAGATAACATATGATGGAGGACGCGTAGGGACACAGAACATGGCAAAATTTACTTTTCCACAGTTCCCATATGAGAATCCTCTATTTCCCCGACCACGACCCCTCTGTTGGAATTGTGATGGGTAGGTGTTATCTGAGTCGCTACCATCTGAGCTGGAGCCTGAGTAGTTTGACCCAAACCGTTTACCATTATTCCTGAATATTGGGGGAGTATAGTTATCACTTGTGTAAGGATATACTCGCTCATGTTTAAACTTGGACAAATCCTTTTTAAACTTGTCAAGTCTACTCTGTAGAATTGTATCTTTAAATTCTGTCATGTTTTTATTGGTTTCATCCTGTTGTCTCCTAAATATTGTCAATGTAATAGTTGCTTTGATTGAAGCTTCAAGAACCTAGATCTCTACTAGAATAGTGTCTGCTATTCTCTTCGCTGAGCTGATAATCAGAATTAGCCAGTCTCATTAGATATTTAATATATGAGGGCATCTGACCATATTATTCCACTGGGTATCAGGGCATGTGCTAGCGTTGCAGACATTATAGGGTCTGTCGACATATGAACAACAGAGTTATTACTCATAGAGCATTATTGCTGTTTGGAACTACTAAGATGGCCGATTTATGGTCATCCTGTAGTTCTAGTCCCATCTTTCTTTTTACATTTTATGTGTATTATCTGGTTGAGCCTGAGTCCAGAGTTTATAACTATTCACGGCTCCCTATTGTAATCTCTGATTAGGAAAACATCCCCTTTGTAGCAACATCGATGTCTATTGTGTTTGTAGCAACATCGATGTCTATTGTGATGCGAGTGCCTCCGGAACTACAAACATGGCCGCGATGCCGTCATTTTGTAGTTCCGTGGAAGGATCTAGACGCCCGTTTTTCGATCACTTTTAGATGTCATGGCGCTGCCATAAGAAACGGTTTATTCAACTATGACACCTGGGGCCTTGTACTGTGGTTTTTGTAAGATCGAGGGCAGGCTTCAAGAGTAATATAAACAGCATATACCAGTTGGGATCGGTCAGGAAAGCACGAAAGTAAAGTAGTCCCCTTTGTAGCAAGAGGATTTATACGCCTATTTCCGCCTTACTGATGCCTCCCCCAAGCCTCAGGAAAGCTTGGTGGCACCGACGGACAGGTGAGAGAGTATGCTATTTGGCTGTTCTTTTGTTTAACAGCTATGCGTGGTGCTCTCTTACTTTCCTCGCTGCCAGTTTGGATCAGGTTTGATTAAACTGACTTAAAAGTGAAGGAGTGAATATAACAGCACAGTTCGCCACCTTTTAGCGAGACAACATTGTTGTTATAAGACATATTATATGCTTTTGAGGAACTAGGCAGGCGTTCTTGTAATGCTAGTCTAGGGGGTAGCGACCAGGATTTGGGGGGTCGCGCTCTGACATTGAATTAAGTTGTGGACAAATAGGATGTATCCAGCAGGGAATAGAGTTAGGCACCGTTAGATTCTACATAAAGAGTGGAGTTTTGATGCCTTCCCCTGTTTGCACACCTTTTTGTTCCACAGTGCGGGCCTCGTATACTTGAGCACGGTCCAGGTGAGGTGAGGTCCAGTCCCCTGTCATTTAGGGTGAGCAATAAACGATAAATGTTTTAATATATACAAGAGATGATGTGAGCACGTGTGATTGTGAATCTCTCAATGTTCTATACCAATACGAGTAATAGATGTATATCTTCCTTAGATCGCGTTGAGTATCCATGTAACAAGGAGGATGAGTACATAACTGTAGGTACAGGTTGTATCGTTCCTACTCCTATTATTTTTTCTTTTTCACTGATTAGGTTGGTGTAATATATATAAAAAAAATTCTCACACACTTGTTACAGTAGCAACATTTAAGAGCAGTGGCCCTGATGAAAGCCAAGGGACGCTTTGCCCGGTAGGCAGAAACATGTTGGCCCTATTAGCGACAGTCATTTGTTCCATACTGTCGTTTGCACTGTTCCTGTTCTTTTAATTAGGGGATGTGCCTTGTTTCCATTAAAGAGTTGTTTAGACATATCACCCTATTTTAAACTCACCACTTTCTTGTTAGGTTGCACTGTGTTTTCACCACTTTTCTTCAACCATCATAAACTGGCCAACAATTGGTGGTTCATAGCGTACTGTGGACCTTATCCAGTATTGACAACTTACTGTGTGGCATGGGGTCTAGATGATCTAAGGACCGGCCTGGTCACAGTGTGGACGGCCAAATGATATGACTGATCACTTGGTTTGTTTGATGTTTATCCATAAGAAGCTGTTCTGGATTTTGTTGACCAGTTTCTGAATAAGCTTTAGATATTTGAGTTTGTATTCCTCACACATGTGACTCATGCCCTCTTCGGTTCTTTAGAAGTTTGTTCCATGGTGACTGCAGCACCCACTGACATAATGCATCACATGCCAGTTTGGCCAATACATTTGGCTGATAGACCTCACAGGTTCTTTTGTGTTATTCATCTGTACACATTATAGCACAATCGAGTGTAAAGCTCTGGCTTGTGTGTGGGCAATTGACAAGTTTAGGAGTTACATCTGGGGTCGAGAGTTTGAAGTTTTTACTGACCACAAACCTCTTATGCACAAACTGAGTGGAACATGTTTAGGAAAGGCATCAGCTACGCTTGCAAGGTTGGTGTCAAAACTGAAAGAGTTTCACTTTTCCATTAAGCACACACCTGGAGGGAAAAATTTCAAGGCGGCCTGCTTATCACATTTGGCCTTTTCTGACAAGTGTGATGCCGTCGAGGACACTGAATGCGTAGTGGCAGCCGTGGATGCGGTCAAGGAGAGTGCTGCTGTAATGGAGGAATCATTCCGCCCTCTTGGCAGGGGTCAATTCTCGCGCCAATCTTCAAAGGTGGGGCCAAAAAATCCCCCGGGAATTACCGCCTCATAGCCCTTATAGACAATGAAGCAACGTATTTTGCCGGTTTGCTGCTCAACTCACTCAGGGAATGGGCTAATGACCACTCAGTAATTCCTCCGAATCAAACCGGATTTACAAGCAACACTAGCATCTCAGTCAACCTTATGACCCTTTCCTGCTTGATCGATCAGGCAGAGGTCAGTTCTTGCCCACTTTATATGGGATTCATTGACTGCAAAGCCGTCTTCGACACCGTGATACGGGGAAAGCTCTGGCAGAAGCTTTCCACATTAAACATTCCAAACGATCTCTTAAGAGCCATACAGCTTCTTCATCAGGACACATGGGTCAGGATCAAGATTGGGGACGGCTCTAGACTATCACGCCCAATTCTGACGACAAAAGGCCTAAAACAAGGATGTGTCCTGGCCCCCACACTTTTTAATTTGTTCCTATCAGACTTTCCCGAAGCCTTAAGCAAGGTAAATTCCCACGCTCCCAAAGTAGCTGGTCTCGTATTGTCAAACCTTCTATATGCCGACGATGTGGTCCTTCTAAGCAAAACCAAGATTGGCATGCAAAGACTTATGGACGCAACCTCCGAATACTCAAACAAAAACGAGCTCCAGATCAACAACAAGAAGACTAAAATCTTGGCGGTACGTCCAGGAAGGGCAAAGAAGCTGGTCTGGGTTCTGAACCGGGAAAGCATTGTTGAATCCAACTGCCATAAGTACCTTGGTGTCCATTTCAACAACAACGGCAGATACAAAATACACCTAGAAGAACAAAAAAAGAAGGGTGCAGCACTTGCTTTTGTAATCAGTTCCATACATAAAAAGCTACTTGGCCCAACTTTTGCTCCAACAATGCAGGTCGCGCAGGCTAAGATCATCCCAACATTAACCTATGGAAGCGAGGTGATAAAAGGATCAGACAGTGGCCAATTGGATAAAATCATCGTAAAAATCTATAGAATAGTGTTTAAACTACCAACACAAACATCACCGGCCCAAATCAGGTTGGAACTGGGCATCTGCAACCAACCACTGGCCAGAGCCATGAGTTTTCTACTGTGCTGTTATAAATTGAGGTCATCGAAGGAAGGCAGCCTAGCTCAACATCTATGGGTCTGCCTTAACACGAACCTATGGCGAGCAGGGCATGACTATTAGGAAAAAGGTTTAAGAACTCTAGGTCTGAATGACCTTTGGAACCTGCAAGTAAGCCAAAACGAATTTAAACGGCTAGCAAAAATAAGTGCAAAAAAACTCTCTTCAGTGGAAGATAAGGCTCGGCTGGCAAAAAGAAGTCATGGTTGGATGACATTGTAATCCTATGTCCAGCTGATGCCACAGCAGTATCTAACCTTATCATTCACTGCACGTACAAAACTTAGCTTCTTAAAATTGAGATTGGGTGTCATCAATCTGTTTTGTCACTAGCCAAAATGGAAAAGAGTTCACGACCATGAACAATGTCGACTTTGCGGGAATCATAAGGAAGACATCATACACATCTTATGCCTCTGCCCAAACCTGCTTCATGAAAGACGGTCCCTCTTAAGGAAACTATGGAACAGAAACAAGGTTAGATCGTGTAGAGCAGCAGTTCTGGTAAACTTTGATCCTCGGAACACCAAACTAAACTGCGCCCTAGTAAGGTACTTCGATCAAGCAGCAAAAAAACTTTGTGATGGTGCCCAAACCTGTGAATCTCCACTAGCATAAGAACCTGGTATGGTACATCTGCCGTTTTTTTCTAGATTGAACTGGAACTCACATTCTCTTTTATATGTATACTTTTAAATATTTTATATTTTGTAATTTGCAAAGGTTTTTTTAAATCACGCAATAAAGTTTATTATTAATATTATTAATACAGATATGATTCTAATGGCCCTACTGTGCCTCACCCTTAGAAAGGTTCAGGTCTACAAGGAGGGTGTGATTGTGATTGTGGTTGGCAGCTTATAACAAGGATGCCAGTCTCAAGCAGGTCAAAGGGTTCATTGTGAAGGGATGGCGGGAGAGTAGAAAGTTGTTTGTTGAAATAAGGGCTTTTTTTAAGGTGGCTTCTGAATTGTCTCTTGTCAGTGACATGATAATGCGTCACAACTTGTTCATCCCTCCAGAAAGTCTCAGAGGAGACATTATCAGGTCCGTGTATCGCGACCACTTAGATATTTCTAAGACATCTCAATTTATTAAGTTGTATTATTGGTGGCCTTCTTTAGAAACTCAGGTTAGATTTTGGGTAGACTCATGTGCTGAATGTCTTGAGTCTGACAAAAGGTGGAAGTAAGTGGATACTCCTCTTCTCCTTGTTTCTTTTCCGGACAAACCTTGGAGCAAGGTTGGGTTGGATTTTTCAGGTCCTTAGGAGATCATTTGCCTGGTAACATCAGATTTCTCATTTTGTTAATTGATTATCATTTAAAATGGTTATACCATTTGTTTTCTGAAGTACCTAGCACTGACAAAGAGATCAAGTTTTGAAGAGGGTGTTTGCAATTGAAGGGCCACCCTCCGTGATTTTGACAGACAACGGCACACAGTTTGTGTCCCCCAAGATGTGCACATTTTTGGTGGCCAATGATGTAAAACATTTCAAAGTTGCCTTGTATTTCCGTCTTCCAATGGGTTGGTTGAGAGGGCCAACAGATTCATGAAGGAAGGGATACAGGCAGGTATGTCGTCATGACAGGACGTGCAAGAATCTGTTGATGCCAAAGTGTGGTCCTATAACATTTCACCTCATTGCACAACTGGGGTGCCACCTTTTACTCTCTGAAGAGGAATGAAAGTACACTCGGAACTATAGGGGTCGATTAGGATGGCGGACGTAAACGGGTTCCGTCCGCCAAGGACGCGGCCAAGATACTCCGACCGCTCCGCAGAGAAACCGCCGTTGCGATTAGGATAATAATGCCATGAAACTCCGTCCGCGGCGGACGGAGTACATCAAACCCCGTCCGCAAGCGGACGGAACCTAAGAAACTCCGTCCGCCGCGGACGAACATGACCGCGGGAACAGGCACAGCCACCGCAATACCTGCGGATGCTCCGTTCCCGCGATTAGGATAACGCCGCCAGTCCCACGGAACTCACATCCACCCACGACCGCTGCGGAAACAATGCAACGAGAAACCCAGCATCCCAGCGGAAGGACAACACGAACACCATCCCTACCGTCAAACCAATTTACAAATGGCTGACGGTAGTAAATACAAAACACACTACACAGGACACCCACCCACCTGAAACACCCACACCAATCACAAGCCACAATGACACCCCCCCAAGCACCTAAAAATCCACTGAAGTCAACACACCCACCTAGCACCTGACTGGCAACAACCATTGGGACACGAACACGACACGAGTATAAAAAGATTCCCACCCACTACCACAATCCTATGCACCGCAGCATAGCTGCAAGCAAGAGGCTCAATACAACTTACAGCAGACACTAAAATCCACACATACAACCTGCACACAAACACACCCACCACACAAACACCCACCACACCATTCCTACACACCACACCTGCACATCCCAACCCACTCCACCCACACCTTGCACATCACACACCATGGCACCCAAGAAAAATCCTAAATTCACAGACACAGAGTTGAAGGTCCTGGTGGATGAATTCACCCGTGTCGAACCACACCTATTCAGCACACTAGTCCAGCAGACCACCGTGGCAACCAAAAACCACATGCAGGACAGGATAGTCAGTCGGGTGAATGCGTCAGGGACCGTGCCAAGAACAAAGCACGAGATCCAGAGGCGGTGGCACGACCTCAAAACAAGGGTCAAAGGCATCCGTGCAAAAAATCACCTGCGGGCACACCACACTGGGGGCGGCACACCCCGGAGCCCATACCCTGTGCAGATTGGGAGGAAAAGGTGCTGGGCATACTGCACCCAGAGAGCCTTGAAGGAATCGACGAGGGAGAAGAGGCTGGTAAGTATAAACCAAGCACCACTATCACACCGACATGGTCTGCCTCACACAACTGAGAGGACACATCCCCCAGGCCCCAAACCATGCATGTGGCCCACATATTCACCAAAATGTGAACGACTCCCAACAGGCCCCCATGTTCACAGGGAGGGTGGTGGTGTGTGTTGGGAGGTGGGTGGGTTGTGTGAGAGACCAGCACTACAACTCCCAACAGGCCCCCATGTCCACAGGGAGGGTGGTGGTGTGTGTTGGGAGGTGGGTGGTGTGTGTTGGGAGGTGGGTGGGGTGTGTTGGGAGGTGGGTGGGGTGTGTTGGGAGGTCAGCACTACGACTCCCAACAGGCCCCCATGTCCACAGGGAGGGTGGTGGTGTGTGTTGGGAGGTGGGTGGGGAGTGTTGGGAGGTGGGTGGGGTGTGTTGGGAGGTGGGTGGGGTGTGTTGGGAGGTGGGTGGGGTGTGTTGGGAGGTCAGCACTACGACTCCCAACAGGCCCCCATGTCCACAGGGAGTGTGGTGGTGTGTGTTTTGAGGTGGGTGGGGTGTGTTGGGAGGTGGGTGGGGTGTGTTGGGAGGTGGGTGGGGTGTGTTGGGAGGTCAGCACTACGACTCCCAACAGGCCCCCATGTCCACAGGGAGGGTGGTGGTGTGTGTTGGGAGGTGGGTGGGGTGTGTTTGGAGGTGGGTGGTGTGTGTTGGGAGGCTGGTGGTGTGTGTTGGGAGGTGGGTGGGGTGTGTTGGGAGGTGGGTGGTATGTGTTGGGAGGGTGGTGGTGTGTGTTGGGAGGGTGGTGGTGTGTGTTGGGAGGTGGGTGGGGTGTGTTGGGAGGTGGGTGGTGTGTGTTGGGAGGGTGGTGGTGTGTGTTGGGAGGGTGGTGGTGTGTGTTGGGAGGTGGGTGGGGTATGTTGAGAGGTGTGTGGGGTGTGTTGGGAGGTGGGTGGGGTGTGTTGGGAGGGTGGTGGTGTGTGTTGGGAGGTGGGTGGGGTTTGTTGGGAGGTGGGTGGGGTGTGTTGGGAGGTGGGTGGGGTGTGTTGGGAGGTGAGGTGGGTGGGGTGTGTTGGGAGGTGGGTGGGGTGTGTTGGGAGGGTGGTGGTGTGTGTTGGGAGGTGGGTGGGGTGTGTAGAGGGGTCAGTGAATTTTTTATATTTGAAAGATTACAACATGTCATGTCCACTGCATTGATCATTAAAATCTTGTCCCGCAGGTGATCGCAACCTGACAGGCGAACTCAGCAACCGCCTGCAACAGTCGCCACACTCACAGCACGGACTCTCTGGGGATGATCCCACTGTCAGCTCCGGTGCGGAGGACGAAGCGGGCCCAAACCGACTCCCAGGGCCATCTGGCTCACAGGACATCCCTGCCTCCACAACCTTGGCCTGTGTCACCCCCAACAACACCTGCCATAGTGACCTGTGCAGCCACCACCACCACCACCTCCACCACCACCTGTACCACCACTCCTGCCTGTGCCACCCTGCCTGACCCATCGCAGGACGCAGGCCCATCTACATCACAGCCAAGCAGGGAGAGTGGACGGCAAAGGACAGACCAGAGGCCGCATCTCACCCACAGGAGTGCTTCTCACCGGCGAGGTGTGGAAGGACACCCACCCCATCCTGCTGCAGAAACACTGGAAGCCCTAGCCAGAGTCCAGGCCTCCTATGACCGGGGGCAGGCACAGGCTGACCGTGCCCACCAGGACTCTGTGGAGAACACAAATCAGTTGCGGTCAATTGACAGGCGCATAGGGCAACTAGTGGACATCATGGGCCAGGTAGCAGCACTGTGGAGGGACTGGTTATCCCGCAACACCCTCCCCTCAGCCAAGTGCCCAGCCGCCACGGCCGCCAACACCACCGCCACCTCCACCTGAGCCCATGGACACGGATGTGGCCCATGACCAACCTGCCCCCCCAGCTGTCTCCGCTCCGGCTACAAGACGGAGGGGCCGTCCGAGGCTGGAAGTAGGTGAGAGCAGTGGGGATGCACCATCCACCCGCCCAAAGAGGGGCCGCAAATGACATTAACCTTGCCTGACCCTGCCATTCACCCGCCAACTATCCTGTCCCACAACGCCAAGTATTGGCACCGGTCTGCTGGACTAGCTGGACATCACCCAATGTGGTGTCACCACGGTCTGTTCATCTACCATGACCTTCAACTCACACTCCCCCACCCAACACTTACTTGTAAATATCCACCAGCATCAATTCACAACCTGTAAATACATTTCACTTACACACTCAATTATGTGTTGCCTCCATGTTTTAATCACATGATTGTATCAGAATCAGACGTCACCAGGCGCAGGGAACTATGTCAGTGAGAATTATGCCTCAGTGGGAGTGACCTAGGGAAAATGAGAGACAACAAACACACGTCATGAAACTGAATCACATCCATCAAAACACACTGTACTGCAAGATACCACAAACCACACACACCACAAAACCTGTGGATGAGAGAACACACATCATGGAGCCTTGCATGTCCACAATGCATACAACACACACATGCAAACATAACATACCAGGGCAGCCAGCTTTCACACGCCACATCCACACACCACCAGCAAACATATATCACGCATTGTCAACCTGCACAAGAGGTAGTCACTCACATTCAATGAAAATAGCGATCAATGAGCTGTCGCCTCTGGTCCACACCTTCTTCCTCACCACTATCCTCATCAGTCGACATGGGTGGGATGGGAGGCCGAGGGACTTGTTGGTCTTCAGGGTCCAAGATCAGTTCAATGTCATTGCGCATGGCCAGGTTGTGGAGCATGCAGCAGGCAATCACGATCCTGCATACTTTGCCTGGTGAGTAAGGCAGGGCTCCTCCAGTTTTATCCAGGCAGCAAAACCTAGACTTTAGCAGTCCAAAAGTAAGTTCCACCACTCTACCTGTCCTTCCATGGGCATCATTGTATCGCATTTCACCAGCTGTAGTTGGATTACGTATGGGACTCAGCAGCCACGGTCTGTTTGGGTACGCTGAATCGCCTATGTGGGGGGATGACAGACACAGATATCACTACCAGGATTGGTAGGTACCCCATGCCACACAGAATACACAACTGTCCCCACAGCATACTCACCAACAAGCCACGCACGTTCTGGTCGCAGATTTGCCATCAGTTGGGGTACAATGCTGCTCCGCATGATGTGGGAGTCATGTGCGGACCCTGGAAATCTGGCACACACATGGGATATGATGTTGTCGGCCAGGCACACCACCTGCACGTTCAGCGAATGGAAGTGTTTCCGATTGCGATATACAGGCTCACGTGCCCGGGGTGGAATGAGACCGATATGGGTGCCATCAATGGAACCCACTACATGTGGTATCTGGCCCAGTGCATAGAAGTCTGCTTTGACTGCTGCCAACTCTGCCGCCCGTGGAAAATGGATGTAATCATCCTTGCAAATCATCATGGCCCTGAGAACATCCCGCAGTACCATACTGAACATGGACTGTGACATCCCCCCGGCATGTCCAACTGTGTACTGGAAGGTGCCAGTTGCAAAGAAGTGAAGTGCCGCCATCACCTTTGCTGTGGGTGTAATGGAACCAGGATATGTTCTTCATGGCTGCAGATGAGGAGACAATTGGTCTACAAGCTCCAGCAATCTACGTTGATCAAGCCGGAATTTCCTGATCACCTCCTCGTCTACCATGTCCTCCAGCACAGTGTATGGGCGATGCACATTTGGAGCCCTCCTGTGTGGGAGTAGATGTAGTAGATGTCAATTTACCAACAACGCATAGCTGTGCAACTCTATCACATGTAGGCCAACACAATCAAAATGAGAAATGTTGTCGACAATTATCATATGTGTGACATGTCTGCAATTACCTACAATACAGAGTAGCATGCAAACAATGTGCAGCCACTAACAACATGATGTGTGCCAACATGTACAATGTAACGTACTCACACGTCAAATTAACTGCCAACAAGACATGCCTAATGACCCTAATGTGGACACGCGTCATCACAGACACACATGCACGTGCACACACACTACAATAATGCTACACACACTCCATATCTTCATGCACAAATTACCACTCACTCCTACAATGCTGAGCATCCTCACATTACATGCATGGTCACACAAGAGGCAACACGCATACACTGACTCCATGTGTACCCCCACCATTGTTACTTGCACGCACAAACCACACACTCATAACAGATCCTGAATGTGGCCAGACAGCGTTGATGTAGTGTGTAGAAGTGTATGCGTTGAAACGTGTGTACGGTAAAACAAGAGGTCGACACGTAGACATGCACATGTGTAACAAATTGGGTGCACATCAATGGCCATAGTGTGAACACACATGATATAGTGCATGACATATGCTGTTTAGCCATCACGTTCACACCCCTCATAACGCATGTGCGGACTATCACGACGGTGCTGCCTTTGTAAATATACAATCAGTAGCGTCGACATGGCGGTGCACGGCTTCCGCCATTGTCGATGGCGCATACGTGCCCCGCGGTACCTCTTCCCATTGGCTGCCTGTGCACGTGCCGTCACAGACACACATCGGTAACCGCAAGTGCGCACTTCCGCGACGGTTGCATCTTTTGCAACAATGTTCAATCAGTGGCACCACCATGGCGGTGCACGCCTTCCGCGGGGGAGGTGCAGGCCAACACATACTTGTAATTATGGAAATCAAAATGGCAGTTCATGACCCACCTTACAGTCACATTGCATTATCCACCGTAGACTGACCGTCCCAGCCTGGTCACCCACCGCCGGGCCATGCCGGTCACCCACCGCCGGGCCAGGCCGGTCACCCACCGCCGTCCCAGCCCGGTCACCCACCGCCGTCCCAGGCCAGTCACCCACCGGCATCCCAGGCCGGTCAACCACCGCCGGGCCAGGCCGGTCACCCACCGCCGGGCCAGGCCGGTCACCCACCGCCATCCCAGGCCGGTCACCCACCGCCGTCCCAGCCCGGTCACCCACTGCCGGGCCAGGACGGTCACCCACAGACGACGGAGATGAGTGGTGGCAATGCTTCCGAATCAGAGGTCACTCACACGCAGACTGACACTGAAGAGGGCAGCCCCGGAGAGGGGGACAGGACCGTCCCTGAGGACTCACATGTGGAAACACCATCGCCCTCATCCTCAGAAAGTGTTGGTGAGTCCGCACTGTTGGCACAGACAGGGAGTGGGCAATCGACACCTTCAGTCGGGATACAGCACACAGGGCCCACACTGCCACCCACTGCAACATGTTCTGCTCGTGCTCGCCAGAGGAGGGGGAGCAGAGTTGCTTTCGGTGCAGGAACCGCCGCCCCTGCCCCAGTGACACAAAGTGCACTTTGTGCAGAGGCTGTTGATCTGCTGCGACAGCTGTGTGTAGGGCAGACCAACATGATCAATGCATTCCAAGACCACGATAGGAAGTTGGGGCAGGTGGTGGCATTCATGGAGGGGATGCATGGCGATGTTGCTGGTCTCCACAGAACAGTTCAGTCATTGGCAAACACTGTGTCCTCAGCCATTGTGCGGTCGCATAGACAGGGTGCTACTTCTGTACAACCATCCACACCACTTGATGTTACAGGGGAGAGTGAGTCTTCAGACCAGGCCTCTTATTCAGGTTATTACACTAGGAGCAGCCACAGGCAGCAGGGCACGGAGGGCACAGACACCATCCCCTAAGCCTGTGATCTCTTTATCCGAAGACGACGTGTCCAACACTGGAGTTGACACACAGGATCATCTAGGGGTGTGTGTGTGGAAATGGATTCACATGCTACACAGCCATCCCCCACCAAAGTGACTCCCAAGCCAAGGCCACCTCCCAAGAGCAGGGACACTCCCAAGGACAAGGACAGTACCAAGGAAAGGGCACCTCCCAAGAGCAGGGACACTCCCAAGGACAAGGACAGTACCAAGGATAGGGCACCTCCCAAGAGCAGGGACACTCCCAAGGACAAGGACAGTACCAAGGAAAGGGCACCTCCCAAGAGCAGGGACACTCCCAAGGACAAGGACAGTACCAGGGAAAGGGCACCTCCCAAGAGCAGGGACACTGCCAAGGACAAGGACAGTACCAAGGAAAGGGCACCTCCCAAGAGCAGGGACACTCCCAAGGACAAGGACAGT